>NC_139991.1:31618223-32179715 GCF_964263955.1 Coregonus lavaretus
TACCAGACCCTTTTATCCAAAGCGACTTACAGAACTGTCAATATTGACAGTGACACACTTCTCTCTCTCAGACGCTGGGTACCTGCATGAGACGGCGGACGTGAGGCAGCAGCTCAGTCACTACCAGGTGGCGTCTCGTAGTCATGTGACATCCTCCAGCCCCACCGCCCGGCCCCAGGCTGCGACCTCTGACACCCGGCCGGACGGCATCCTGACCTGTGAGTTCTGTGAGTTCAGCTCGGGATATATGCAGAGCCTGAGACGCCACTACAGAGACCGACATGGAGGCAAGAAGCTGTTCAAGTGCAAAGACTGCTCCTTCTTCACCTGTTCCAAGTAAGGAAATTAATGTTACTGTGACAACATCTTTTTCAATTTCAATCACGTACTCTTTCTTCCTTCTCAAACCGCATTGGAGGAGAGGATCCAAGGTTCGTCGTTTCGGACCTTCTCCTCCAAAACATTTTGAGAAAGTGGAGAGGAGAGTGGACGTGAGAAATCAAGGAAAGACAAATTGAGAAATAGCCTATATCTTCCTTTTCTTATTTCGATGACGGTTGGGTTGTTGTTTCTTCTTATGTCCATTCGGCCTCACTACATCTATTCTGTTCTTCTCAGGTCGACATTCACCATGCACGTGGAAGCAGGACACACCGTGGTTCCTGAGGAGGGTCCCAAAGACCTACGCTGTCCCCTCTGTCTCTACCACACCAAATACAAGAGCAATATGATCGACCACATTGTCCTGCACAGGGGTAAGCCAAGCCAAAACCTGTGATTACTTGTTTTATGTGCTCAAATTTTGTTAAGACAATTCAGAGGGAAATAACTGTTAGTGCCAGGCGGGAGGATCTCATTGAGTCCTCCTAAAAGTCAAAGCTGTACTAGTCTTGCAGTGCTAGAGATCACACCGTATTGTCGCACACCAAAGTGATTAGCTATACTTACTAAGTTACAACTTCACAGTTGGAGGTGCTGTGATGCTGTTGACACAATAGTAATATCTTTCTCTCTCCCCCCCTCCCTCCCTCCCTCTACCCTCTCCTTCCTTCCCCCAGAGGAGCGTGTGGTGCCCCTGGAAGTGTCTCGCTACAAGCTGTCTCGCCACCTGGCCGGCGTGGTGTTCCACTGCCACAAGTGTACCTTCACCTGCTCCAGCGACCAGAGCCTGCAGCTGCATATCACCAAGCACAATGAGATGAAACCCTACCAGTGCCAGCTGTGCTACTATGACAGCAGGCAGCGCCACCAGCTGGAGACACATCTCCGAGACGAGCACAAGGTAGGTCAGACTCAGAACTACAAGTCCTAGCATGCACCCTGTCTGGCACATATGCTCCCCCTGTCCTCTTCCTGTCCATAAACATGTGTTGATATATCATAACCCTGTTTTTACTCTGGGATACATAACCCCCTACGGTCAGCTGTTTTAATACAATTGCCCGGAGAGCTTACATTTGGTAGGATGGGTCGGCTTTAAAATAAAATTATCCAACATTACCTACTTACTGTTTAAAGCAGGCAGTTTTCTAAGGATGTCATCCTGAGACAATCATGAGATCGTATCAACTTGTATACAGTTCCGTTTTGGCACACCTTACCCTCAGAGATGAAAACCCAAAAGGCTTGGATACCTTGATTGTAAAACAATGGCTTCAATTGGTCTTAGTGTATTTAATCATACTCAGTGATGTAGTGGGAAAAGAAATCGCCATTCACAGTGAATAAAGTAACTCTTCCTATACTTTCAATGCATTTTTACTCAAAATGTGGGAAAACCCTTGCGCAAAATAAAAAAAGGCACGTAAACTGCGTTTACCCTCCACTGCAACACTGCTCATACTGATAAATCAATTAATTAATTAATCAATCAATCATACCTCTCTTTTTTTGTTGATCAGGTGATCCGTAACTTTGAGTTGATGGGGCGGGTCAACCTGGATCAGCTGGATGCTATAAAGGAGAGGAACAGTAGTGCCGAGGAGGAAGAGGAGCGAGAGGAGGATGGATTAGGAGCGATGGAGGAAGAGATTGTGGAGGATGAAGTGGAGATGGAGGAGAGTAGAGATGAAGAGCTAGAGCAGAAGAAGGAGGAGGAGAAAAGGATTGAAGAGGAAGAGGCAGAAAAGCCAGCTCCAAAAGGTAAACAAGGATCTTCATCATCATTATTGATATGACTAACAACTCAGTGGCCTTGTGGTTAGTGTCCGCCCTGAGATTGGATGGTTGTGAGTTCAATCCCTGGCCGAGTCATACCAAAGACTGTAGAAATGGGACCTGATGCGTCTCCGTTTGGAACTCAGCATTAAGGAGATAGATTGGGGGTAAGGCCCTGCGATAGACTAGCGTCCTGTCCAGGCGGTGTACTTGTACATAAAGCTGCCTCACGCTACAGAAACAGGAGACAGGTTCCTGCCCTATGAGCCATTCCGGCTCGCAAAAGCCAAGGCTCGTGCAAGGCTACTTACTTACTACTAACAATATGACTAACAATGCCAAATCAATCTCTGTCGGCTGTTACCGACAGGGTTGGGGTCAGTCCCATTTTAATGCAGTCAATTCAGAGAGTAAACTGAAATTCCGATTCAGTTACTTCCTGAATTTAAATGGTATTCACTCCAACCTTGTAATCTGACATGACTGGGTCTCTGCTGTATCTGTCTGGGCTGATGTCGTATCATGTGCCCCTCTCATCATGCTGATCTCTGTCTGTTCCCCAGATAACCCAGTAGTTTCCCCCAGCAGCAGCAGTGTGACTGCCTCCATTGAGAAGCGCTTCCCCTGTGAGTTCTGTGGTCGCTGCTTCACTAACAGCATAGAGTGGGAACGACACGTCCTCCGACACGGCATGTAAGTCTCTTTCTCTCTCTCTCTTCCTACCTCCATCTCTCCTTCTTTCTCCATCTCCCGTTCCCTCTCTCCCTCCATATCTTCCTAGATCTCTGCCTCACACACATACTTTCTCTCTCCCTCCCGATCTCCCTCCCTACCTCTCCCTCTCTCTCTCTCCTTACCCCTCTTCCTCCCTTCCTCTTTCTTCTGCCTGTTTTCCCCCAATATGTTCCTGTGGTGATGGACATTGACCTTTCTCCCTCTCATCGCAATACAGGACTGTTACCAACAGCAGAACTGACACTAGCACTACCCCAGCAATAGACGCATCAGCCTCAGCTCTGCCTCCTATTGGCTTGTCGACCATTGTGACGATGACGGACAGACGAGTGGACCTATCTAGCAACGGCATGGAGGTGGAGAGAGAATATGCCTCCGACCTATCACAGAGTAGTAACAATCTGAATGAGGAAGACAACAAAGAAATGCTTGAGACCAAAAAATGAAGATGGAAGAGAAGAGTACTCTGGCCTAACATTGTAGTCACTTTGCTAGAGACCGTACATTTGGTTGGATTGATATTGATATTGGGTTGGGTATCCAAAATAGGCTGCTAAAGAAATAAAATAAAATTATGGAAACAAAAAAGCATTGTCACCTTTTGGAGCATTGTTAGATTTTAAGTGTTACATATTGGAAACTATAGGTTGTGTTACATCCTACATTTTTTAAATGGCTAAACCTTAAAATGAGTCACTAGTCCCGTAGGACAGATGTTAATATATTGGTAACCAATAGTGAATGGTACTGTAAAGCACACATTAAGGTCAAATCTGCAGTTTCTACAGTTTAAAGTTCATGTCTACTAACTACGATATTTTGGAGAAAGAAAGAGTGGGTCACATTTCCCAAAATCATGTTCTAAATTGGGGGAAGGAATGTTGGGGAAATAATGTTGAAATTGGGGGAATATTCTTTTTAGATATACGTAGGCCTACTGACCCCTTGGAAGTTCCAAACGAGGGGTTCATTAAAGATAGATAACCTACTGTATGAGCTACCGCATTTAGTTCACTGACCGCTTTTAACCTCACTGCTACCAACTAGATCCTAATATCCTTATAATCCCATCATCTAGTGTTGTAATGTTGAGAGACTCATCATGACCTGGGCCCATATTCATAAAACATCTCAGAGTAGGAGAGCTGATCTAGGATCAGTTTAGCCTTTTAGATTATATGGACAGGGGGGACCTGATCCTAGATCAGCTGTCACTCTCCACCCCATCCATACTAGCTGTAAAACATACAGTATAACGGTTTCTGTGATTTGACCCGGATGATAACTTTACATTAGTTTATGTTTTATTTTTAGCCTTGTGTTATTAATCAAGTAGAATAATTCCTTGAGGAATAGTTGCACCTTATTTATCTATAGTATATTCCAAACTTTGATTTGTTACATTTTTTGAATATTGACTTGACTTTTGCCCCAAAGTTTATATATAGCAAATTGTTATATACAGTAGTACCCTTGAATATGATAAATATGCCTTCAGCCTTAGGCATTCCCAGCACTTCCACTCTTTAATACTGCTTTTATTGTCTATTGTCCATCTTCTGACAGTTGTAAATTTGAAAGTGAACTGACACAAGTGTCCCCACAACATGATAACCAGCAGCTTGAATCAATTATGTTTATTATTGTGGCATTGATTTCCTTGCTATTTTTGTCTATCGATAACAAGTTGGATGTTGTTTTAAACCTACACTGTAGTCTGTGATACAGTACATGTCATCAATGTCAGAAGAAAATAGAGGGAATACTGTACATCCAGAAGCTGTAGTTTTCTTTCTGACATTAATGTGAGGAAAATGGCATGATGTAAGCAGCTAATTCACCTCATCAACAGATAATTGTGACAGCATTTGTAAGAGAACTTGTAAGTATGCTAGAGAAAAGGATTATAAATGTGACTGACCAGCAATGTGAAAGTAGAACACTTGGGTGTTTAACTTACATTCTGCAGTATAAAATGCTGTATTCTATGATTCTATCATTGTGTATGGAGCTGATTCTGAAGAGTCTGTTCTTCTGTATGCTTCCTTTTAGACTACGCTGTTTTGACAAATAAGGCAGAGATTGTATATGTTGGAAGTTGCTGCTCAAATACCCCAAAGCCTTATTAGCAATTATTTCAAGCTTCATCAATAGAAATGCTTTCTTTCCAACACTGGTTGGTTGGAACCATTACAAACAAACCAATACAAAGTGATTGACAGTGTATCTGTAATATAACTCCTTTGAGCCATCAAAGGAGAAACGCAAAAAATGGAAACGTGCTCTTGGTACCAAAATATTTAGCTGGCTATTTAGACGGCTTCTTTCCTGAGTAACGAACCATTGTTGCAAAGGGGGTTGGAACCCAGAGACATAAATACATGTATATATGGCTCTGGTAGAATCCTAGTCCCCTATAGGGTGCATTCTGAGAGTCATGCATGCACATATGTGATATGCAGCTGTGTATAGAAAAACAAACTACTTGTCAAGTGTTTGAAACTGTGGTGTTTCAGAAAGGAAATGTTTACCTTTTTCCTTTAGGTGTTGGTCTCATATTAAACAAACAAACAAAAAAATATCAAGTAAAAACATAAAAACCTTTGGAGTGAGCTGTTTTTCAGACTCCCAAATCCAAATGTTATAATAAGCTGTTGTACAACGTCTGGTTGATAAGAAATATGTCTTCTTTTCTTTTTACCTTTAAAAACAACAACGTGGGGGTGATTTGGTGCTGAATCTTTTACCCCTCCTCCTCCTATCCTTTAAAAGGACTAGCTTAGCTTTTTAAACATTAACCCATTAGAGAAATGTTTGTTTGAAGAAATAAGCTTTTGAAGTGGGGTTAATTTGGGATTTTGTAAGGTGGTTGGAACTGTCCTGTCTCTCTGTCCCCCAAATTGGTTGCTTTTCCATGGTCCATTTTTAATAGAAGTCTATTAAATACTCACTGTATACAGTGTCCACTGTACCCTAAGGTGGTGGGACTCTGTTGGTTGTTGGTCTCACCCCTTCCTCCCACCTCCCAATTTAACCCCTGCTCGTCATAACACACTGGATACTTGTATGTATAAATTTAGTTTGTTTCCTTTATGTTTCTCTCCTCTTCTCTTCAGACTGTTCTCTATTGTTTGACTACTTTAGATTCTCCATCTTGCCTTTCTCCTGTGAAAATGATTCCTGATGGTGGGTTGTGATATTACCTAGAATGATTGTTTACAATTGTATTCCATTTTATCTCTGGATATTCTGTAAATATTGTAATTCATTGTCTTTTTTTAACTTGTTAATAAAGTTATCAGATAACGGTACTCTGTAGTTGTTGTTGTCAGGGATCATAGTTGCGCTTTGTTTGTCTGTTGTTTCCAATCAGATATATCTGTTTATGTGTCTCTGATACCACAGGATCAGTGCATTCTCCATTGTCACAAATTCCCAGAAATCGCAGGTCAATCCGCATAATATTTTTTATTTTGAATTTAATGTAATATTTTATGTTGTTCTTGTCTATAACTGTTCTGTACTTTGTCATGTATTTGTATGTTTTATGTGGACCCCAGGAAGAGTAGCTACTGCATGTGCAGTAGCTAATGGGGATCCTAATAAACTAAACTAAACCATTGTTTCAGGTTACTGACACTCAAAAAACAATTACTTGTACAGGCCATATCTATTAGTATGCCTATCCCAATAGATGTCATGAATCGTAAAGCTCGAAGGTAAGCAAGCTCCCAGGAAAGCAGATTACAAACATTAATGCTTGCTTTCAAGGACATAATGGATGAAATTCTCAAAGATAAAATAATACAAAAGCGTTTCACAATCACTGCTATGCCAGTCATTAAGTAAAAAAATGGATCATTAATTATTTATGTATTATTTATTACTCATCCCATTCCTCATGGTCGCTAATAATTATTATTTTGGATGATTCCACAGAATGAGAAATAGATACAGTGGGGAAAAAATATATTTAGTCAGCCACCAATTGTGCAAGTTCTCCCACTTAAAAAGATGAGAGAGGCCTGTAATTTTCATCATAGGTACACGTCAACTATGACAGACAAATTGAGAAGAAAAAAATCCAGAAAATCACATTGTAGGATTTTAAATGAATTTATTTGCAAATTATGGTGGAAAATAAGTATTTGGTCACCTACAAACAAGCAAGATTTCTGGCTCTCACAGACCTGTAACTTCTTCTTTAAGAGGCTCCTCTGTCCTCCACTCGTTACCTGTATTAATGGCACCTGTTTGAACTTGTTATCAGTATAAAAGACACCTGTCCACAACCTCAAACAGTCACACTCCAAATTCCACTACGGCCAAGACCAAAGAGCTGTCAAAGGACACCAGAAACAAAATTGTAGACCTGCACCAGGCTGGGAAGACTGAATCTGCAATAGGTAAGCAGCTTGGTTTGAAGAAATCAACTGTGGGAGCAATTATTAGAAAATGGAAGACATACAAGACCACTGATAATCTCCCTCGATCTGGGGCTCCACGCAAGATCTCACCCGTGGGGTCAAAATGATCACAAGAACGGTGAGTAAAATCCCAGAACCACACGGGGGGACCTAGTGAATGACCTGCAGAGAGCTGGGACCAAAGTAACAAAGCCTACCATCAGTAACACACTACGCCGCCAGGGACTCAAATCCTGCAGTGCAAGACGTGTCCCCCTGCTTAAGCCAGTACATGTCCAGGCCCGTCTGAAGTTTGCTAGAGTGCATTTGGATGATCCAGAAGAGGATTGGGAGAATGTCATATGGTCAGATGAAACCAAAATATAACTTTTTGGTAAAAACTCAACTCGTCGTGATTGGAGGACAAAGAATGCTGAGTTGCATCCAAAGAACACCATACCTACTGTGAAGCATGGGGGTGGAAACATCATGCTTTGGGGCTGTTTTTCTGCAAAGGGACCAGGACGACTGATCCGTGTAAAGGAAAGAATGAATGGGGCCATGTATCGTGAGATTTTGAGTGAAAACCTCCTTCCATCAGCAAGGGCATTGAAGATGAAACGTGGCTGGGTCTTTCAGCATGACAATGATCCCAAACACACCGCCCGGGCAACGAAGGAGTGGCTTCGTAAGAAGCATTTCAAGGTCCTGGAGTGGCCTAGCCAGTCTCCAGATCTCAACCCCATAGAAAATCTTTGGAGGGAGTTGAAAGTCCGTATTGCCCAGCGACAGCCCCAAAACATCACTGCTCTAGAGGAGATCTGCATGGAGGAATGGGCCAAAATACCAGCAACAGTGTGTGAAAACCTTACAGACTTACAGAAAACGTTTGACCTGTGTCATTGCCAACAAAGTGTATATAACAAAGTATTGAGAAACTTTTGTTATTGACCAAATACTTATTTTCCACCATAATTTGCAAATAAATTCATTAAAAATCCTACAATGTGATTTTCTGGAATTTTTTTTTCTCATTTTGTCTGTCATAGTTGACGTGTACCTATGATGAAAATTACAGGCCTCTCTCATCTTTTTAAGTGGGAGAACTTGCACAATTGGTGGCTGACTAAATACTTTTTTTCCCCACTGTAAATATCAAATATGTTTGCTTGCTGCAGTTGTGGTCCTACAATGCGGCTTGTTTGAATGTGTCTGTCATAGACGGTGGCAATCTTCTGTTAGATCAAATGTCTTTATGCATCTTCAATTGTCTGTTAGTGGAGTGATGCACCCATCCCTTGGTGGCAGAGGACAAAGATACATTTCAAAGGAGAAGCCATAGTGAGGTAGCATCCCAAATGGCACCCTATTCCCTATCTAGTGCACTACTTTTGACCAGGGCCCATAGGGCGCTGGTCAAAAGTAGTGCACTATGTAGTGCACTATGTAGTGCACTATGTAGTGCACTATTTTTACATAACCTTTGTCTCTCATGTCAGTCACAGATACAATAATGTGACAGACATTCGTTTAGGCTGTGAAACCAACGGACAAAGTCAGGCTATATTCACGGCTTGAACTCCCTCCTCATCTGTCCATAGGTCTGAGAAGAGAAAAAGGACAAAAACAACTGTCAGTACTGTAGCTACCAGAGAGATGATGTGATGGGCGAGTTGAAGGAGTCAGGCGCAGGAGGGTAAATCACAGAATAACAGGATTTATTCCGGAAAACAGTTACGCAGTAATGCGTCAAAACAGGCGCACTGGAACCAACAAGGCGCACGGGGAAAATAACCCGGCGATACAAAATACAAGGAGCTCCACAGAGCTTCACTATCTTCACAATAAACAATCACACACAAAGACAAGGGGGCAGATGGAACACTTATACAGGTACTGATGAGGGGATATGAACCAGGTGTGTGTAATGAACAAGACAAAACCAATGGAATGATGAAATGAGGAGCGGCAGTGGCTAGAAGGCCGGTGACGACGAACGCTGAAGCCTGCCCGAACAAGAAGAGGTGGCAGCTTCGGAGAAAGTCGTGACAGTACCCCCCCCCCCCTTGACGCACAGCTCCAGCAGCACGCCGACACCGGCCTCTGGGACATCCAGGAGGACGTGGAGCAGGGTGAGCCGGATGGCGACGGTGGAAATCCCGCAATAGGGAGGGATCGAGGATATTGCTCACCGGAACCCAGCACCGCTCCTCCAGACCGTACCCCTCCCACTCTACAAAGTACTGAAGGCCCCCCACCCGACACCTCAAATCCAGGATGGAACGGACGGAGTACGCCGGGGCCCCCTCGATGTCCAAAGAGGGCGGAGGAACCTCCCGCACCTCAGACTCCTGAAGCGGACCAGCCACCACCGGCCTGAGGAGAGACATGGAACGAGGGGTTAATACGGTAATCAGGAGGGAGTAGTAACCTATATGTAACCTCGTTTATCCTCCTCAGGACTCTGAACGGCCCCACAAACCGCGGGCTCAGCTTCCGGAAGGGCAGGCGGAGGGGTATATTCCGGGTTGAGAACCACACCCGATCACCCGGTACCAATACCGGGGCCTCACTGCGGTGGCGGTCAGCGTTGGCCTTCTGGCAACGCACGGCGTGCTGGAGGTGGACGTGAACAGAGTTCCACGTCTCCTCCGCGCGCCGAAATAAGTAATCCACCGCAGGAGCTTCGGTCTGGCTCTGATGCCACGGTGGCAGAACCGGCTGATAACCTAAAACACATTGAAAGGGCGATAGGTTAGTGGAGGAGTGGCAAAGAGAGTTCTGGGCATATTCTGCCCATGGCAAGAACACTGACCACTCCCCCGGCCGGTCCTGGAAGTAGGACCGCAGGGACCTACCCACATCCTGATTCACCTGTTCCACCTGCCTATTACTCTCGGGATGAAAACCAGAGGTCAGACTGACCGAGACCCCCAAATGTTCCATGAACGCCTTCCAGACCCTGGATGTAAACTGGCGACCCCGGTCAGACACTATGTCCTCTGGCACCCCGTAGTGCCGGAAGACGTGAGTAAACAGGGCCTCCGCAGTCTGCAGGGCCATGGGGAGACCGGGCAGAGGAAGGAGATCAGTGAGAAAGTCAATACACAGGTGGGACCATGGCCATTGTGGAACTGGTAAGGGCTGTAACTTACCCGCTGGGAGGTGCCTAGGTGCCTTACTCTGGGCGCACACCGAGCAGGAGGAGACATACACCCTCACGTCCTTAGCCAAGGTAGGCCACCAGTACTTTCCGGTCAGGCAGCGCACTGTACGACTGATACCTGGGTGACCAGAGGAGGGGAACGTGTGTGCCAAATAGATCAGATGGTCACGGACAAGAGACGACACGTACTGCAGTCCAGCTGGACACTGAGGTGGAGATGGCTCTGTGCGTAACGCCCGCTCTATGTCCGCGTCCATCGCCCATACTACCGGCTCCACAATACAGGAGGCCGGGAGTATGGGGGTGTTGTCTATGGGCCTCTCCTCTGTGTCGTACAGCCATGACAATGCGTCTGCCTTCATGTTCTTCGTACCCGGGATGTATGAAAGAGTAAAATCAAACCGGGTGAAGAATAGGGCCCACCTGGCCTGGCGGGGGTTCAGCCTCCTCGCTGCCCGGATGTACTCCAGGTTACGGTGGTCCGTCCAGACGAGGAAAGGGTGTTTCGCCCCCTCGAGCCAGTGCCTCCACACGGTCAGGGCTCGGACAACAGCCAACAGCTCCCGATCACCAACGTCGTAGTTCTATAAGTAAGCATTTCACTGTAATGTCTAATCCTGTTGTATTCGGCGCATGTGGCAAATAAAATTTGATTTGATTTGATTTGCTATGCCGGGCTGAGCTTCTTCGAGAAGAAAGCACAGGGGCAGAGCTTGGGTGGCGTGCACGAGTGTTGAGATAGGACAGCGCCTATCCCTACCTCGGACGCATCCACCTGCACTACGAACGGTAGTGATGGATCGGGATGGGCCAGTACCGGGGCTAAGGTGAACAGAACCCTCAGGTTACTGAAGGCCCTGTCAGCCTCAGCAGACCAGCTGAGCCAGGACAGCCCACCCTTCAACAGATTTATGGGAGCTGCAACCTTGCCAAAGCCCCAGATAAACCTCCGATAGTATTTGGCAAAGCCAATAAAGCGCTGCACCTCCTTAACCGTGGTTGGAGTCGGCCAATTACACACGGCTGAAATTCGATCTCCCTCCATCTCCACACCTGAGGTGGTAATGTGGTATCCGAGGAAGGAGACGGACTGTTGGTAAAACAGACACTTTTCTGCCTTGGCATATAGGTCATGTTCCAACAGTTGGGCCAGCACTTTGCGAACCAGGGACACATGCTCGGCGCGCATAGCGGAATACACCAGAATGTCATCGATGTAGACCACTACACCGCGACCAAGCATGTCCCGAAACACCTCATTCACAAAGGACTGGAAGACTGATGGAGCATTCATCAAACCGTACGGCATCACCAGGTATTCGGAATGCCCCGTGGTTGTGCTGAATGCTGTCTTCCACTCGTCCCCCTCTCGGACACGCACCAGGTTGTACGCACTCCGGAGATCTAATTTTGTGAAGAAGCGTGCCCCATGCATTGACTCGATCACAGATGGAATGAGGGATAGAGGATAACTATAACGAATTGTCCCCTTGTTCAGTGCTCGGTAATCAATGCAAGGGCGCAGACCTCCGTCTTTCTTTTTCACAAAAAATTAACTAGAGGAGTCGGGCGAAGTGGAGGGACGTATGAACCCCTGACGCAGGGACTCGGAGACCGTAGGGACTCGGAGACCGTTTCAGCCTGCGACAGGGGATACACATGACTCCTGGGAGGCACAGCGTCTACCCGGAGATTTATCGCGCAATCCCCCGCCCGATGAGGTGGTAATTTGGTCGCCTGCATTTTGGAAAACGCGTGCGCCAAATCGAGGTAATCGGGGAGAATGCGCACGGTGGAGGTATTGTCTGGACTTTCCACCGTGGTTGCACCAACGGAAACACCTAGATACCTACCCTGACACTCTCGCGACCACCCCGTGAGAACCCTCTGCGGCCATGAAAAGGTGGGGTTGTGTAGTGCTAACCAGGGAAGACCTAACACAACAGGGAAATCAGGAGACTAGATAATAAAAAAGGTGACTTGCTCTATGGGTCTCGTGCGTAACCATAGTGACTGGTGCTGTAACTTCCCTAACGAACCCGGACCCTAGTGGTCGACTGTCAAGTGCTCTGATGGGGAGTGGAATGGATAGGGGAACCAATGTAATGCCTAGACTATGTGCAAATGACCTGTCCATAAAGTTCCCAGCTGCGCCTGAATCAACCAGCGCCTTACACTTGGGAACTACTGTGTAATCAGGAAAGTGGATGTGTAGGGTACAGTGCGCAGCAGAGGGCTCTGAACGAGTGTGGGTGTTCGATACCTGGAGTGACACGAGAGTGCCCTGCCTGCCGCCTCCAGACCCAAAAGAATGCAGTCAACAGCATGCAGGAGAATATCCTCTCGTGCCACTAGAGTGACACTGGCACTGTCATCCTCCGCTCTCCCGGATCGCAACTCCATCCAGCTCCATCAGCTCGTGATCCGGGTTGGGGGGGGGGGGGACTGGAACGGGCAGGCCCCCTCCAGGACAATCACTATGGATGGCCATGTCCACCGGTTGATTGAAGGACAACGTGGTGTCCCGGCAGGCTAGCTCCCTTCGGACGTCCTCTCGTAGATGGCACCGGAAGTGGTCGATGAGGGCCCGCTCGGTCCACCCGGACCTAGCCACTAGAGGCCGAAACTCCAGGGCAAAGTCCTGCGGTCCTCGTCCCCTGCCTCAGGTGGACCAGCCGCTCGCCCGCCTCTCTACCTTCGGGCGGGTGATCGAAGACAGCCCGAAAGAGGCGAGCGAAATCCCTGTAGTTGGCCCACTCCTGGGCTTTCCCTGAGAGGCAACAGACGAGGGCGGACACCTTCTCCCGCTCCGATGGAGCCGGGCTGATGTTCGAATAGTACAAATCCAGTTGTAGGAGGAATCCCTGGCAGAGAGCAGCTGTCCTGTCGAAATCCCGTGGTCGGGATATATGGATCCCTCTGGGTGCTGGGGTGTGGGTGGCTGGATCCGGTCTGCCAGCTGGTCCCGAAAGATCGGTTCCTCTCCTCTCCAGGCGTTGGACGACCTGGAGAACCCGATCCATCACTTCTCCCAAGCATGTTAGCATCGTTGAATGCTCCCGGACCCGTGCCACGACTCCAGGCATGTGCTCCTCTCTTGCTGACTCCATGGCGGGTGTGTGATTCTGTGATGGGTGAGTTGAAGGAGTCAGGCGCAGGAGGGTAAATCACAGAATAATAGGATTTATTCTGGAAAACAGAGTTATGCAGTAATGCGTCAAAACAGTCAGCTGTTTTGCGCACTGGAACCAACAGGTATACAGAAAATAACCCGCCGATACAAAATACAAGGGGCTCCGCCGAGCTTCACTATCCTCACAATAAACAATCACACACAAAGACAAGGGGGCAGAGGGAACACTTATACAGGTACTGATGAGGGGATATGAACCAGGTGTGTGTAATGAACAAGACAAAACCAATGGAATGATGAAATTAGGAGCGGCAGTGGCTAGAAGGCCGGTGACGACGAACGCCGAAGCTTGCCCGAAAAAGGAGAGGTGGCAGCTTCGGAGGGAATCATGACAGATGAGCTGTTCTAGGGCAGGGTAGTTCTAGAACTACCTCGTAGGATGTCTGTTTGGTTAAAACAGCTATGGTTTACTTTCAGTGTCAAAGATTATACTGACGTGACCTAATCAAATCTGACAGTGATAGTCGATATAAGAGTGAAGTCTCGATATGAGTGAAGATCTTTTATAAAGATATCATAGGAGTTTTTACGAACCCTTTAGATGAAATACCATGCCAATGCCAGTCCCTACCCCAAGTTGACAATGTATGTTCTGCTCTACAACTTATTAATTTTACCATCCTCTATACAGGTGGTCCTGTTGGATGGTTGCCACAGAGAAATAGAGTCCTCAGAGCAGCCCATAATAGTCACAACAGCTTGTCCACAGGAAATAGCTACGGAGTGAGGAGACATCCCAGTGGTCCGCACTTCTATGTTCCACCCTTCCACCCAGTACCTGCCCAGCTAACAACACGTTCCCACAACTTTAGAAAACGTTCCCATAAGATTCTCATTAGGTCATTAACTAACGTTTTCATAAGAATGTTACCGTGATGTGCAAGGAATGTTTCCAAGAGACCATTCCCTTAATGTCAAATAGAACTTACCCAGAACGTGGTTACCATGTTCTCAGAATTTAAGATATGAATGTTCTAGACACGTTTCATGGGAACGTTGCAAGAACATTCATGTGTCCAGTTTTCTGTGGGTTAGGAGAATATTCCATCAACGTCCCACCAAACATACACAGAACTTGGATGCCATGTTCTCAGAATATAGGATATGAATGTTCTCGACACGTTTCATAGTAACGTTGCAAAAACATTTCTGTGTATCAGTTGTCAGTAAGTCGCCTGATTGTCCCAAAGAAACGTTCTCCCCCCAAAAAAGGTTTCATTACACATCAAGCCTTGTTACTGTTGCCGAGTCAATTAACTATAACTATACTGGCCCAATAAGCACATGCTCTAGATATTGTATATCTCTTATTGGGACAGTGGTTAAGGCATTAGTCATTGGTGCTGGTGGCCCGAGTTTGAGACCTGCTAGGGGAGTCACCCTACACTCACATTTTTAGCAATATTAATGTAATTATTTGGCAACAGTTAAAACACACCTATCTGATCTAATTAATTTATCATTGACACATGTTTGTTCTACATGGTAAAAGACTATAGTGTTCTCTTTGCGATGCTCAGCTATATATCATTAATAAATACTGATAATTGAATGTGGTCATAATTCGTGCTCAAGAGGAAATCTTATGGATTCCCATCTTTCAATGAGAAACTCATTTTATTAGATCAGATAGATGTGTTGTGTAACTGTTGCCAACTAATGACATTAAAGGGCCAATGCCCCTAAAAACAGCCTATGTGGCATCGATAGGAGTCAGAAACATGTATTCTACTGTCAAAATTAACTACAAAGTGTAAATAGGATTGTTTTTGGTCATAAAATCAGTCTCGTCCAAAACAGAGTTTTGTGAGACTTGTGGTCGTGACTGAATCGCAACATAAATGAAGTTTGGGTTTGCTTCAATCCTACCCACATGCCCACAGCTGGCAGCACACAAGTAATCATCAATACGGAGTGCAGCTGCATGCGACCCGATATTAATGCCTGTGGTAAATGTTGATATTCCTATGGGGCTAGTTAGGGACCATCAATAAATTACAAAATGTACATAGAACAATATGTTAAAATTCCAAAATCTCAAAGTTTCGATGACTTAAAAACCTCAAACCAACTATAAATTGTAGAAATTCATATAGAAATATTGAAAGGATTTAATGAGAAAACTAAAAGGTGTGCAACATGAATATATTGTCTCATTTACATTGTGTAATGTATTGACGGTCCCTAACTAGCCCCGGAGGTAGGCTATCCAAAGTCAAACCAATTTTGCCACGGTACACACCAGCCGGCTGAAGCTAATTGGAGCCTAACGAAGCTAATCATTTGTCTAACTCTTCCCACTTGTGAACACACACACGAGACACCCATATCGAACCACAACCTGAAACCAACTCACGTTTGAATTCAGTCATGGCCGCTAGAATTTCTTAATGAACCAAATCTAAAACGATGCCAAATTAGGAAGTGCAGTCCTCCTTTAACATGTTTTACTAAGAATGTGAGAGTACAGTGAATCTCCTAGCGGGTCTCAAACCTAGGCAACCAGCACCAATGAAGAACACCCTAACCACTGTCCCAAAAGGGATATCTCTAGGACATGTGCTTATTGGGCAAGTATAGTTAGGCCCTGTCCAGAAAAAACCCTATAGCCTCCTTCCTAGGCACTTGTCAAGAGCTTCAAGTTCCTCGGTGTCCACATCACTAAGGAACTATCACGGTCCACACACATCAACACAGTCGTGAAGAGGGCACGACAATGCCTCTTCCCCCTCAGGAGGCTGAAAAGATTTGGCATGGACCCTTATATCCTCAAAAAGTCCTACAGCTGCACCATTGAGAGCATCTTGACTGGCTGCATCACCGCTTGGTATGGCAACTGCTTGGCATCCGACCGCAAGGCGCTACAGAGGGTAGTGCGTACGGCCCAGTATATCACTGGAGCCGAGCTCCCTGCTAACCAGGACCTCTGTACCAGGTGGTGTCAGAGGAAGGCCTTAAAAATGGTCAAAGACTCCAGCGATCCAAGTCATAGACTGTTCTCTCTGCTAGCGCACGGCAAGCGGTACGGATGCAAAAAGGCTGGAACCAACAGGACCTTGAACATCTTCTACCCCAAGCTATGAGACCTCTTACATAGTTAGTTAAATAGTTAACCAATAGCTACCCAGAATATCTGCATTGACCCTTTTTGCACTAGCTGTTAATGTTTATTATCTATCCTGTTGCCTAGTCACTTTATCCCTACCTATGTGTACAGTTGAAGTCGGAAGTTTACATACAGCTTAACCAAATACATTTAAACTCAGTTTTTCACAATTCCTGACATTTAATCCTAGTAAAAATTCCCTGTCTTAGGTCAGTTAGGATCACCACTTTGTGAGAATAATAGTAGAGAGATTGATTTATTTCATATTTTATTTCTTTCATCACATTCCCAGTGGGTCAGAAGTTTACATACACTCAATTAGTATTTGGTAGCATTGCCTTTAAATTGTTTAACTTGGGTCAAACGTTTCGGGAAGCCTTCCACAAGCTTCCCACAATAAGTTGGGTGAATTTTGGCCCATTCCTCCTTACAGAACTGGTGTAACTGAGTCAGGTTTGTAGGCCTCCTTGCTCGCACACGCTTTTTCAGTTCTACCCACAAATGTTCTATAGGATTGAGGTCAGGGCTTTGTGACTCCAATACATTGACTTTGTTGTCCTTAAGCCATTTTGCCACAACTTTGGAAGTATGCTTTGGGTCATTGTCCATTTGGAAGATCCATTTGCGACCAAGCTTTAACTTCCTGACTGATGTTTTGAGATGTTGCTTGAATATATCCACATAATTTTCCTTCCTCATGATGCCATCTATTTTGTGAAGTGCACGAGTCCCTCCTGCAGCAAAGCACCCCCACAGCATGGTGCTGCCACCCCCGTGCTTCACAGTTGGGATGGTGTTCTTCGGCTTGCAAGCGACCACCTTTTTCCTCCAAACATAACAATGGTAATTATGGCCAAACAGTTCTATTTTTGTTTCATCAGACCAGAGGACATTTCTCCAAAAAGTACGATCTTTGTCCCCATGTGCAGTTGAAAACCGTAGTTTGGCTTTTTTTTGGCGGTTTTGGAGCAGTGGCTTCTTCCTTGCTGAGCGGCCTTTCAGGTTATGTCAATACAGGACTCGTTTTACTGTGGATATAGATACTTTTGTACCTGTTTCCTCCAGCATCTTCTCAAGGTCGTTTGCTGTTGTTCTGGGATTGCTTTGCACTTTTCGCACCAAAGTACGTTCATCTCTAGGAGACAGAACGCGTCTCCTTCATGACGGCTGCGTGGTCCCATGGTGTTTATACTTGCATACTATTGTTTCTACAGATGAACGTGGTGCCTTCAGGCATTTGGAAATTGCTCCCAAGGATGAACCAGACTTGTGGAGGTCCACCATTTTTTTTCTGAGGTCTTGGTTGATTTCTTTTGATTTTCCCATGATGTCAAGCAAAGAGGCACTGAGTTTGAAGGTAGGCCTTGAAATACATCCACAGGTACACTTCCAATTGACTCAAATTATGTCAATTAGCATATCAGAAGCTTCTAAAGCCATGACATCATTTTCTGGAATTTTCCAAACTGTTTAAAGGCACAGTCAATTTAGTTTATGTAAACTTCTGACCCACTGGAATTGTGATACAGTGAATTATAAGTGAAATAATCTGTCTGTAAACAATTGTTGGAAAAATTACTTGTGTCATGCAAAAAGTAGATGTCCTAACCGACTTGCCAAAACTATAGTTTGTTAACAAGAAATTTGTGGAGTGGTTGAAAAACGAGTTTTAATGACTCCAACCTAAGTGTATGTAAACTTCCGATTTCAACTTGTACATACCTACCTCACTTACCTCGTACCCCTGCACGTCAGCTCAGTACTGGTTCCCCGTCTATATAGCCAAGTTATCGTTACTCATTTATTCCTAGTGTTATTATTTTCCTTTTTTTCTCGTTTTTTTTCTCTGCATTGTTGGGAAGTAAGCATTTCACTGTTAGTCTACACATGTTGTTTACGAAGCGTGACAAATACAATTTTATTTTGTAGATCTGATAGGTGTAAGGCTGTAAGCAATAGGGTGAATGCACTTCAAAGTAAATCTCAGCTCTGTTAAAAGTACACACAAAAAATACTTTTGTTGATTATAGTCATTCAGGAGTATCATTAAAACAGGTTAATATTCCCCATCAACATTAGGCAACTATGCAGAAAGCCCTTAAATTGCTGAAATAAGTGAATTAAATCAATGATGAGAGAACAGTCAAATTGACTGATAACTGACATGTTCTATGTATGTTTGGTGGGACGTTAATGGGATATTCTCCTAACCCTCAGAAAACTAGACACAGGAATGTTCTTGCAATGTTTCCATGAAACGTGTCTAGAACATTAATATCTTATATTCTGAGAACATAGAACCATGTTCTGTGTATGTTTGGTGGGATGTTGATGGAATATTCTCCTAACCTTCAGAAAACTGGACACATGAATGTTCTTGCAACCATCCATGAAATGTGTCTAGAACATTAATATTGTATATTCTGAGAACATGGTAACCACGTTCTGGGTAAGTTTTGTTTGACATTAAGGGAATGTTCTCCTATCTCTAATGCCAAAACATGCAAAAAAGGTTCTGAGAAAGCTTTTGCTAACATAGATTAATGTTCCCCTAACTAACGGAAAACTGGACATTCAAACATTAGGGGAACATTATGGCTAACATTACAAAAATGTTCCCTCTCCCTAGACTTGTTAGCTAGGTGGCTTCTCTCACTTATCCACTAACATCTCGGTCATCAACTCTGTGGAACTGGGAACTGAGTTCAACTGATCCAAACCACAAACCCAGAGGAATGCTCGACTGCCAGTCATGTACAGTATACACACTTGTGACACAGAAACAGTGGGGTAATGTAGGCCTATGTAAAAATAATATTAGAATATTACATTTTATAATATCATATGTTTGTATTGTAGTGTTAAAAGACAGTAGCTTGTCAGTGAGTTACTCATTTAGAGTTGGGTCTCTCTTGTCTTAGTACATCCAAGTCAAAATCTTACTCTCAGTCTTACTCTCAGTTCAGTATTTCCTAATGCCTATTTTGGAAGCGCTTTATTTCACAGTTTTAACATCATCTTTAAAAAATATATTCAAGACGTGGGATCAGGAGTAGTAATCTCTGAAGCTCACCACTTCTGAGGGGCCAATGGCAGACTCACAACCCCTAGAGACAGAAAGACTGAGCAGTCATGGCAGGCAGCTAGACTAGAGCTCTCTCACAGGAGTAGAAGGAATGCCTGATATGTGAAGGCACTGCTCTCCAATGACTGGACCAGAGAGAATGAGGGGAGTGGAGATAGGGACTTAGAGAGAGAGTGTGTGTGTGTGTGAGAGAGAGAGAGAGAGAGAGAGAGAGAGAGGAGAGAGAGAGAGAGAGAGAGAGAGAGAGAGGAGAGAGAGAGAGAGAGAGAGAGAGAGAGAGAGAGAGAGAGAGAGACAGAGAGAGAGGAGAGAGAGAGAGAGAGAGAGAGAGAGAGAGAGAAGAGAGAGAGACAGAGAGAGAGACAGAGAGAGAGAGAGAGAGAGAGAGAGAGAGAGAGAGAGAGAGAGAGAGAGAGCGCAGCAGCTGCAGGCCAAGGGCATTGAGCTCCAACATATTATCACTGTTAGTAAAATTTGGGTGCGGGGGATCTACTCCTGTGGATCCCCTGTGGCTCAGTTGGTAGAGCATGGCACTTGCAACACCAGGGTTGTGGGTTCGTTTCCCACGGGGGGCCAGTATGAAAATGAATGCACTCACTAACTGTAAGTCGCTCTGGATAAGAGCGTCTGCTAAATGACAAAAATGTAAATCTGTATTTTCTTTTATTAACAAAAGGTAAACAAATACACCATATATACAAAAGTATGTGGACAGGGCCTCCTGAGTGGCGCAGTGCTTGAGGCGTGACTACAGACACGGGTTCGATCCAAGGCTGTGTCACAACCGGCCGTGACTGGGAGTCCCATAGGGTGGCGCACAATTGGCCCAGCGTCGTCCGGGTTAGGGGAGGGTTTGGCCGGGGGGGCTTTACTTGGCTCATCGCGCTCTAGTGACCCCTTGTGGCGGGCTGGGCGCCTGCAGGTTGACTTCGGTCGTCAGTTGAACGGTGTTTCCTCCGACACATTAGTGTGGCTGGCTTCCGGGTTAAGCGGGTGGGTGTTAAGGAGCGCGGTTTGGGGGGTCATCTTTCGGAGGACGCATGACTCGACTTTCGCCTCTCCCGAACCCGTTGGGGAGTTGCAATAATGAGACAAGATCATAATTGGATATGATGAAATTGGGGAGAAAAAAAAGGGGGGGGGGGTAAAATTCAAAAAAATACAATAACAAATAATAAATAAAGTAGTATGTGGACACCACTTCAAATTAGTGGATTTGGCTATTTCAGCCACACCTGTTGCTGACAGGTGTACAAAATCGAGCACACAGACATGCAATCTCCATAGACAAACATTTGAAGTAGAATGGCCTTACTGAAGAGCTCAGTGACTTTCAACGTGGCACCGTCATAGGATGCCACCTTTCCAACTAGTCAGTTCGTCAAATTTCTGCCCTGCTAGAGCTGCCCCGGTCAACAGTAAGTGCTGTTATTGTGAAGTGGAAACATCTAGGAGCAACAACGGCTCAGCCATGAAGTGGTAGGCCACACAAGCTCACAGAACGGGACCGCCGAGTGCTGAAGCATGTAGCGCGTAAAAATAATCTGTGCTCGGTTGCAACACTCATTACTGAGTTCCAAACTGCCTCTGGAAGCAACGTCAGCACAAGAACTGTTCATCGGGAGCTTCATGAAATGGGTTTCCATGGCTGAGCAGCCGCACACAAGCCTAAGATTACCATGCGCAATGCCAAGCGTCGGCTGGAGTGGAAACTGTTCTCTGGAGTAATGAATCACGCTTCACCATCTGGCAGCCTGATGGACAAATCTGGGTTTGGTGGATGCTAGGTGAACGCTACCTGCCCGAATGCATTGTGCCAACTGTAAAGTTTGGTGGAGGAGGAATAATGGTCTGGGGCTGTTTTTCATGGTAGGCCCCTTAGTTCCAGTGAAGGGGAATCTTAACGCTTTAGACGATTCTGTGCTTCCAACTTTGTGGCAACAGTTTGGGGAAGGCCCTTTCCTGTTTCAGCATGACAATGCCCCCGTGCACAAAGCGAGCTCCATACAGAAATGGTTTGTTGAGATTGGTGTGGAAGAACTTGACTGGCTTGCACAGAGCCCTGACCTCATCCCCATCGAACACCTTTGGGATGAATTGGAATGCCAACTGCAAGCCAGGCCTAATCACCCAACATCAGTGCCTTACCTCACTAATGCTCTTGTGGCTGAATGGAAGCAAGTCCTCGCAGCAATGTTCCAACATCTAGTGGAAAGCCTTCCCAGAAGAGTTGAGGCTAGATGCAGCGAAGGGGGGACCAATTCCATATGAATGCCATGATTTTGGAATTAGATGTTCGATGAGCAGGTGTCCACATACTTTTGGTCATGTAGTGTACGTTTGCTTTACAGAACTTGTTTTTGCTGCAGTTTTACAGCTAATTTCTTGCAATTCCACACATTTTTCCATGGGGTGGGGAGACATTTTTGCAGTTTTAAAAGCAAATTTCCTGCAATTCTACACATTTTGATTTATGACATGTTACTATGATATCTGAGTGAGAGTGATTAACAAAATCAATGGGGCCTGTGTGCCTGGTCTGTAATTCGGTCATGATTACTACTAGTTTACCTGTTGTCCATATGATGTGTTGGTGAGGCACGTAGTATAGCAATGTAAGACCTTTGAGCACAAGCACATGTTTCTTTTGGTAATGAAAGCAAAGATGTTGGTTCTATCAAATTGAGTTATCCTAGCTGGCTAGACTAACTAGACTAATTTACCAGTCTAAAATGTTGAATGACTGTCAATAGCTAGGTTTCCATACAATTGGCGACAGATCTTCATGCGAATATTCTCAAATCTGCATAAAAACAATATGCTAATTTTCCCACCAGAGAGGTGTTTCCATCAAATTGACTTGCGGATTAAATACTGTGCGTGATGAGGTAGTGTACATAAAAATAACGTTTGCAGTTAAATTCTCATGTACCAAATAAGTAATATAAGTAAAATGGGTTTCCAACGCATAATCAACTCTACTGATCGTTTTGTCACAAAAAATGTTTGCGTTATATAGCGAATGTGCCCACTCTGGTCTTGGCACGTCCGCTCTAGCCAACAGTTTGCAGATACAGTTCAGGTAGGCTACCTACATGCTGAGATTATTATGGACAAAAGAGCAAGATTATTTTTATTTGTCAAACGGCAGCCATGCATCGATCATCATGTCACCAGAATAAGACCCTCAATATTTATTGGAAAAGACCCACTAGGCAAAAACGGTTTAAATCAACCTTGTTTCCACATCATTTCAACCAAAAAATGCAATGTGATGACTTTGAATCAACGTGGGGAATGATTGTATTTGCAAAAAGTAATCAACGTAAGGGAATTGTCTTATTTTTTTTCACTCAACTTTTGATCTAAATCCAATGACATTTTTTGTTGATTTCACATTTAATTCACATTAGTTGACAAGTCAACCAAATTTAAATCAAAACTAGACGTTGAACTGACGTCTGTGCCCAGTGGGGAGCATCAAGCTCATCATGTGCACTTTCACCACCCTGTGAAATTCATCATAATTTACAGTATATCATCTGTAGCCTAATAAACCTCATGCTTTCGCAAGTAGTAGTGGGAGGACCACAAATTCATCGCGTGACTCCAAGTTTACCTCAATATGATGGTTATTATATCAATATTTGTGGATAAAGGCGTTTCCACTGCCGTTTTTCGCATAATTCATTTTACCGAAACAAGAAGATCCCACCTGGTCTAGCATATTTTGTTTTGTCAACATTTGGAACGTTTACCAACACATTTGCTGTTTCCATCAGGCCTGTCATTATATTTTTTCTATTCGACATGTACTTTACTAGCATAGAAAGGTTGGATAGAAATCTGGTTAATAACTGACATATAACAAGAGGAATCTGCTGATGCACATCCATGTTTTGAAATTGCATATTGTGTATTCTACTATTGTAATTCTCAACAGTAAATTGAGACCCCAACTGAGTTCTAAAAATATACAGTACCAGTCAAAAGTTTGGACACACCTACTCATTCAATGGTTTTTCTTAATTTTTACTATTTTCTACATTGTAGAAAAATAGTGAGCACATCAAAACTATGAAATAACACATATGGAATCATGTAGTAACTAAAAAGGTGTTAAACAAATCTAAACACAGGTGGAAATTTGTCCTTTGGTCTGGAGTCCAAATTTGAGATTTTTGGTTCCAACCGCCGTGTCTTTGTGAGACGCGGTGTGGGTGAATGCATGATCTGGGCTCCTGAGTGGCGCAGTGGTCTAAGGCACTGCATCTCAGTGCTAGAGGCGTCACTACAGACCCTGTTTAGATTCCAGGCTGTATCACAATCTGGCCGTGATTGGGAGTCCCATAAGGCGGCGCACAATTGGCCCAGCGTTGTCCGGGTTTGGCTGGGGTAGGCTGTCATTGTAAATAAGAATTTGTTCTTAACTGGTTTGCTGAGGTAATAAAAAGGTTAAATATAAAAAAAGTAAAAAATATCTGCATGTATAGTTCCCACCGTAAAGCATGGAGGAGATGGTGTGGGGGTGCTTTGCTAGTGACACTGTCTGTGATTTATTTAGAATTCAAGGCACACTTAACCAGCATGGCTACCACAGTATTCTGCAGCGATACGCCATCCCATCTGGTTTGCGCTTAGTGGGACTATCATTTGTTTTTCAACAGGACAATGACCCAACACACCTCCAGGCTGTGTAAGGGCTATTTGACCAATAATTAGAGTGATGGAGTGCTGCATCAGATGACCTGGCCTCCAAAATCCCCCGACTTCAACACAATTGAGATGGTTTGGGATTAGTCGGATGGCAGAGTGAAGGAAAAGCAGCCAACAAGTGCTCAGCAAATGTGGGAACCCCCTTCAAGATTGCTGGAAAAGCATTCCAGGTGAAGCTGGTTGAGAGAATGCCAACAGTGTGCAAAGCTGTCATCAAGGCAAAGGGTGGCTATTTGAAGAATCTCAAATATAAAATATATTTTGATTTGTTTAACACATGATTCCATATGTGTTATTTCATAGTTTTGATGTCTTCACTATTATTCCACAATGTAAAAAATAGTAAAAATAAAGAAAAACCCTTGAATGAGTAGGTGTGTCAAAACTTTTGACTGGTACTGTATATTTAGTTTTTTTGCTATTCTTATATGTTACGAATTTGTTGTGCTAAAGATCCTGGAGTGCATCTTAAATTAAAAGAAATACACCTCATTTCCATTGTGAAATAAAAGCAGGCTGAGATATTGATGTGTGTATTTCTTCAGCTAAATCTGACCTTTCCTTTGCCTTGTGTAATGTATCTTGCCCTGGACATGACCACAGCTAACAATAATAAGAGAAATAGACCCATTGTTACAGGTGAGAACATAATTGAAGAAATACATTACCGGTATGTCAAATAGAACTCATAACTGACTCAACAGAGCATGGAGACGCTGTATCCGCTACTAAAGGACACCAATAAGAAGAAGAGACCTGTTTGGGCCAAGAAACACAAGCAATGGTGCCGGAGAAGATGGCTGCCGTTTTACAGCCCTCTAACCAATTCTGCTATTATGTGTGTTTTTTGGCGTTATTTGTAATTTATTCTGTACATAATGTTTCTGCCACCGTCTGTTATGACCAAAAATAGCTTCTGGATATCAGGACAGCGATTACTCACCTCGTATTGGACGAAGATTTTTTCTTCAACGAGTCGGACGCAAAGGATATCCTACAGACACCCGACGAGGCCCAAATCCCCGTCATTCATATGAGAAAGAGACAGAGATATCGTGGACGTAGGTCGAGGTGCCTTGTAAGGATCCGACGGCGATCGAGTAAACTGCCTCTTCCATCAATCCTATTAGCCAATGTTCAATAATTTGACAATAAGGTAGACGACCTAACATTACGGTTATCCTACCAACGGGACATTAAAAACTGTAATATCTTATGTTTCACAGAGTCGTGGCTGAATGACGACATTCATAACATACAGCTGGCGGGATATACAGTGGGGAAAAAAAGTATTTAGTCAGCCACCAATTGTGCAAGTTCTCCCACTTAAAAAGATGAGAGAGGCCTGTAATTTTCATCATAGGTACACGTCAACTATGACAGACAAATTGAGGAAAAAAAATCCAGAAAATCACATTGTAGGATTTTTTATGAATTTATTTGCAAATTATGGTGGAAAATAAGTATTTGGTCACCTACAAACAAGCAAGATTTCTGGCTCTCACAGACCTGTAACTTCTTCTTTAAGAGGCTCCTCTGTCCTCCACTCGTTACCTGTATTAATGGCACCTGTTTGAACTTGTTATCAGTATAAAAGACACCTGTCCACAACCTCAAACAGTCACACTCTAAACTCCACTATGGCCAAGACCAAAGAGCTGTCAAAGGACACCAGAAACAAAATTGTAGACCTGCACCAAGCTGGGAAGACTGAATCTGCAATAGGTAAGCAGCTTGGTTTGAATAAATCAACTGTGGGAGCAATTATTAGGAAATGGAAGACATACAAGACCACTGATAATCTCCCTCGATCTGGGGCTCCACGCAAGATCTCACCCCGTGGGGTCAAAATGATCACAAGAACGGTGAGCAAAAATCCCAGAACCACACGGGGGGACCTAGTGAATGACCTGCAGAGAGCTGGGACCAAAGTAACAAAGCCTACCATCAGTAACACACTACGCCGCCAGGGACTCAAATCCTGCAGTGCCAGACGTGTCCCCCTGCTTAAGCCAGTACATGTCCAGGCCTGTCTGAAGTTTGCTAGAGTGCATTTGGATGATCCAGAAGAGGATTGGGAGAATGTCATATGGTCAGATGAAACCAAAATAGAACTTTTTGGTAAAAACTCAACTCGTCGTGTTTGGAGGACAAAGAATGCTGAGTTGCATCCAAAGAACACCATACCTACTGTGAAGCATGGGGGTGGAAACATCATGTTTTGGGGCTGTTTTTCTGCAAAGGGACCAGGACGACTGATCCGTGTAAAGGTAAGAATGAATGGGGCCATGTATCGTGAGATTTTGAGTGAAAACCTCCTTCCATCAGCAAGGGCATTGAAGATGAAACGTGGCTGGGTCTTTCAGCATGACAATGATCCCAAACACACCGCCCGGGCAACGAAGGAGTGGCTTCGTAAGAAGCATTTCAAGGTCCTGGAGTGGCCTAGCCAGTCTCCAGATCTCAACCCCATAGAAAATCTTTGGAGGGAGTTGAAAGTCTGTGTTGCCCAGCGACAGCCCCAAAACATCACTGCTCTAGAGGAGATCTGCATGGAGGAATGGGCCAAAATACCAGCAACAGTGTGTGAAAAACTTGTGAAGACTTACAGAAAACGTTTGACCTGTGTCATTGCCAACAAAGGGTATATAACAAAGTATTGAGAAACTTTTGTTATTGACCAAATACTTATTTTCCACCATAATTTGCAAATAAATTCATTAAAAATCCTACAATGTGATTTTCTGGATTTTTTTTTTCTCATTTTGTCTGTCATAGTTGACGTGTACCAATGATGAAAATTACAGGCCTCTCTCATCTTTTTAAGTGGGAGAACTTGCACAATTGGTGGCTGACTAAATACTTTTTTTCCCCACTGTATGCTACATCGTCAGGATAGAACGGGTGACTCCGGTAAGACAAGGGGTGGCGGTCTGTGTATATTTGTAAACAACAGCTGGTGCAAAAAATCTAATACTAAGGAAGTCTCAAGGTTCACAATTAATTTTCTCCTTTCCCCCTTCTGATAACCAGGTGGCGAATCGCATCTCTGCATGTCTGGCAGACATATCAGTGTGGATGTCGGATCACCACCTCAAGCTGAAGGAGCTGCTCTTCCTCCCTGGGAAGGACTGCCCGCTCCATGATCTCGCCATCACGGTTGACAACTCCATTGTGTCCTCCTCCCAGAGTGCAAAGAGCCTTGGCGTGACCCTGGACAACACTCTGTCGTTCTCTGCTAACATCAAAGTGGTGACCCGATCCTGCAGGTTCATGCTCTACAACATTCGCAGAGTACGACCCTACCTTACACAGAAAGCGGCACAGGTCCTAATCCAGAAACTTGTCATCTCCCGTCTGGATTACTGCAACTCGCTGTTGGCTGGGCTCCCTGCCTGTGCCATTAAACCCCTACAACTTATCCAGAATACCGCAGCCCGTCTGGTGTTCGACCTTCCCAAGTTCTCTCATGTCACCCCGCTCCTCCGCACACTCCACTGGCTTCCAGTTGAGGCTCGCATCTACTACAAGACCATGGTGCTTGCCTACGGAGCTGTGAGGGGAACGGCACCTCCTTACCTTCAGGCTCTGATCAGACCCTACACTCAGACGAGGGCACTACGTTCATCCACCTCTGGCCTGCTAGCTCCCTTACCTCTACAGAAGCACAGTTCCCACTCAGCCCAGTCAAAGCTATTTGCTGCTCTGGCACCCCAATGGTTGAACAAGCTCCCCCACGACGCCAGGACAGCGGAGTCACTGACCACCTTCCAGAGACACTTGAAACCCTACCTCTTTAAGGAATACCTGGAATAGTATAAAGTAATCCTTCTTTAACGTTAATAAAAAAGTGGTCAGATGACGCAGATGCTAAGCTACAGCACTGTTTTGCTAGCACAGACTGGAATATGTTCCGGGATTCTTCAGATAGCATTGAGGAGTACGCCACATCAATCACTGGCTTCATCAATAAGTGCATCGATGACGTGGTCCCCACAGTGACCGTACGTACATACCCCAACCAGAAGCCATGGATTACAGGCAACATCCACACTGAGCTAAAGGCTAGAGCTGCCGCTTTCAAGGAGCGGGACTCTAAACCGGACGCTTATAAGAAATCCCGTTATGCCCTCCGACAAACCATCAAATAGGCAAAGAGTATATACAGGACTAAGATTGAATCGTACTACACCGGCTCTGACTCTCGTCGGATGTGGCAGGGCTTGAAAAGTATTACAGACTACAAAAGGAAGCACAGCCGCGAGCTGCCCAGTGACATAAGCCTACCAGACGAGCTAAATCACTTCTATGCTCACTTCGAGGCAAGCAACACTGAAGCATGCATGAGAGCACCAGCTGATCCGGATGACTATGTGATCACGCTCTCCATAGCCGATGTGAGTAAGACTTTTAAGCAGGTCAATATTCACAAGGCCGCAGGGCCAGACGGATTACCAGGACGTGTACTCCGAGCATGTGCTGACCAACATGTCCCTGACTGAGTCTGTAATACCAACATGTTTCAAGCAGACCACCATAGTCCCCGTGCCCAAGGACATTAAGATAACCTGCCTAAATGACTACCGACCCGTAGCACTCGTGTCTGTAGCCATAAAGTGCTTTGAAAGGCTGGTCATGGCTTACATCAACACCATTATCCCAGAAACCCTAGACCCACTCCAATTTGCATACCACCCCAACAGATCCACAGATGATGCAATCTCTATTGCACTCAACACTGCCCTTTCCCACCTGGACAAGTGGAAGACCTACGTGAGAATGCTATTCATTGACTACAGCTCAGCATTCAACACCATAGTGCCCTCAAAGCTCATCACTAAGCTAACGATCCTGGGACTAAACACCTCCCTCTGCAACTGGATCCTGGACTTCCTGACGGGCCGCCCCCAGGTGGTAAGGGTAGGTAACAACACATCTGCCACGCTGATCCTCAACACGGGGGAACCTCAGGGGTGCGTGCTCAGTCCCCTCCTGTACTCCCTGTTCACCCATGACTGCATGGCCAGGCATGACTCCAACACCTTCATTAAGTTTGCCGACGACACAACAGTGGTAGGCCTGATCACCGACAACGATGAGACAGCCTATAGGGAGGAGGTCAGAGACCTGGCCGTGTGGTGCCAGGATAACAACCTCTCCCTCAACGTGATCAAGACAAAGGAGATGATTGTGGACTACAGGAAAAAAAGAGGACTGTGCACGCCCCCATTCTCATCGACGGCGCTGTAGTGGAATAGGTTGAGAGCTTCAAGTTCCTTGGTGTCCACATCACCAACGAACTATCATGGTCCAAACACACCAAGACAGTCGTGAAGAGGGCACGACAAAGCCTATTCCCCCTCAGGAGACTGAAAACATTTGGCATGGGTCCTCAGATCCTCTAAAAGTTATACAGCTGCACCATCGTGAGCATCCTGACTTGTTGCATCACCGCCTGGTATGGCAACTGCTCGGCCTCCGACTGCAAGGCACTACAGAGGTTAGTGCATACGGCCCAGTACATCACTGGGGCCAAACTTCCTGCCATCCAGGACCTCTATACCAGGCGGAGTCAAAGGAAGGCCCTCAAAATTGTAAAAGACTCCAGCCACCCTAGTCATAGACTGTTCTCTCTGCTACCGCACGGCAAGCGGTACCAGAGCACCAAGTCTAGGTCCAAAAGGCTTCTCAACAGCTTCTACCCCCAAGCCATAAGACTCCTGAACAGCTAATCATGGCTACCCGGACAATTTGCGCTGCCCCCCCACCTCCACCCCGTCCCCCTTTTTTACTCTGCTTTTTACTCTGTTTATTATTTATGCATAGTCACTTTAACTCTCCCCACATGTACATATTACTTCAATTACCTCGACTAGCCGGTGCCCCTGCACATTGACTCTGCACCGGTACCCCCCTGTATATAGCCTCCCTACTGTTATTTTATTTTACTGCTGCTCTTTAGTTATTTGCGTTAATTTTGTTTGCTTAACACTTTTTTTATTTGTTTTACTTTGCATTGTTTGTTAAGGGCTTGTAAGTAAGCATTTCACTGTAATGTCTACACCTGTTGTATTTGGCGCATGTGGCAAACATTGTTTTGATTTGTTTTGATTAGACCGGTGGAAATCTGTCCTTTGGTCTGATGAGTCCAAATTTGAGATTTTTGGTTACAACCGCCGTGTCTTTGTGAGACGCAGAGTAGGTGAACGGATGATCTTCACATGTTTGGTTCCCACCATGAAGCATGGAGGAGGAGGTGTGATGGTGTGGGGGTGCTTTGCTGGTGACACTGTCAGTGATTTATTTAGAATTCAAGGCACACTTAACCAGCATGGCTACCACAGCATTGTGCAGCGATATGCCATCCCATCTGGTTTGCGCTTAGTGGGACTATCATTTGTTTTTCAACAGGACAATGACCCAAAACACACCTCCAGGCTATTTGACCAAGAAGAAGAGTGATGGATTGTTGCATCAGATGACCTGGATTCCACAATCACCCGACCTCAACCCAATTGAGATGGTTTGGGATGAGTTGGACCGCAGAGTGAAGGAAAAGCAGCCAACAAGTGCTCAGCATATGTGGGATCTCCTTCAAGACTGTTGGAAAAGCATTCCTCATGAAGCTGGTTGAGAGAATGCCAAGAGTGTGTAAAGCTGTCATCAAGGCAAAGGGTGGCTACTTTTAAAAACTTTTTGGGTTACTAAATGATTCCAAATGTGTTATTTCATAGTTTTGATTTCTTCACTATTATTCTACAATGTAGAAAATAGTAAAAATAAAGAAAAACCCTTGAATGAGTAGGTGAGTCCAAACTTTTGACTGGTACTGTATATATTTTTTTATTATTTAAAAAGATTACCGAGGTCCAGACCTCGGTGTCCTCATATGTAGCTATGGCCCTGGTTACACAGGGTACTGACTGAAAACAGAATGTTGAATGATATAACTGGTCTAATATGTTTCTCATTGAAAGATGGGAATCTGTAGGATTACCGCTTGAGCACAAATTATGACCACATTTCCAGTACCTCTCAATAATGATCAGTATTTATTAATTCTATAAAGCTGAGCATATTTCCATCATCTTCTTGAAATGCACTTTGAAGTAAGTCTCAGCTCTGTTAAAAGTACACTCAAGAAAAACTATTTTATTGAACATAGTGATTCAGGAGTAAAATTAAAACAGGGTAAAATGCTGAACCAACATTAGACCACTATACAGAAAGCCCTAAAATTGCTGAAATAAGTAAATCAAATCAAGAATGAGAGAACAGTCAGATTAACTGATAACTGGCACAGATATGGTAGCATTGTAGAAAGATCGGAATGCTGTGAACCGAGAGATTGTGAGTTCAAATCCCAGGTGAGGACATGCTGAATAATAATTACTATGAACATGCACAATGTAATCGTGTGGATGAAATATTCTCCTAAGACTCAGAAAACTGGACACAGGAATGTTCTTGCAACGTTCCAATGAAATGTGTCTAGAACGTTAATATTGGATATTCTGAGAACATGGCAAACACGTTCTGGGTAAGTTCTGTTTGAAATTCAGGGAATGTTCTCCTATATCTAACACCCCCCAAAAATAAAAAATGTCTACCTCAGACATTTCTTTATTTACTTACTTACATAGGCCTTTGTATGCTGCAATTTAGCTTTTAGCTGGAAATGTGTACAATTCAAAATAAACCTTAACTATATATAAAACATGCTAAATAGGTTCTCAGGAGGTTTTTGCTAACTTACATAGGATGTTCCCCTAACTAACGGAAAACTGGACTCTCAAACATCTGGTGAACACTACGGTTAACATTACAAAAACATTCTCTCTCCCTAGAATTGTTAGCTGGGTAAATAGGGCCATAACCTGTAGCCTACTGGTAGGTCTATTTGGGAGGTGCGTAAGGCGTTCACATGTAGATCAGGATACAGGAACGAGGGTAGCGTAGCCTAAAAGTTTAAAAGTTTATAAACTGATATAAGATAGTGAAATAATAAAACTAGAATGGCTTTAAAACTTCAGAGAAAATAGCACCTTTAAATCAGCTTAAAATCAAAGTCACGAACAGAGAACAAACAACAAGCAGTCGTTCCTCAACCGGAAATGATGATCGATGCACTGATGATGATGATCGATGCACCGATGATGATGATCTGCTTCTGTGATGCACTGCTACCAATGAATGAATGGATGAATGGATGGATGGAATAATGAGAGAAAAAAATCCCAGATCTCGTGCACGTCACACTCGCATCACCAGTTGACGTATGCTTACTCGTCTTTTTATGCAAAGTCAGGTTTGTTTATGGTTAGAGCTGAAAAGGCAAAAATCTAATCAAATCAAAAGTGTAATGGTGGCAGACAGCCTCTGATGGGAGCTAATGGCGGAAGCGGAGCTGATGTTTGAGTCTTTTGGCACGTTCAGTAAAGTTGATGGAAGTGAGTTGAAGTCTGTGACTGGAAAATTGAGAAAAAATGGATAAAGTTGCAAATTAAGATCAGCCTCGGTCCAATCCCACTGGCAAAGAACTGGTTGCATCAATGTTGTCTCCACGTCATTTGAACAAAAAAGTTCAAACTGATTGGATTTGCAAAAATTCCTCAACGTAAGGGAATTTAGTCTTATTTTCACCCAACTTTTAACCTAAATCCAGTACCGTGGTACATTTTTTTTTTCACGTTGAATTCACTTTAGCTGACAACTCAACCAAATGTAAATCAAAACTAAATGTTGAAATGACATCTGTGCCCAGTGGTATGTTGCCTCATTCCTTGTTCGAGTTCGATTCATGGACAAGGATGCATTTTTGGGAGACCCAATTGCTGTTGCGCAGATGGTGGATGACGCATTGGGAAAGGTGGAGTCGGCCAGAGTTACCTGGAGTGGTATGGTGTTGATGTATTGTGTATCATAAAAACAAAAGGAAAGTGCATTGCGGCTGGGGAAATTATGGGAGTATGAAGTGGAAAGCTTTGACTTTCTGAGCAGGGCACTAGCAAAAGGTGTTGTCGTAGAAATATTTGACTCGAAAGTAGTCAACTCAAAAATATCTCTCAAGAAACTGGAGCTTGTGAATCCAAAAATTAGACTTTATTATTGCGTAACAAAGCCGAGCTGCTCCATGGAACACCTAGCTCTCCTTGGCTCAAAGATCTCCTTTTATACAAATACAAGTGCACAATCATGCTTACATAGCATATACAGTTACTCCCCTTAGGGCAAATGATTAACTTATTTTAGTGCCACTCTACCCATATCTTTCAACGTCCAGATGTCACATGTGGTTTACTCCAAAAGGCCATGGGCGCTTTTCCATATGAGGCCTCTTTCCCTTATCTCATTATATTGGTGGCGTGGCTCAGACACTTTCTTAAAAAATAATATACATACATTCATTAAAGCACGGTTACACACTGCATTGATTATATTCCTTATTTAGGCATGCATCTGGATTATAAAATGTCAATCATGTTTACTATATTTTACCTTTGACATTTCCCAACATTTTGCCTTAATGATACATAAAATATTTATATATATTCCCCCCTTTGGGACTTCCAACAAAGTCCCAACAGTACAAAATGAATGTAAGCCTGTGCATTTACTTATTCTTAGCCTTGCCACATGTGGTTACCTTTACATGTATATTTTAAACCAATATATCTTCCTCATTGTTAGACCCATCCTGATGAGGACCCAGAGCCCAGTCAGGTATTGGATACAAGTCTAAAAGGTTTTCCTCTAAATTAACCTCCAAATTAACCTCCAAGCATGTAGCGCGTAAAAATAATCTGTGCTCGGTTGCAACACTCATTACCGAGTTCCAAACTGCCTCTGGAAGCAACGTCAGCACAATAACTGTTCATCGGGAGCTTCATGAAATGGGTTTCCATGGCTGAGCAGCCGCACACAAGCCTAAGATTACCATGCGCAATGCCAAGCGTCGGCTGGAGTGGAAACTGTTCTCTGGAGTAATGAATCACGCTTCACCATCTGGCAGCCTGATGGACAAATCTGGGTTTGGTGGATGCTAGGTGAACGCTACCTGCCCGAATGCATTGTGCCAACTGTAAAGTTTGGTGGAGGAGGAATAATGGTCTGGGGCTGTTTTTCATGGTTCGGGCTAGGCCCCTTAGTTCCAGTGAAGGGAAATCTTAACGCTTTAGACGATTCTGTGCTTCCAACTTTGTGGCAACAGTTTGGGGAAGGCCCTTTCCTGTTTCAGCATGACAATGCCCCCGTGCACAAAGCGAGCTCCATACAGAAATGGTTTGTTGAGATTGGTGTGGAAGAACTTGACTGGCTTGCACAGAGCCCTGACCTCATCCCCATCGAACACCTTTGGGATGAATTGGAATGCCAACTGCAAGCCAGGCCTAATCACCCAACATCAGTGCCTTACCTCACTAATGCTCTTGTGGCTGAATGGAAGCAAGTCCTCGCAGCAATGTTCCAACATCTAGTGGAAAGCCTTCCCAGAAGAGTTGAGGCTAGATGCAGCGAAGGGGGGACCAATTCCATATGAATGCCATGATTTTGGAATTAGATGTTCGATGAGCAGGTGTCCACATACTTTTGGTCATGTAGTGTACGTTTGCTTTACAGAACTTGTTTTTGCTGCAGTTTTACAGCTAATTTCTTGCAATTCCACACATTTTTCCATGGGGTGGGGAGACATTTTTGCAGTTTTAAAAGCAAATTTCCTGCAATTCTACACATTTTGACTTATGACATGGTACTATGATATCTGAGTGAGAGTGATTAACAAAATCAATGGGGCCTGTGTGCCTGGTCTGTAATTCGGTCATGATCACTACTAGTTTACCAATATGGTCTTTCCGAGTTCCTTATATGACAAAAGTTGTGGTTGAATCATAGCACAGTCCTAGTAACTGTGGAGATGTTGAACTACTGTTAATTATCTAAAACGGAGATGTGGTGCATATTAGACTATTTTCTTTATTTAATTTTAATGTAATATATTGTACTCATCTATACCAATCATTGTTTAACGGCACCTTCAATTCCCTTTCTTCTCTATTTGGTATGGCTCTAACATGTACAGGGTTTAGTGCACTTTCCCAAGGAATAACTACTCCAAAAACACTTCACCCTGGAAATCTAACACTAAATACTACATCAAATTGTTTATCTAAGTCTTGGGCTGTTCTCCTTATGTCTATGATTCACCTGTCTCTTTCTTTCACTATCTTAAGGTCACACTACCCCATGTGACTTCCCCATACTCTTTGTGCTGGTTCCTCCCACACCAATAATAATTTAACCCTTGTATTTTAATAGTGATCCCTTCCTGCATTTTAGTGATCCCTTCCTGCCTGTGCAAGAATATACATTTTAATCCTGTCTATATCCCTTCTATGTCTTGTTCTTCTGCTCTTTACTATTATCAGTACCCCATTCCCCTTATTATCAGGGAACTAGTCAAGTGCAGAGAAATCAATGATGGGGATATCTGGTGCATCTTGAATGTCTGGAATATCTCGAAGATCTAGAAGGTCTTGAAGGTCTTGAAGATCTGCCCCTCCACTGAGGGAATCAGCAAGAACACGTAGCTCATCAGTAATTGCCATCCTGACCCATCTGATTCTCGCCAGCATCCTCAGCTCTCTCATCTCTCAGTCATCGGTTCCCTCACTCTGGTACAATGGTTTAGATGATACCAGGTCACGCTCCCCTCTATCTGTACCGCCGTTGGTGTAACCTGGACGACGATGTATGGTCACTTTATCTGTTAACCTTCTTCCATCACTAGGGTCTCCGGATCAGCCAGAGTCCCTCTCAATCTATCGACATCGGTCTGCGAAGAGTGTCCTTCTACCAGCCTACCCATAGGAAAGCTCGGAGTTACTGCTGCAAAGACACACAAGCACAGACAAACACAAAAGACAACAATGCTACCCAATGGGGGGCCGTCTTCCTCTCCTGGGGTTGGAACACTCCTATAGTGGGAAACATGGATCTAAGTATCGGTCTCTCCCACTTTTACCATCATTGAGGTAGCCAACAACACCTGGTATGGGCCCCTCCACATAAGGTCTTTCCAGCTCTTTCTTCTGTAGTCTTTGCCATCACATAGTCTCCAGGGCGCAGAAAATACTCAGATTCTCCTACTCAATTGGGCAGAGTTATCTTCACCCATGAAACAAAAATTTTAAGAACATTGTTAGGTTAGGTGAGACACAGTATGCTACTTATGTGCTCTCATCCGTCAAGAGAAGCCTTGAGATTATGAAGCGCACCTACTTCCAGCTTGTTGTAGTCCACTCATTTCATAGACAGACCCCCTCTACACCCTGCCTCCTATCACAAAAACAAAAAAGGTTTAACCTAACCCATAACACATTATTACTACTGCTCATATCCTTAATACACCTTGCATATTTCCCCACAAAACCATTATAAAACATTAAAACCTCTGTAAGCCCAACTTCCCCCCTTAGACACATGCATCACATCGTGATTTATGTGTTCAAAAAACAAAACAACAACAATATTGCCTATCAAACCAAAAAATAATAACTAAACTTAAAATGACAACCCTTGAGCATATCTTTACTTACCTATATCCCATAACACTATTCAAGGAATACCTCTCCTTCAGGACTAGCTCTCTCACTTCATCCTTGTCCTGTTTGGACTAATATATAGGATTTTTATATTTATTTTATATTATAAACTTCTTCACAATTATCCTTATTATATCTAACCCCCAATTCAGCATGCCTCTAGGATTTACAGTGCGGGTGATTAGGTCACACTATAAAGCCAGTACAGATTTCAGAGGTCATTGAAATCATTCAATGAATTATTCCATCCAATAGTATACTACTCATTAACAACCATCAAAACATTTCATAAATGTTGTATCCCGAGTGTACAGTAAGTCCTTAGTACAGCTCTTTTCAAAATAAAAAAAGTATTTACTTACCCCTCAGTAAATAAAAACCCAAATTACATGTGTTTGCCCCTTTAAGATATTTCACTTCTGTCCCGTGAAAAAAACTAAAATACAAAAAAAATCCTATACAGCTAACATTTCATACTAAGTGGGTTGTTTGTGGTTATTTAAACACCATATAGTAAAACAATAAACAAACAAAAAATGGCCAGGCCCTATTTATAGTCTCGGAAAGTTTTTCAAAGAAAATAGAAAATCACTCCCCCCTTTTTCCTGGAAGAAAATGTACACATTTAGTTACTTTACATTTTGATACCTCCTAACCAGTCCAAACAATCTAAATTCGAAATTCTCACTCTCTATTCCCACATCTCCTAATTCTCCTACTCAGAAAACCCTCAAGAACATCACTTGTGACTGCTCCCTTCCCCAATGAATTTCACAATCCAGTGCACATAAAACGACATAAAGTCCCATAAGATTTAAACCCCGAAGCTTTTCCGTAACCACAAATACAGTCAATTTCTCCATGTAAGGAATCAGTGATATTTGATCCCAAGTATCTATTAAAATGTTGTTTGAGACGTGGGTCTCCTACATCTCCTTCATCATTCATTCTGTAGGGGATTTCCATCAATCCCAGAAAAGACTCCCAACCAAGACACATCAGACATTTATCATGTTTCATTAAGTGGAATATACACCTATAACATAACAAACCCATAACCACTTTCCAGTAATCTAATAATTTCAACCTGTTGCATTGTTTTTAGTAAAAATATAAATTGTTGTGTAACCAATCCAGAACCCACAAGAAGTTAGTGCTGTCTCCTGTCCTCTAGTCCAAAATAAATGCTTCTCTAGCTATCCTGATTTGGTCCTTCCCACAAGTTCTAAGACTGCTGCCATTCAGCCAAGCTGGGCCCATTCCCTTGCCAATTACCCTGTTGTGGTTGCCTAGGCCACCACGGCTTGGTAAGACAATCCCCCTGGTCTTCTTGGTCCACCATTCTGGTTTTGCCACTGTCCAAGGGATTGTTGTGTGTACACATTCACTACTGGTAAGGTAGGAGCTCTTTGGCCTTGCTGCTGAGGCAGTGGTTGTTGACCTTCCTGGACAACAGGTGTAGCTTGTGTTTTCTTTTTGTCCTTTCTTGTCACCTCTTCCAGCTGCAATTGTCCCAGTTTTCTCAGAATCTCTCTCCATTGCTCCGCCAATTTCCGTTCATCCCTCCTGTATTTCTCCATTGCGTGGATAATATGGTCGCAGAATTCCTTGCGTGATTCTGCCGTTAGTCCCACCACATCTTCTAGTTGGCTTCTGACAGGCGTTGTCATTGCTTCCATCAATGATGTCCTGAACAGTGTTGTCATCAGTGGATCCCCCTCTGGATCTCAATTTTTTTTTTTTTTTTTTTTACTTGTTCAGAGTTAGCATACTGTTCAAGTTCTTCATCCTCCTCATTACTTGTCTTCTACACATCCTTTTTCCTATCATACTTTTGTTCATCCATCCCATATGTTAACAGTTTCGTTACCATACCCCTCAGTCCTCCATAACAGTCTATATCTAACTGTGATTGTTCTACTCTTCCTGGTGTGAAAACCTCCTGCTTCCTTTTTTCTGCTTCCATCTCTACATTCCCTGTTATTGAGACTAGACCCGTAACCTGAGAATACTGCCCCCCTTCTGTGTATGGTGGTGGTGTAATTAAGCCAGCCTTTTTTGGGTCACTCTCCCTCTATTGTTATCCTTCTAGCTTTGTATAATTACTGGATTAATGACTTATGTAATAACTGTTTCGTATTAGATTGTGCCTATTGCATTAATTTAGTTTAAAATACAAACTTGTTGTTGAACAAGTCTAGAACCTACATTAAGTCCGTACTATTCCATCAGCATAATAGTTAAAACTACCTACACTCCACTGGTCCACGTAGCGAAAACAAATTATCGTTTTAGAATTAATTAACTATTTGCATACATCACTGGTGTCACGCAAACTATAGAATAAAGTAATAACAATTAGAATTTGTCAAATAAATGTTTTCCATCCAACTATTCAGACTTGCTTCAAATATCTCTTTCAGCTCGATACAGTCAAGCAAGTACGACTCTCTTTTACCCGAGAACTAAAACATGGCATTATTAAAGTCTATTCACAACCCAACAATAACTAATAGTATATTTGTATTCATATTATTAAAATACGTTACTTTTATTCCAGTCTACCTAAACAATTCAAATCATGGCCACAACTCTATCGCAATTGCCAGTCCGCTATTCAAATGTATGTAACTGTCCTTTCTGATTAGACTATAGTCACTCCTCCCTCTTTCCCATTGAATAAGTGAGTCCTTCAGTCTGAAAAGACGCAGGCTGCTAAATCGTCCAGTCTTATCCTGACTGTTCCGTCAATCTAAACAACCCACAACCATAGTTGAACTATACTTAGAAAACCTAGATTCTAATCAGCGATGTAGAATCTATGCTTTATTGAAATTACAAGTAAATCCTCCTTTATTCCAATGATAATGGTCAGTAGTTTTTGTATTTAGCACATACCACACTTTATCAGAAAATAGCTTTACAGGACTAAGATTTCACAAGCTAGAAGCTTTAGCAGTCAACAAGTCAAATCTACATTCATTAATTTGGAAACAGATCTAATGAATTCAATCAAATGGATTATGTTCTTTCCCCCTATTATACTAAAATTCCTTTACTATCTCACCTCTGCTTCAAAATGATAGATAGTTATCATAATGCCTACTCTTATTTCTATCAAATGATCTATGTACTTTCTCCCACCCCTCACGTACGTCTACGTTTTTGGGTGTGCAAGTCAGCACCTATTATTTTATCCAATCCCTCGTAGGAAATTACACTCACATAAAATTCATTATATTCTAATATATTCACATCTACCAAACCATTCATGTTTCTAATGATTCTTTATTGCCACAAATCAGTTAATCACAATCTAGTCTCAGCGGAACGGACAACAAATTACCCAAATCCTTCCCCTCAGTCATAGAATCCTCCCAGAATCGTATAGGCTGGTCACTATTCACTGATCTTACAAAATTCTATGACAGGCATTGTTGTACGAAACTCCAAGATATCATTTACATGAAAAGCTTATTATTCAAACTTATATATAATTATCATACACACCTCTATATCTCATCATTCAAACTTCAGAGTGCGACTCATTTACACCATTATACCACTCTCATTCCACATTCATACAATGTTGTTCTCAAACGCGCTTAATTACTATTTGTATAACCTACAGGAATATTTTATTCTATCAAAGGGCCCAAATTTGGAATTTTAACCCTATTCCAGTTATTTTTAACTGTAGTCAATTTATCATAATCCTACATCACCTCTAAAGTTTCCAAATATAATGTCAGAAACACACCCTGAAAGATTGACCAAAATACAATGCATAGACGTCATATGATCACACCGGTACACGTGACCTGTTCCTCCAACAGGATTTCTCATACCCCTCCTAGTAATGTGAATTTTCCACTCAGTTGATAAATGTATATCCACATAACATTAATTATTCTCTTTCCTAATGCGAGATTGGGCATGCCCTTTCTCCACCAGGCAGAAGCTTCAAATGACCTCAAATATAGTTCCTTTCCTTACAGAAAAGGCTATTACTTGCAGGATTTCTTATTATTCTCACTCACACAAATGAGCAGCCACTTGTGCCCAAATGAATCAGACAGTTGAATGACTCACAGTAGCCCAAGCAAACCACTCATCCACATGAGATGATCAGACCTACTCTAACACTTTCTCTATATTTTGAAGCCTTAGTGGCTGTTTAACCCGTTCACCTACTCAGGATGAGCGGTGTTAACTCCAATTTATGTCACCTACTCCGGATGACCTATCTTTTTACCTGATCGACCCTTTCTGATTCACTTCCCCGACACAAGAAATACGATTTTATACAGGATTTATATCTACCTATATAGCCCTCTAGGTGATTCACTTCCTCGACACACCCTTACTGGACTTCTATCTTACGCTTTCCTAAGCGACCTGTAAATTCAGCCCTTTTTTCTGAGACACTTCCTCGACACAGAAAAAAGCGGTATTGCACAGGATTTTTGCCTATCTAAGCAGCCCTCTAAACGATACACTTCCTCGACACGTTTAGAGCGGTATCTGTAGGGCTTTGACCAATTTATTATCTGATCGTTCAAACAGATGGACAGCCGCCCGTGCCAAAGCAACCCAGACAAAGCGATCAGCAGGATGAGTCAAATGAATCAAATGAATTGAACAGACGGTTCAGACGAACAACAGAGTGACATCGACATGTATTCTTAAATCCAAAAGCTCCCAGTCTCTAATTTTCTGGTTCTTAAATTTGGAGAGACCTACTTGGTATTCTGCGGCTGAGACCGAGAACTTGGCTTACCTTTTTTAAAAGCGGCCGCTTTGTTTGTATAACAGTACTCTTCTTGCGTTGTGTACAATCAATCATCAACACAAACTCCATCTTGTAACACCAGTCATGGAGCTTTATTCTGATAGGAACAGCACAAAATTGCACGTCATGCAATGCACGGCTCACCATCCAACTCTGCACTCACGCACGCTGGTTTGGTGCTTGTTCACTGGGCATGTAGTTACCAAATTAATACACGCACTGTACAAAATATACAAACCCCCCACCAGACACAGTAAGTTGCTAGCTAGTATTAGCTAGAATTCTCTACAACAAAATGCACAACAAATATTCAACAAAAAACACTGCATCTTATGTGTGATGTTCGAATAACATTTACAAACAAATTATTGGTCCAGCACCGGTCAGCTGTAAAAGATGTCAATACCATTCACATACTAACCTTCAAGAGCTAACTTTCTGCTGATTCATAATCTCAATAAGTCTAGACACTGGTTTAAATATTATTCCTGCCCTTGACCTAATACGACCCTGAGTACCTTCAACTGCATAAGGGGTAACAGTGTTGTGTACTGTTGCAATAGTGGGTCTGTCAACACAGTCAGTGCGTAACTGATCAGGTAAGGAATGGTCCGAGTTTGGTAGGTTAGTACGGATATCGTAAGCAGACTGGTCAATTATCTCACTCACTACACTGTTACGGTCTCGGTCAGATTCTTGAAGACTCTCTGATGGAGGCAGACCTTCCAGCTGCAGTATATCTTCCACAGAATCCAAAGGTGGAATATCCTGAGCTTCCAAGGATCGCACATCACCCTCCAGGCTTGTGACACCTATTCCTTCAGAAGGAAACTCTGACACCCACACTGTTGTTCTGTACTCAGCATCATCATCCACTGCAGTGTCCATGGCAGCCGAGACCACAAAGCTGTCATTCATGTCCTCAGACTCTGTTAATCCAGACATGTCTGTTCCCTCATCAACAGCAGCATGGGGAAGAGGAAGAAAGTTGACTGGCATTATCAGGTTGCGATGTACCATCTTCTCCTGTCCAGTGGAGCTGTTCTGAATCTTAAAAGTGTGACTGTCAGCATTCAATCCAGTGACAAGGTAGACAGCATCCTCCCAACGGTCAGCGAGCTTCCGCTTTCCTCGCCCCCCCTTGTTAGCCAGCAACACTCGATCCCCAATCTCCACTGGTGCTCCTCTGACTCTTCTGTCATAAAGGTCAGCGTGCCTCTTCAACTGCTTCACTGCAGATGCCTGTGCTGTATTCATGGCTTTTTTCAGATCTCTCCTCAAAGACTGAACGAATTGATCAAAGTCGACAACTTCTGGGTTCTCTATGACAGAGCCAAAGACTATGTCAACAGGCAGTCTTGGCGTCCTCCCAAACATTAGCAGGAAAGGGGCAAAGCCTGTGGTCTCGTGGATGGTACAATTGTACGCAAACGTGAGGGACTTCAGCGCCTGAGGCCATCTGTGCTTTGCTCTCGTCGGCAGGGCCCGGATCATGTTTCCCAACGTCCTATTCATCCTTTCACAGGACCTGTTCCCCATCGGATGGTACGGCGTCGTGTGAGACTTCTGAACACCTACAACACTCAACAGTTCGGCTATTAAAGCGCTCTCAAAGTTGGCTCCCTGGTCTGAGTGTATACGGCGAGGCATCCCGTAGACACAGAAATAGTTGTTCCACAACTGATAAGCTACTGACTTAGCAGACTGGTTCGGGCACAAGAAGGCATGAGCCAATTTGGTAAAGTGGTCAGTAACAACGAGCACATCCAAGGACTTGTTTGAAGAATCTTCTGCAGACCAAAAGTCTATGCACACTAGTTCAAGAGGCTCAGTTGTTATTATGCTCTCAAGAGGAGCTCTTGCTTCCGGATCAGGAGTCTTGCTCACGACGCATCTCCTGCAGCACTTCACATATGCTTTTACCTCCCTCTTCAGGCCATGCCAGAAGAACCTCTGTCTTGTCAGGTAGACTGATCTCTGTTAGCCCTGGTGGCCAGCTTCATCATGGACACCCTTCAACACCATTGCTTCATGGAGGCTGGAACCACTTACAGATACATCTTCCTCTTTGTAACCACATTCTTCGAAGCACGATACAGTACACCCATCTTCATGGTCAACTTGTCCCAACTTCTGAGAAGACACAAAACCTCAACACTCTCATGGGCACGCTCTCTCCGGGATGGTCTTCTCCCCCTCTCCACAAAGAAGATCACTCTGCTGATCACGTTGTCATCACGCTGCTTACTCATCAGTAGGTCGTGTGGCAGAACATCGACATCGGTCTGCTCTGATGGCATAACAGCCTGTGGAAGCTGTGGCAACAGTAGTGCATGTGAGCCCACTTCACCCACCCAGCACCTGTGTGAATGAAGAACAGCTGCAACTTCATGTCTTGATAAAGCACCAGATGGGGGGTCAACAGTAGCCTGACAGTTAATGACCACTTCGTTGGAGTCAGAGGCTTTGTCAAAATGGTGGCTGGACCAGCGAAACACATCTTGCACTCTGTCTGTGCGCACAGCGTTAGCTTCAGCTAGTAAGGTCTTGTACGGGACCCTTGTCAGGCGATGGAATGCACTGGGTCATACGAAGGGCTCTCTGCTCAAAGCATCTGCAACAACATTTATTTTTCCAGGGATGTACTTGATGTCAAACTCGTACAGTGCCAGCTTGGCGACCCATCTCTGTTCACAAGCATCAAGCTTTGCTTTGGTCAGAATGTATGTCAAGGGATTATTATCCGTCCATACCGTGAACTGCTGTCCCCGTAGCCAGTGGTGGAACTTGTCACAGATAGCCCATTTCATGGCAAAGAACTCGAGCCGGTGCGCAGGATACCTCGACTGCGCATAACTGAGGGACTTGCTCGCGAAGGCTATAGGTCTCGCTGTAGCTCCCTGTTCCTGCACCTGGGACAGCACCTAAACCGTTGCTGGACGCATCCACCGAGAGTAGAAAGGGTTTGTCGAAAGTTGGGGTGGGCCAACAAAACCTGGTCCATTAAGGCTTGCTTTAGCTGGAATAAGGCCTGTCTGCATTCTCTTGTCCAGTCGGCAGCCGTCAACTTCCTGACAGGTGAGCGTCGCTTCTTTTTCCAGCGTGGAGCCTTGTGTCCAGTAGTCAATCCAAAGAGAGGCTTTGCGATGGTCGAGCAACCTTCAATGAATTGTTGATAATACACCACCATCCCAAGGAATGACCTCAATTTCTTCTGAGATGGAATGTCAGTGCCATCTTCCATCAGATCAGCTTCTGTTACTCCTGTAATGGCCCTCACCTTCTCAGGGCTGTAGCTACACCATCCACACTAATGATATGCCCCAGAAACTTCACAGACCTCTGCAGAAAGTTACACTTTTTAGGCGCCAACTTCAGGTTGTGAGCCTTGAGACGCTCAAAAACCATTTCCAGGCGCTGTATAGCCAGATCTTCAGTGGATGCATAGACCAAGACATCGTCAAGGTAACACAGCAGGCTAAGAAAGTTCTGATCCCCAAAGATGTTTAGCATTATCCTCATAAAGGTTGCAGGACTATTACATAACCCCTGTGGCATACGATTGTATTCGTACAATCCAAATGGCGACGTAAAAGCTGTGAATCTCTGGTCATCCTCATGCACTTCCACATTATAGTAGCCAGAGGTAAGGTCCATTGTTGAGAAAAAGGCATTTCCACCAAAAGCAGCCAGCACATCAGCCTGGTGAGGGAGTGGGTGTGCGTTCTTGATGGTGTGAGCATTGAGCAAACGAAAATCAGTTCAGAGTCTCAGGTCTCCAGATTTCTTCCATACAAGGACAAGGGGAGAGGCGAACTCACTACTAGACTTCCTTATGATTTCACGTTCTTCCATCTCATTCAATGCTTGCTTGAGCTTCTCATAATGATTTGGTGAATGGCGTCGGTAGGGCATCCGAAAGGGTTTCTCATCACTCAGTTGAATGCGGTGAAGACATCCAGAAGCTTTTCCACAATCCAACTTGTGCCTGGAAAAAATTGACTGGTACTCAGCTATGAGCTGGATGAGTTTCTTCTTACCAGCAGGAGACACTTGACAGGAGTCGACATCAATATCAGTCAAACCTAAGTCACGTAAGACCTCAGGATTGCTTGAACTGTCAGGTCCGTCATTATCGTGAAGTTGGCTGGAACCGTCATCAGTCAGTGTCAAGTCATCTTGGCAGTCAGTGAGTATATCAGCCGTTCTCTGCACTTGCTGCTGAAAAGCTGCTGATGAATCATCATTCACACACGAACAGTCAAAGTCCTCTAGAGCCATGCAAGGAAAGACACCGGATAGTGGCGTTTCGTCTCAATGTCACTGTCTTCTGAGAAGGGATTATCACTCTAACAGGGAGCCACCCATCCCCCCGCAATAGAGCTACTGTCCTCCCTACCAGGATTGACCTTGGTGTTGACCTTGAACTGCTGGGCTCAATGAGAACAGCACTGCCCGCTGATAGATTCTGAGTGTTTCGTAGTCTGCCCCAGACTAAGTGCTCCTGTATAGGCTCTAGATTCACAGCCCCTTTTAATCTAACAGTTCCAACTTTGTCAGGTACTTCACTGTCTCTCCATCTCTCCACATTAGCCATCATGTTGATTAGCTTGCTCTCCTCACCCCCATCACACACAGGAGTATAAACCCTCTTCCAGAGATCTCCATTAGTCTTCAGGTGGCGAATCAAGTGCTTTAGGAGATTGCTGCCCAAGATGAGGTCATCACTCTGGCCTTCAACCACCAGTGTAGGCACGGCAACTCTACAGCCGTACACCTCCATCTCCAGCTCACATATCAAATCAAATCAAATCAAAATGTATTGGCCACATGCGCCGAATACAACAGGTGCAGACATTACAGTGAAATGTTGACTTACAGCCCTTAACCAACAGTGCATTTATTTTTAACAAAAAAGTAAAAATGAAACAACATCAAAAAAAGTGTTGAGAAAAAAGAGCAGAAGTAAAATAAAATAACAGTAGAGAGGCTATATATACAGGGGGGTACCGGTGCAGAGTCAATGTGCGGGGGCACCGGCTAGTTGAGGTAGTTGAAGTAATATGTACATGTGGGTAGAGTTAAAGTGACTATGCATAAATAATTAACAGAGTAGCAGCAGCGTAAAAGGATGGGGTGGGGGGGGCAGTGCAAATAGTCCGGGTAACCATGATTAGCTGTTCAGGAGTCTTATGGCTTGGGGGTAGAAGCTGTTGAGAAGTCTTTTGGACCTAGACTTGGCACTCCGGTACCGCTTGCCATGCGGTAGCAGAGAGAACAGTCTATGACTAGGGTGGCTGGAGTCTTTGACAATTTTGAGGGCCTTCCTCTGACACCGCCTGGTATAGAGGTCCTGGATGGCAGGAAGCTTGGCCCCAGTGACGTACTGGGCCGTACGCACTACCCTCTGTAGTGCCTTGCGGTCGGAGGCCAAACAGTTGCCATACCAGGCGGTGATGCAACCAGTCAGGATGCTCTCGATGGTGCAGCTGTAGAATTTTTTGAGGATCTGAGAACCCATGCCAAATCTTTTCAGTCTCCTGAGGGGGAATAGGCTTTGTCGTGCCCTCTTCACGACTGTCTTGGTGTGTTTGGACTATGATAGTTCGTTGGTGATGTGGACACCAAGGAACTTGAAGCTCTCAACCGGTTCCACTACAGCCCCGTCGATGAGAATGGGGGCGTGCTCAGTCCTCTTTTTTTTCCTGTAGTCCACAATAATCTCCTTTGTCTTGGTCATGTTGAGGGAGAGGTTGTTATCCTGGCACCACACGGCCAGGTCTCTGACCTCCTCCCTATAGGCTGTCTCATCGTTGTCGGTGATCAGGCCTACCACTGTTGTGTCGTCTGCAAACTTAATGATGGTGATGGAGTCGTGCCTGGCCATGCAGTCATGGGTGAACAGGGAGTACAGGAGGGGACTGAGCACGCACCCCTGAGGGGCCCCCGTGTTGAGGATCAGTGTGGCAGATGTGTTGTTACCTACCCTTACCACCTGGGGGCGGCCCGTCAGGAAGTCCAGGATCCAGTTGCAGAGGGAGGTGTTTAGTCCCAGGATCCTTAGCTTAGTGATGAGCGTTGAGGGCACTATGGTGTTGAATGCTGAGCTGTAGTCAATGAATAGCATTCTCACGTAGGTGTTCCTCTTGTCCAGGTGGGAATGGGCAGTGTGGAGTGCAATAGAGTTTGCATCATCTGTGGATCTGTTGGGGCGGCATGCAAATTGGAGTGGGTCTAGGGTTTCTGGGATAATGGTGTTGATGTGAGCCATGACCAGCCTTTCAAAGCACTTCATGGCTACAGACGTCAGTGCTACGGGTCGGTAGTCATTTAGGCAGGTTATCTTAGAGTCCTTTGGCACGGGGACTATGGTGGTCTGCTTGAAACATGTTGGTATTACAGACTCAGTCAGGGACATATTGAAAATGTCAGTGAAGACACTTGCCAGTTGGTCAGCACATGCTCGGAGTACATGTCCTGGTAATCCGTCTGACCCTGCGGCCTTGTGAATGTTGACCTGCTTAAAAGTCTTACTCACATCGGCTATGGAGAGCGTGATCACATAGTCATCCGGAACAGCTGGTGCTCTCTTGCATGCTTCAGTGTTGCTTGCCTCGAAGCGAGCATAGAAGTGGTTTAGCTCGTCTGGAAGTCTTGTGTCACTGGGCAGCTCGCGGCTGTGCTTCCCTTTGTGGTCTGTAATAGTTTTCAAGCCCTGCCACATCCGACGAGCATCAGAGCCAGTGTAGTACGATTCAATCTTAGTCCTGTATTGACTCTTTGCCTGTTTGATGGTTCGTCGGAGGGCATAGCGGGATTTCTTATAAGCGTCCGGGTTAGAGTCCCGCTCCTTGAAAGCGGCAGATCTACCCTTTAGCTCAGTACGGATGTTTCCTGTAATCCATGGCTTCTAGTTGGGGTATGTACGTACGGTCACTGTGGGGACGACATCATCGATGCACTTATTGATGAAGCCAGTGACTGATGTGGTGTACTCCTCAATGCTATATGAAGAATCCCGGAACATGTTCCAGTCTGTGCTAGCAAAACAGTCCTGTAGCTTAGCATCTGCGTCATCTGACCACTTTTTTATTAACCGAGTCACTGGTGCTTCCTGCTTTAGTTTTTGCTTATAAGCAGGAATCAGGAGGATAGAGTTATGGTCAGATTTGCCAAATGGAGGGCGAGAGAGAGCTTTGTATGCGTCTCTGTGTGTGGAGTAAAGGTGGTCTAGAGTTTTTTTTCCTCTGTTTGCACATTTAACATGCTGGTAGAAATGAGGTAGAACGGATTTAAGTTTCCCTGCATTAAAGTCCCCGGCCACTAGGAGCGCTGCATCTGGATGAGCGTTTTCCTGTTGATTTATGGCCTTATACAGCTCATTCAGTGCAATCTTAATGCCAGCATTGGTTTGTGGTGGTCAATAGACAGCTATGAAAAATATAGATGAAAACTCTCTTGGTAAATAGTGTGATCTACAGCTTATCATAAGATACTCTACCTCAGGCGAGCAAAACCTCGAGACTTCCTTAGTATTTGATTTTGTGCACCAGCTGTTGTTTACAAATATACACAGACCGCCACCCCTTGTCTTACCGGAGTCAGCCGTTCTATCCTGCCGATGTAGCGTATAGCCCGCTAGCTGTATGTTATCCATGTCATCGTTCAGCCACGACTCGGTGAAACATAAGATATTACAGTTTTTAATGTCCCGTTGGTAGGATAACCGTAATCTTAGGTCATCCAATTTGTTCTCCAATGATTGAAGATTGGCTAATAGGATTGATGGGAGCGGCAGTTTACTCGCTCGCCGTCGGATCCTTACGAGGCACCCCGACCTACGTCCACGATATCTCCGTCTCTTCCTCATGCGAATGACGGGGATTTGGGCCTTGTCGGGTGTCTGTAGGATATCCTTCGCGGCCGCCTTTGTCAAATACGAGGTGAGTAATCGCTGTCCTGATATCCAGAAGCTCTTTTTGGTTATAAGAGACGATGGCAGAAATATGATGTACAAAATAAATTACAAATAACGCGGAGAAACACAAATAATAGTACAATTGGTTAGAGGGCTGTAAAACGGCAGCCATCTTCTCCGGCGCCGACAAAGGTCCTGAAGGCCTCGTCTTCAACCCACCACAACCAACCAAGACTACCTCTGTAGGACTCAATGATGGACTTTTCAACACTCCTGCATGCAACAGTTCAGGTAAGACCCTAGAGCTCAAGGTACAAGCCATGGACCCACTGTCAAGCACAGCTCTCACTTCTACTTCTCCTCCTACTAACACCTTGGCATAGAATAAATCATCATATGGGGAAAGTCTCTGTGTGTTCTGCATTATGATAGTCTTCTCAGTCTCCATTTCGTCACAAACACTTTTATATACAGACTCCAAATCAACAGCTGTCACCGATGGGGACTTTACAAAAGGCCCAACACTCTCCCCTTCTACATGCAGGCCTACTAGTTTCCCGGCAGCTGAGCAGTGATTACTGTAGGGAGTCCACCAGCTGTGCTCAGAGCTGCGGCCTTGGGGCACTGAGAGCGTGCGTGGCCAGCTACATGACAAAGAAAGCAGAGGTGATTGGCCCTGCAGTGAAAGTAAGTATCATTTCCAGCATCCCGCACACATTACATGGCCCATTAGACTTCAATTTGCTCCTATTCTCTTTTTGGAACTTACGGTCAGACTGTTGAGGCCTCTGCTCCAGCACACGCTCCAGCATTGCAAGGATACGTTCCATCGGCTCAGCTGAGCCCTGAATAGTCTGGGCTGGAGAAGGCAACGCATTAGGTACTTCCATGTGGGGCTTCAGAGCAGGCATGGTGATTGGCATGACAGCACCAACATCCTGCTTCATTGTTGCGATGGCTGGGGTCACCTTAGATAAGTGAGAGTACCTCTGCTCCCTCCTGTATTCATCCAACCTCTCATGAACATCTGCAGCGGTCCACTGCTGTAATGGTTTGCACTTAAAGATAAGCGACAGTTCGGCGTTAGGGCAATGTCTGATGAACATGACTGTGAGCTCACGAGATGGGTCTTCACCACTTTTTTTCTGTCTCTTTAGACAATCTTCAGCAACCTCCATAGCCCTGTTCAGTCTGAGCCAATAGTCGAATGGTTGTTCATCAGTCAGAGGTAATGTGGCATAAAAGTCAGCGAGGGGCATGCTTGAAAAAGCAGTGTCACTAAAATGTTGTTTCAGTATGTCAAAGATGGGACTCGGGCCTTTGGATAAATCAACGGAGGGATTGCTGCGTATGCCCACTTTAACAACATCACGGGCCCTTCCCATAAGCCTACCCATAACCTCATCTGCTTGGTCCATCACAGATACGCCCCTCTTATGCATGTAAACCATATCCTCCCACTCATGCACTGTGCACTTTTCAGAGCCATCCCCCCGAAAGTACACCGGTTCCCTGATATCAGACTTCAATACCAGGTTCAGGCCTGACATCCATACCCCTAGATCTGCATGCATTTACCATAACATTGTCACCAACATGTCCAACAATTGCCTTTGACTCCAAACAGGAGGTAATGTTCTCCCCAATGGAATGACCAATCTGCTGTACTATGTCTGCTATGAAATCCATGGAGACCTCCCCACTCCCTGCATTTGGCAAAACTCTTTCATACACATCCTTGGGCGTTTCTGTTACGCCCCTGAAAAAGGGGAGAAATAATCACGAGAGTGACGCAGTTATGTTTCCTCACTGAAAACTTTAGTATAATGAGAAAAAAGACCGCGATTTCCCCAGAAAGTTGGGTGGAGACCAGAGCAATCGATCTCAGGCTCATAGATTAAGAGCATTTAGTAGATCACAGATTAACACTTCTACCCTTAAATTAGGCACCACAAAATAAAGTAGTCAATATAACGTTTACACATTCCCCTTACAATATTTACCCTTTTACACTTGACGGATTTTAACACAATTATGAATTTGATCAATCTCTATGAACTAGTACTGGATGCATGATCTTTTTAACCTTAGATATTTTAAGATCCTTACATACCATGAACTTACTAATACTTTTTAGTGTATAACAGGCTATGAATATGTCCTTTAACCTGTCACATTTCCATGGGTAAACTATCATCAAAACTCCCAAAACCCTCCAGTTTAGGCATAGGTGTAGAAGCAACTGGAATTTTGGCTGAACCCCTACCAACAGATGGTGACAGATTAAATGTCAGGAAACCCCTACCTCTCCCAACACCTTCCATCTTAACAATTGGAAATCAACACACTAATAAAAATGTAAGCGCCTCTTGTGGCGAAATGCGATATTGCCATAAACTGCACCAGCAACGTCTTATCTGATTCTTCAACAGCAACCACGGCGAAGTTCTGAGATGGAAATCCAGCGAAGGATGATCCGATCCAGAAGAACGGTCATGGCACCACTGTAACAGTACTCTTCTTGCGTTGTGTACAATCAATCATCAACACGAACTCCATCTTGTAACACCAGTCATGGAGCTTTATTCTGATAGGAACAGCACAAAATTGCACGTCATGCAATGCAGGGCTCACCATCCAACTCTGCACTCACGCACTGTACAAAATATACAAACACCCACCAGACACAGTAAGTTGCTAGCCAGTATTAGCTGGAATTCTCTACAACAAAATGCACAACAAATATTCACCAAAAAACACTGCATCTTATGTGTGATGTTCGAATAACATTTACAAACAAATTGATATAAATTATACATTTACATCATCACTTGGGAGTATAAAAATCACTTTTGACGTACAGTGCTTTGCAACCAACAACTTACCGCTGGTTTGGTGCTTGTTCACTGGGACGATTCTAACTGAAACATCCTCCCACGTAAGCAAGCTACGCCAACCAGCCAATAAGATGCCATGTTGAGTAGGTTAAGGCAAGACAAAACCAAAAACCCATTGGCTTAACAATAAAGTGGCAAGGGGAATCACCAATATAACCCTGTTGCATTTGTTTGGTCCGTCCAAGCCGTTTCACAGGCGCAGATGTCCACCGTCTCTGGTCCCTGTTTCCAACTCCTGGCTAGCTCGCCATTTATGTCGTAGAAATATTTGACTCGAAAGTAGTCAACTCCAAAATATCTCTCAAGAAACTGGAGCTTGTGAATCCAAAAATTAGACTTTATTATTGCGTAACAAAGCCGAGCTGCTCCATGGAACACCTGGCTCTCCTTGGCTCAAAGATCTCCTTTTATACAAATACAAGTGCACAATCACGCTTACATAGCATATACAGTTGCTCCCCTTAGGGCAAATGATTAACTTATTTTAGTGCCACTCTACCCTTATCTTTCAACATCCAGATGTCACATGTGGTTTACTCCAAAAGGCCATGGGCGCTTTTCCATATGAGGCCTCTTTCCCTTATCTCATTATATTGGTGGCGTGGCTCAGACACTTTCTTAAAAAATAATATACATACATTCATTAAAGCACGGTTACACACTGCATTGATTATATTCCTTATTTAGGCATGCATCTGGATTATAAAATGTCAATCATGTTTACTATATTTTACCTTTGACATTTCCCAACATTTTGCCTTAATGATACATAAAATATTTATATAGTGTCATCTCTGACGTCTCGGTGGAAATTGAGGCTCAATGTCTTAATCACCACATACAAGGTCCAGGAGTAGTGAAGGCACGTCACTTGAAAGCCTATTTGTGTTATTAAAATTTGATGAAGAGTTTCTCCCGAAACATGAAAAGCTGGGGTATATGAGATACGCAGTGAAAGCTTTTATGAAAAGGCTGTTGCAATGTCGTAATTGCAAAAAGTTTGGCCACGTGGCAAGTGTGTGCAGATGGAATAAATATGTTGTTGAAGAGTCAGTGGATACACAATGCTACAATTGTGGTGGGAACCACGTTCCTGAGTTTAGGAGGGCCCTGTAAGGGTGAAGGGTGTCGAAATAGCAAGAATCAGGGCTGTCCAGCAGGTCTCCTATGTGGAGGCAGTGCAAATGGTTGAAGGAGTGAGGGGAAATTAGGAAGAAATGGCAATGGATACCCTGCAGAAAATCTTGTTATCCAGTTAATCAAGAAATACTGATAGTGAAGAAGGTAGATTTTGTTGTGTTTATTGTGCAGGTGATAAACTGTACAGGCCAAACAAACAAGAAATCAAAGAAACTGGATAGAATTGTGAATGTGGCTAAATTGTTTTTGGATCTCCAGGGCTTCACAACCGAAACTTTGCAGGGAATACTGTCTGAAGATGCTCTTCCCTCTCAGGCCACAGAGCCTGTAGGTATCTGAGTATACATTTTAATCTAAATAAAGCAGTACATAGATGTGTGTTTGTTTTTTTGTTCATTTTCTGTTTATAATATGACTACGTTTTTTCACCCTTTCCCAGTGTTTTTTCTGCGTTAAAGTTCCCCAGTTTTTACCTCACACAGTAGGTAGAGGCATGCACCTCTAACATGTGTTTTCTGACCGCCATAATACCATAGAAGAAGAATTAGCCTGTGACGAGCTAGCGAAAATAGCATCTTATCCAACTACTACACCTTCGGAAAGAGTACTACGGGGTGAAACAAGTTAAGAAACCTAAGCATTTTTGCTCGTCGCCAAAATGCAGATAACGTTGAAAACTCTCCAACAGCAGACATTTAAAATCGACATAGACGCAGAGGAGACGGTGAGTTGAAACCATGCATTTGTTGAAGGGAGGGAGGGTTTCGTCTAACTTACCGTTGCGTTGGCTAACAAGCTAAGCTAACTTGCATTCTTAGCTAGTTTGACATGGCAGGCTAACGTTAGCTAAGCAACTTCAACATGTTTAAGTCCCCAGTCCAGTAACTAGCTAACTAGTTTATTAGTAAAGTTACTTAATAAAGTAGATTGTACGTTACTGCATATACTGTATATTATATACCCATTGGGATTTTATGTTGCCAAAAACTTGAGGAAATGGGAGCGTACGCGTTAGCTGACTAATGCTAGCATTAGCTGGTTAACAGTGGTGGTAGTTAGCTATCTAATTGGCTCAAGTTTCTCAACCCCAATTAACTGTTAGCTAACTATCTATGGCTAATTAAATAACTTTTGACATGGATAGCCACAATATATATATTTATTAAAAACGGCAACTTTTGAGTTTGTTAGCTAGCTATGTATTCTAATGCTAGCTAAACAGCTGCTGTCTCAAACGTTTTATGAAGCAGTTGGATAGTTTATAAACTAACCTAGCTAAATGTTGATAAACCAGATAATTCATCCATATAACGTTACTATAGCGATCTAGCTACGTTTGACACCACCGTAGCTAGCTAGATATTGTTGGTTTTGCATTTGGTTGTTATTAGCGAGGCTAATGTTAGCGAACGTTATCTAGTGCAGAGACCTCCCCTCAGCCCGAGTCATTGACAGTGGCCTATTGGCGTGCCCCACAATTCTGAGAAGTTGACAATCATACAACTGTCGTTATTTTAGACAGTGTGTAGTTAGTTGCCAATTATTAGTATTATAAGACCTCTCCCAGAGAACTCGGGCACCAGACTTTCAATGTTTAATTGGTTTCTTAGCTATCTCTTTTAGCCTAATCATCAGCCATTTAACCAGTAAACTTGAGAAATATCATATGCTTCTCGCAATGGACTTCGTTCTTTTTATGATTTATGTCTGTCTACTTCTCTTTCTTTACAGGTAAAAACCTTGAAGGAGAAAATAGAGAATGAGAAGGGAAAAGATGGTTTTCCGGTTGCTGGACAGAAGTTGATATATGCAGGTACAGTTTCAGTCTTTTATTCCCCTGCTCTCCGTTTTGTCTGGCAGTTTGATAAGGACTTGGATGAAAATGCATAATAAAACGTTGCGCTGTCACAATATAATTGCATGTCTGTGTTGGCTTGACCTGTGGCGCACATCTCAATGTGTCATCTCAATGTTTTCATGTAATTATGTTATGGGAATGCAGAATGCAGCAATGTTCAATCTGTGTATGTGGCATGTTAATGTTTCTCACCACTATGAATTAACCTTATAGGTGACGGGGATAGGTTTCTGCCAATTTCATTGGCAAAGAATGTCAGGGTTATTGTGGAATTGTCGGTTAATAAATTAATATCTTAATGTTTGTTGCTTGAAGGGAAAATCCTTAATGATGACACGGCCCTCAAGGAGTATAAGATTGATGAGAAGAACTTTGTGGTCGTCATGGTGGCAAAGGTAAGGGATTAGAAACGTTGAGATTTGTCCATGAAATGACATGCTCTTCATTGGGGTGGAGACCTCTGAATAGATAACATAGGCTTCACTGTTTTCAAATCCATCATAAACATGATTTACACACACACACACACATACTGATAATGGCAGATGGACTTAATTAACTTTCTGTGTCATTGGACGTGTGTGTAGCTTGTGTGTGTGTTCACCGTGAAGCAATATTTTCCCAGACCTGTCACATGCACCTCAATATCGCTAAGAAGACAGAATGCAGATTGAATCCCACTGTGCGGAGTAGATTGCAATCTGTTGTTACATCTCCTCTCAGTATGCACACAGGTGCAGCAACAGTTCATGCAATGATGGAATATCCAACTGCTGAGCTACAATATGTGCCTTCTGCACAGTTTGAATGTCTACATTTTACATTTTAGTAATTTAGCAGACGCTCTTATCCAGAGCGACTTACAGTTAGTGAATGCATACATTTTCATACTGGCCCCCCGTGGGAAACGAACCCACAAACCTGGCGTTGCAAGCGCCATGCTCTACCAACTGAGGTACAGGGGACTACGTCTATAGTGATAATTAACAAGAGATTGTGGCCTTGAAAGATTGAATAGCAAAGATTCCTGTTTATTGGCATATGGGATGGTGGAGTCTTTCATCTTTTTAAAGCTGCATTATGTAAATCTTTCTATATTTTCTATGTTCAAAAGCTCCAAGTCGGTAGTGGTCATCCAATGGGATTCAACAGTAACATTATTGTGCCTCCAGCCTACCTGAAAACCGCTTGTATTCTATTTCCCTGTTGGGTCGGATTTTCCGTCACGAGTTCATTGACTGAGACAGGTGGAAGATCTAAATTGCATACTCCTAGCGTCCTCTCCTCGTCTCCTTCTCAAAACCCATTGGATGAAAAAGCCAGAGGTCGCTTCCCTCTGATCTTCTCCACCAGTGAGTTTTGAGAAGGAGACGAGGACGCGATGAGTATGCTTTGAGAATCTCTGAAACTGAAGAGAAATGGGACGTCTATGTCCACACTTCGCTAGTGCTGATATATGCAGATGTAAATATGTATGCGAGTGTTATAGCTACTATGGATTACTTGTTTTCAAGCCACATTGGCAGCTAGCTAGTGTAACGAACTACCTTATTAGATAGTTGATTGCGCCATTGGTTTGTTTCATTTGTATAAAATGTTGCTTTACTATTTAGTTGTAATAAGCTATGACTATATGCACCATTACCCTTGTGTTATTTCTGATGTCTGTGGTCTGAAAGAAACTAATCTGATTAGCTAGCTTCTTCACACTACCGTACTGGTACGGAATAGCCATTATCATTATTTGACAACAAAGCTCTAGTTAGAAAAAATCTTTGAACAAAAATATTGTTGCATTTTCAGTTATGAAAGGGATCAATCAACGTCAACGCCTACCAAAGTTGTCTTTCCAGCGCCATCATTGTTGAGTTCAGATCAGTAAGCAAAGACTTTAGCAAGGACAACAGTCTGTTCCATTATTGTATTTCCCCTAGCTGGCCAAGAATTGACCTAATAATAAAGTGGACATCTTCTAATGCTAGGTATCTACACTGAACAAAAATACAAATGCAACATGCAACAATTTCAAAGATTCTACTGAGTTACAGTTCATATAAGGAAATCAGTCAATTGAAATAAATTCATTATGCCCTAATCTATGGATTCCACATGTCTGGGAATACAGATATGCATCTGTTGGTGGCATATACTTTAAAAAAAGGTAGGGGCGTGGATCAGAAAACCAGTCAGTATCTGGTGTGACCACCATTTGCCTCATGCAGCGCAACACTTCTGCTTCGCATAGAGTTGATCAGGCTGTTGATTGTGGCCTGTGGAATGTTGTCCCACTCCGCTTCAATGGCTGTGCGAAGTTGCTGGATATTGGCGGGAACTGGAACATCCAGTCGTACACGTCGATCCAGAGCATCCCAAACATGCTCAATGGGTGACATGTCTGGTGAGTATGCAGGCCATGGAATTGGGACATTTTCAGCTTCCAGGAATTGTGTACAGATCCTTGCGACATGGGGCTGTGTATTATCATGCTGAAACATGAGGTGATGGCGATGGATGAATGGCACAACAATGGGCCTCAGGCTCTCATCACGGTATCTCTGTGCATTCAAATTGCCATCGATAAAATGCAATTGTGTTTATTGTCCGTAGCTTATGCCTGCCAATACCATAACCCCACCGCCATCATGGGGCACTCTGTTCACAACGTTGACATCAGAAAACCGCTTGCCCACACATCTGCCATCTGCCCGGTACAGTTGAAACCAGTATTCATCTGTGAAGAGCACACTTCTCCAGCGTGCCAGTGGCCATCGATGGTGAACATTTGCCCACTGAAGTCGGTTACGATGCTGAACTGCAGTCAGGTCAATACCCTGGTGAGGACGACGAGCACGTATATGAGCTTCCCTAAGACGGTTTCTGACAGTTTGTGCAGAAATTATTCAGTTGTGCAAACCCACAGTTTAATCAGCTGTCCAGGTGGCCCGTCTCAGATGAAGAAGCCGAGTGCGGAGATCCTGGGATGGCGTGGTTACGCGTGGTCTGCCGTTGTGAGGCTGGTTGGACGTACTGCCAAATTCTGTAAAACGACATTGGAGGCGGCTTATGGTAGAGAAATGAACATTCAATGCTCTGGCAACGGCTCTGATGGACATTCCTGCAGTCAGCATGCCAATCTGTGGCATTGTGTTTGTATGACAAAACTGCAAATTTTTGAGTGGCCCTTTATTGTCCCCATCACAAGGTGCCCCTGTGAAATGATCATGCTGTTTAATCAGCTTCTTGATATGCCACGCCTGTCAGGTGGATGGATTATCTTGGCAAAGGAGAAATGCTCACTTAACAGGGATATAAACAAATTTGGGCACAACATTTGAGAAGCTTTTTGTGTGTATGGAACATTCCTGGGATCTTTTATTTCAGCTCATGAGACATGGGACCAACACTTAACATGTTGCGTTTTTGTTTATTTTTGTTCAGTGTATATCTAAACTGTTATGGAAAATAAACTACCCAGTATTTACTTTGAGTATTGAATGAAAAGTACTTTAATAAACATGAAAAGGTGAATGTAAGAATCGCTCATTATCTCAAATAGTCTACATGTCATATTAAACAGCATATAAACACTCTAAATAGGTCAGGAGCCAGACAGGGAGCCTAAGAAGGAACACAATTGAATTATTTAGACAATTTCAAGGCTATAGCCTACAAAGAAATACATTGAAGCATTTGTGAGTGCGACACACTAGGCTGGTAGGGAGTCAGGGACATTAAGCGCTCAGCATTTAAACAACGTTTTGTTGTATTCAATCATTAGTCTATAATTTGTGCAAATAGGCTGTGACTTAGAATTAAATACAAATTAAACGAAAAATGCCTTATTAGGCTCAGTCTACAGTGCCTTTTTGAATTCATTTTTAGAAACATGAGTTTAGCCAGAGTCTGGCTTCAGGCTCATGCGATGGTGCCTGGAGAGCAGGCCAGCAGCGGAGAATATCCTCTCCGCGCTTGCAGAGCCACTGGGAACGCTAAACACCCTTTTGGCCACTCTTGTCAGGCTGGGCAGGGATGCATTTTATTATTATGGGGGAAAAAATCTATTGATAGGCTTAAAGGTTTTTAGGCAAAATAACCCAATCCAAAACGCAAAGCTTCTTGAAAGTTGGAATAAGCCAGGCCTATACGGCCAAAATCAATTATGGCCTATTGTATAGATAATATAACAAAAATGAAGGAAACTTTTAAGAGCTCAGATTTTTAGTTTATAAATACATTGCTTCAATGACACACTTAATTAGCTACCCACCTCGTTCCTTTCTTTTAGCATGTGCATGTAGTAAGTAGACCATGCTTTCGGGATACCAGTCTTTTTTTTAGGGGGTAGATCAGCTTTAATATTTCAGATTGTAACTTCCATCAATGTAATTGTCTGTATCACTTACAATCCCCCATTCATATATACATACACGCATATAAACAGTGGGGAGAACAAGTATTTGATACACTGCCGATTTTGCAGGTTTTCCTACTTACAAAGCATGTAGAGGTCTGTAATTTTTATCATAGGTACACTTCAACTGTGAGAGACGGAATCTAAAACAAAAATCCAGAAAATCACATTGTATGATTTGTAAGTAATTAATTTGCATTTTATTGCATGACATAAGTATTTGATACATCAGAAAAGCAGAACTTAATATTTGGTACAGAAACCTTTGTTTGCAATTACAGAGATCATACGTTTCCTGTAGGTCTTGACCAGGTTTGCACACACTGCAGCAGGGATTTTGGCCTACTCCTCCATACAGACCTTCTCCAGATCCTTCAGGTTTCGGGGCTGTCGCTGGGCAATACGGACTTTCAGCTCCCTCCAGAGATTTTCTATTGGGTTCAGGTCTGGAGACTGGCTAGGCCACTCCAGGACCTTGAGATGCTTCTTACGGAGCCACTCCTTATTTGCCCTGGCTGTGTGTTTCGGGTCGTTGTCATGCTGGAAGACCCAGCCACGACCCATCTTCAATGCTCTTACTGAAGGAAGGAGGTTGTTGGCCAAGATCTCGCGATACATGGGCCCATCCATCCTCCTCGCTATACGGTGCAGTCATCCTGTCCCCTTTGAAGAAAAGCATCCCCAAGGAATGATGTTTCCACCTCCATGCTTCACTGTTGGGATGGTGTTCTTGGGGTTGTACTCATCCTTCTTCTTCCTCCAAACACGGCGAGTGGAGATTAGACCAAAAAGCTCTATTTTTGTCTCATCAGACCACATGACCTTCTCCCATTCCTCCTCTGGATCATCCAGATGGTCATTGGCAAACTTCAGACGGGCCTGGACATGCGCTGGCTTGAGCAGGGGGACCTTGCGTGCGCTGCAAGATTTTAATCCATGACAGCGTAGTGTGTTACTAATGGTTTTCTTTGAGACTGTGGTCCCAGCTCTCTTCTGTTCATTGACCAGGTCCTGCCGTGTAGTTCTGGGCTGATCCCTCACCTTCCTCATGATCATTGATGCCCCACGAGGTGAGATCTTGCATGGAGCCCCAGACCGAGGGTGATTGACCGTCATCTTGAACTTCTTCCATTTTCTAATAGTTGCGCCAACAGTTGTTGCCTTCTCACCAAGCTGCTTGCCTATTGTCCTGTATCCCATCCCAGCCTTGTGCAGGTCTACAATTTTATCCCTGATGTCCTTACACAGCTCTCTGGTCTTGGCCATTGTGGAGAGGTTGGAGTCTGTTTGATTGAGTGTGTGGACAGGTGTCTTTTATACAGGTAACGAGTTCAAACAGGTGCAGTTAATACAGGTAATAGGTGGAGAACAGGAGGGCTTCTTAAAGAAAAACTAACAGGTCTGTGAGAGCCGGAATTTTTACTGGTTGGTAGGTGATCAAATACTTATGTCATGCAATAAAATGCAAATTAATTACTTAAATCATACCATGTGATGTTCTGGATTTTTGTTTTAGATTCAGTCTCTCACAGTTGAAGTGTACCTATGATAAAAAATTACAGACCTCTACATGCTTTGTAAGTAGGAAAACCTGCAAAATCGGTAGTGTATCAAATACTTGTTCTCCCCACTGTGTGTGTGTATATGTATATATATATATATATATATATATATATACTGTGCTATGAAAAAGTATTAGCCCCCTTTCTAATTTTTCTCTACTTTTGCATATTTGTGATACTGAATGTTATCAGATCTTCAACCAAAACCTAATATTAGATAAAGGGAACATAAGTGAACAAATAACACAACAATTACATATTTGTTTCATAAACAAAGTTATGCAACACCCAATTCCCCTTTGTGAAAAAGTAATTGCCCCCTTACACTCAACTGGTTGTGCCACCTTTAGCTGCAATGACTCCAACCAAATGCTTCCTGTAGTTGTTGTTCAGTCTCTCACGTCGCTGTGGAGGAATTTTGGCCCACTCTTCCATGCAGAACTGCTTTAACTCAGTTACGTGTGGGTTTTCAAGCATGAACTGCTCGTTTCAAGTCCTGCCACAACATCTCAATTGGGATTATGTCTGGACTTTGACTAGGCCATTCCAAAACTTCCAATTTTATGCTTTTTAGCAATTTTCATGTAGACTTGATTGTGTGTTTTGGATCATTGTCTTGCTGCATGACCCAGCTGCGCTTCAGCTTCAGCTCACAGACGGATGGTCTGACATTCTCCTGTAGAATTCTCTGATACAGAGCATAATTCATGGTTCCTTCTATTAAGGCAAGTCATCCAGGTCCTGAGGCAGCAAAGCATCCCCAAACCATCACACCACCACCACCATGCTTGACCTTTTGGTATGATGTTCTTACTGTGGAATGCAGTGTTTGGTTTTCGCCAGACATAATGGGACCCATCTCCAAAAAGTTGACTCAAGTTTGCCAAAAAGCACATGGATGATCATCAAGACTCTTGGAAGAACGTTCTATGGACAGATTATTCAAAAGTATAACTTTTTGGACGACATGGTTCCAGTAATTCCTGGCGAAAACCAAACTCTGCATTCCACAGTAAGAACATCATACCAAAGGTCAAGTATGGTGGTGGTGGTGGTGTGATGGTTTGGGGATGCTTTGCTGCCTCAGGACCTGGACGACTTGCCTTAATAGAAGGAACCATGAATTCTGCTCTGTATCAGAGAATTCTACAGGAGAATGTCAGACCATCCGTCTGTGAGCTGAAGCTGAAGCGCAGCTGGGTCATGCAGCAAGACAATGATCCAAAACACACAATCAAGTCTACATGAAAATTGCTAAAAAAGCATCAAATTGGAAGTTTTGGAATGGCCTAGTCAAAGTCCAGACATAATCCCAATTGAGATGTTGTGGCAGGACTTGAAACGAGCAGTTCATGCTTGAAAACCCACACGTCACTGAGTTAAAGCAGTTCTGCATGGAAGAGTGGGCCAAAATTCCTCCACAGCGACGTGAGAGACCAACAACTACAGGAAGCATTTGGTTGGAGTCATTGCAGCTAAAGGTGGCACAACCAGTTATTGAGTGCAAGGGGGCAATTACTTTTTCACACAGGGGAATTGGGTGTTGCATAACTTTGAAACTTTATGAAATAAATATGTAATTGTTGTGTTATTTCTTCCCTTTATCTAATATATTAGGTTTTGGTTGAAGATCTGATAACATTCAGTATCACAAATATGCAAAAGTAGAGAAAATTAGAAAGGGGGCAAATACATTTTCATAGCACTATATATATATATATATATATATACAGTGGGGAGAACAAGTATTTGATACACTGCCGATTTTGCAGGTTTTCCTACATACAAAGCATGTAGAGGTCTGTAATTTTTATCATAGGTACACTTCAACTGTGAGAAACGGTATCTAAAACAAAAATCCAGAAAATCACATTGTATGATTTTTAAGTAATTAATTTGCATTTTATTGCATGACATAAGTATTTGATACATCAGAAAAGCAGAACTTAATATTTGGTACAGAAACCTTTGTTTGCAATTACAGAGATCATACGTTTCCTGTAGGTCTTGACCAGGTTTGCACACACTGCAGCAGGGATTTTGGCCCACTCCTCCATACAGACCTTCTCCAGATCCTTCAGGTTTCGGGGCTGTCGCTGGGCAATACGGACTTTCAGCTCCCTCCAAAGATTTTCTATTGGGTTCAGGTCTGGAGACTGGCTAGGCCACTCCAGGACCTTGAGATGCTTCTTACGGAGCCACTCCTTAGTTGCCCTGGCTGTGTGTTTCGGGTCGTTGTCATGCTGGAAGACCCAGCCACGACCCATCTTCAATGTTCTTACTGAGGGAAGGAGGTTGTTGGCCAATATCTCGCGATACATGGCCCCATCCATCCTCCCCTCAATACGGTGCAGTCGTCCTGTCCCCTTTGCAGAAAAGCATCCCCAAAGAATGATGTTTCCACCGCCATGCTTCACGGTTGGGATGGTGTTCTTGGGGTTGTACTCATCCTTCTTCTTCCTCCAAACATGGCGAGTGGAGTTTAGACCAAAAAGCTCGGCGCTCCAGTCAAATTGGGCACGTTCTGCTCCTCACTCCGCTCACATACTGACTCCTACCATCTAACCATTAGCAGCCTTGGAGCACATCACTTATTAGCAGTTCAGCACATCAGCATTTCTCGCACTGTTACACAAAATCAAGTTAAACCTTTACCATCGTAGACATTGAACGTCTGTAACCAAACTGGCAAAAACTCTGTTGGCCGATGGTAGTTCTAGCTAGCCACATGCTAACCTGAGTGCTACTAATAGTAGCAGGAAATTCAGATAATGGCTAACACAAACATGGGCTACCATCAATGTTCCATCCCCCGGGACTGCCACGCAGAAAAATATCAGCCTGCGCAGAGAAGCACAAGATTGAACTTCACTCAACTTTTCTAGTGTTTTCCCTGTTAGTTAACACTATCAACGTTTCCCTTTACTGTGGGAATTGTGATCGAATCAATGCAATATTAGCCACTTTCAATGCAATGTACCGAAACAAAACGAACTATGCAAGACTTAGTTTTGCATACTAACTATGCAAGAGATTTAGTTGTAGGCAGAACGCATCGGAGTAGGATTGCATTGACAGGCACGACTCAGGCCTGTACTCTATACAGACTGGTGCACCATAACCAATCAGAGCTGCAGTAGGCCTATATGCAAATACACCATTGCCATATGTGGATCTGTGCCATTCACTTTGAACTGGACTGTTTTTACAGCATGAGCGGTCGTGAGTAGATGCGCTTGTTTTGAGATCAAAGCGACATGTAGCGATGTCTGCACATTTTACATTTGTTCATATCCTTTGCTAGTTTGAGTTATTAGCCAAGTTATATATAATTTGTAGTCAGCAATGGGGGAGCGATTTCTTCCTACAAGAGCACAAAACTTGTGCATTTCTAGACATCTTTGAAAAGTGAGTGAGGTAAAGAGCTTTGTTTTGTCTTAAAGGGGCAGTGTTGTATTTTGAGACAGGCTTGAATAAGATAAGGAGCCAATAGGCAGAGAGGGTAGTATAATCTGTCTGATTCTCTGTAATAATGTTATGGGAATAATGATGCATTTTATTTTGTAAAGTGGTTTCTTGTGTCAAACACAACATCTTCAGTCACCTTGTCTAAAGGACAAGTCGATAAACAGGTTAATGTCAAGCCCTGCATGTTTTTTTCAAAAGTCTCATGGAATGTAGGCCTACATTGAACACCACACATTGGCTGCTACTGTAGGCTGAACGATAGAACAGCTATTTCCATGTTAGAATGTTATGTGACGCATTTAATACATTGTTTTTTTATGGTAGGCCACACTGGTAGGCCTACATTATGATCAAATAGCCACAGTTTTAACAGTGGTCAAGTAGGCTACTAACTTAAAGCGGGGACAGCCTCAGTGTTCACAGTAAACGTGCGCCGGAAGTTGCACAGAATTTTCACAACGTTCAAGTTTGCGCTCAGCAGACCTGAAATCTGCTCAGCGAGGAAAGAATTTTGAGGGAACATTGGCTACCTTGATATCCTGCAAGTTATATCGGCCAATAAAGATCAGGTAGTTCAGCAAAAATAAAGACCTTGAAATAAACAATGACATCCGATATGGTATTTGACCATTAATTTCTGCAAAACGTGCAGTATTTTATTGATTTGAGTTGTTGGAGCTAGCGTATTCCATCCCCAAACACCATGCTGGATCCGTGTGAGTGGGCCAGTTCTTTTTGTATGGCCCGGTGCACTTAGGTAGCTGGTTTCTAATGCTTTGGGCCCTTTAGTACCTACTTACCCGATTCACATCCATCACCGAAGCCGCCCACCGTGGCGCTGTAACACTGGTGGTGTCAGTGGACTTGGAGCCTACATCGAATGTTGGCACAGAACCGATTTCAGCTTCATGGTGAATACACTCTTCCTCTGTTGGTAGCCATTGTAATCGTTCGGGACAAAGTGAGGCCCGCATATGACTGAAGCGCCAGGAATGACTGAAGCGCAAACCTGACCCAGTATGACTTTCTTCCCGGCTTGACCAAACATGCATGCCGGTAAACAGTGCATTGCCACCACCAGCACCAGGCCGTGCCTCTCTGAATGTCAAAGCTGCAATGTATTGTTGGAGATGACTTTTTGATACATGTATTTTCGCAATTTGAATTACAACTTTTAAAAATAAATAAACATTTGCATAAATTAAAAAAGGAATATCATCAATCTACGATGTTAGATTTGTGGAAATACATTGTGCAATCTGTCCTTTAAATCTTCAGATGGAAAAATTTTACTTTTAGCAAAATGAGCAGATAATATTCATTATCTCCGCACCAAACCAGTGCATACAAATGTAAAAACAGAGCATTTCTATGATCTGTGGTTAAAAAGATTTAAACAAAAGGTCCTAAAAAATGCTTCTCTGTGACATCACAGGATAGGATTAAAGTTTTAAACTGTGATTTTCAAAACCTGCAACGCGTTTCTAACCGGAGGGTATTTTCTATTTTCTTGCTCCCCATGTCACCGCGCGAATCTGTTTTGAAAATCACTTTTGAAAATGTTTTTATGTCATCGGGTAGAACTTTCTAACTTTATATATTTTTCTACAATGTAGAAAAGCGCCGTTTTCACATATGGTATTGTGCTGTAGATAATGAAAATGTGGTTGAAAAGTGGTGGAATTGAGCTTTAAGATGGCTTGCTATGTTTTTGCTACCTCAAAGTGATAGTGACCTAAAATGAATACCGATTCGCAGTAATAATTCCCAATGTGTCCATGTCTGTAGCCTAAATCAGATCACAGGCTTCTTACCTGACAAGCCATGTTGGTCAAATCATTTTTACTGTATCACCTATAGGCCTAATGTTTTATTAAAATATGCTGTTAAGAGCACTGGATATTCCCCTTTTCTCTATGTAGCCTAAAGCAGCCCCAGCAGCTGCCCAGCCTTCCGGTGCTACCACGATCACCACCTCCAGCACTACAGCCCCCACAGTACCCTCTGCTGCCTTGTCAGGCTCAGATAACCCACCTGAGGGGGGCAAACCAGAGGACAAACCAGCTGAGGAGAGGCCCTCCAACACCTCAGCCCCAGCATCAACTCCAACCAGGTAGGGCTGGTTCAGCAGTCAATGGCTGTCTCAAATTGCAAACCTATTCCATGTACACTGAGTGTACAAAACATTAGGAACTCTTTCCATGAGACTGTCCAGGTGAAAGCTATGATCCCTTATTGATGTCACTTAAATCCACTTGAATCCATGTAGATGAAGGGGAAGAGACATGTTTAATAATTGATGTTTAAGCATTGAGCCAATTGAGACATGGATTGTGTATGTGTGACATTGAGGGTGAATGGGAAGACAAAAGCTTTAAGTGCCTTTGAACGGGGTATGGTAGTAAGTGCCTGGCGCACCGTTTTGAGTGTCAAGAACTGTAACGCTGCTGGGTTTTTCATGCTCAACAATTTCCTGTGTGTATCAAGAATGGTCCTCCACCAAAAGGACATCCAGCCAACTTGACACAATTGTGGGAAGCATTGCAGTCAACACGGGCCAGCATCCCTGTGGAACGCTTTCGACACCTTGCCCAGACAAACTGAGGCTGTTCTGAGGACAAACGGGTGCAAGTCAATATTAGGGAGTAGGGTACCGTTTGGGATGTAGCCACTGTTACATTTGGCCTGTGTCATAAATAAGAAGCTGCTGTTTCCAGGGTCATATTCGACGGTAGCCACATGCAAAACGTTTGAAACTGAGATTTTGTGTTCTTATTGGGAACGGGGCCATTTTAGATTTTGCTAGTGTCGGTTATATTAGGATTAATGTATCTCTTAATGGTTGTATTTTAGTACTGAACAGATCACGGTAAAACAGAACAGTACTCTCATCAGCTTTATACTCCTTCTCTTTCAGTTCGTCTGGTCTCTTGACCAATGTGAACATGTTCGAGGAGGCAACTTCTGCTTTGGGTAAATGGTACTCCTGATATGAGTTAACCCAATTTTGTGAATAGATTATATTCTGAAAGCGTACTTTAATATCTCCTCTTTTGTAGTTAGGTCTATAGCCATATGTCTTGATATTGTATTCCCTGTAGAAATATAGATACAAAAGTGAAAGGAATAGCCCTATCTCAATCTGTATTTATTAGGCTATGTTTATCCTAGTGAATGTCATCTGAAACTTTCAGAATCTCTCGGATCAAAATGGCGTCTGATTGGTTGGTTGTTCTTCCTGCTCCTCAGTGACAGGCCAATCATATGAGAACATGGTGACCGAGATGATGCTGATGGGCTATGAGAGGGAGCAGGTGGTGGCAGCACTCAGAGCCAGCTTCAACAACCCAGACAGAGCTGTGGAGTACCTGCTTACAGTAAGTACCTCTTCATCACCCCATCCACTTCTCCAGTCTGACAGCCCTTTGTATTCAGAATGAATGGTTTAGTCCAAAAATGATGTAATATGACAGTAATCACGTTTACATGCACACAGGATTCCGGATAGTAACTCATATCCTGCTTAAGGTCTTATTCGGGACAAGCTGTTTACATGCACCTTTTGATATTCCACTCACGAGTATCCCTGTATCCATTAATAAACAGAATATTCATAATTTAAAATGGGTTAAATGGAATAGTAACTGAAATATGGACACTGACTGTAGGCCTATAACCTCATGTAGCGTAATATACAGTGCATTTGGAAAGTATTCAGACCCCTTCCCTTTTTCCACATTTTGTTACGTTACAGCCTTATTCTAAAATTGATTAAATAAATAAAAATCTTCATCAATCTACACACAATACCCCATAATGACAAAGCGAAAACTGTTTTTACATAAGTATTCAGACCCTTTGCTATGAGACTCGTTTCCATTGATCATCCTTGAGATGTTTCTACAACTTGATTGGAGTCCATCTGTGGTAAATTCAATTGATTGGACATGATTTGGAAAGGCACACACCTGTCAATATAAGGTCCCACAGTTGACAGTGCATATCAGAGCAAAAAGGAATTGTCGAAGGAATTGTCTGTAGAGCTCCGAGACAGGGTTGTGTTGAGGCACAGCTCTGGGGAAGGGTACCAAATGCAGCATTGAAGGTCCCCAAGAACACAGTGGCCTCCATCATTCTTAAATGGAAGAAGTTTGGAACCATTAAGACTCTTCCTAGAGCTGGCCGCCTGGACAAACTGAGCAATCGGGGAGAATAGTCTTGGTCAGGGAGGTGACAAAGAACCTGATGGTCACTCTGACAGAGCTCCAGAGTTCCTCTGTGGAGATGGGAGAACCTTCCAGAAGGACAACCATCTCTGCAGCACTCCACCAATCAGGCCTTTATGGTAGAGTGGCCAGACAGAAGCCGCTCCTCAGTAAAAGGCACATGACATCCCGCTTGGAGTTTGCCAAAAGGCACCTTAAGGACTCTCAGACCATGAGAAACAAGATTCTCTGGTCTGATGAAACCAACATTGAACTCTTTGGCCTGAATGCCAAGCGTCACGTCTGGAGGAAACCTGGCACCATCCCTACGGTGAAGCATGGTGGTGGCAGCATCATGCTGTGGGGATGTTTTTCAGCGGCATGGACTGGGAGACTAGTCAGGATCGAGGAAAAGATGAACGGATGAAAACCTGCTCCAGAGCGCTCAGCACCTCAGACTGGGGCGAAGGTTCACCTTCCAACAGGACAACGCCCTAAACACACAGCCAAGACAACGCAGGAGTGGCTTCAGGACAAGTCTCTGAATGTCCTTGAGTGGCCCAGCCAGAGCCCGAACTTGAACCCGAGCTAACATCTCTGGAGACACCTGAAAATAGCTGTGCAGCGACGCTCCCCATCCAACTTGACAGAGCTTGAGAGGATCTGCAGAGAAGGGAAGAAACTCCCGAAATACAGGTGTTCCAGGCTTGTAGCGTCATACCCAAGAAGACTCAAGGCTGTAATCACTGCCAAAGGTGTTTCAACAAAGTACTGAGTTAAAGGGTCTGAATACTTATGTAAACGTGATATTTCCAAGAAATTCTAAAAACCAGTTTTTTCTTTGTCATTATTGGGCATTGTGTGTAGATTGATGAGGGGAAAAATAACAATTTAATCAATTTTAGAATAACATGCTGACCACACCGTCCGCGTCACGTGCGCGAGCGTTGCAAAATAAATGTCCACATACATGTTATTCAATCATTGCACTCACGCTGCTCGTGCACGTCAACGAGCGTCTGCGTAGCCAGTCGCTAAAATATAACTTCTATTTCTGATGCAAGTCCCACCTTTCCCATCTCCTCATTGGTTTTTAGGAGCATATACCCATGTGGGTGATTGAACGATGAACTGATGTCCACACTCCAGTCCAGTTGGTCGTGGTAATGCACCTTAAAGTTGGTTGCCAACCACCATATAAAGTCCAAAGAGGAAGAAGCCTGAAGGAGGAGAGATTACTAGAAACTAACTCGGTTTACCCTTTTTATCTGTGGATTAATTGTAGAGGACCTTGTGCATTTCAGGTAAAATAACAACCCAATGTTTATATCCCAGAACAAATTAGCTAGCAACAGCAAGCTAGCTAGCTAAATTGCCATAAATGTTTAATGCCTTTCGACCTGGCCCCAAATTAATACAGTTGGTTCAGAGTTCGTTTTGATATTTCAACCTGCGTGTCCTGATCGCGTCTGGTGGCCCGTGTAGCTCAGTTGGTAGAGCATGGCGCTTGCAACGCCAGGGTTGTGGGTTCGATTCCCACGGGGGGCCAGTATGAAAATGTATGCACTCACTAACTGTAAGTCGCTCTGGATAAGAGCGTCTGCTAAATGACTAAAATGTAAATGATGTGGGTGGACAAAATCAACACGCGTGCGGTGTGGTCAGCATGTAAGGCTGTAACGTAACACAATGTGGAAAAAGTCAAGGGGTCTGAACACTTTCCGAATGCACTGTAATATTAACTCCTGCCGAATTATGCATTTCTTGCAGTAAAATTATAAAACAAATGTTAATTTTGTCTCGGGAACAGGAGTGGAGAAATTATTTATTTCAGCTTGTCTTGAGAAAATGTGAATGCGAGTGTAATGTTATCCTTGACACTGTTATGCAAGCAGACAGTAGGAACCACATAAAATATGCACCCAAGACGAACTGAAGTCTTATCAGAAACGTGTTTAATCGTTTTCTCAGCTTTTCATTTCCTTAAAACCAGTCAAACTGATAACGTTTGGACATTTTGCACAGAACCAATCTCTCCACTGTTTTGGAATTATTTAATTTTCTCCCTGGTCCCTAAAAGACAAATTTAGCGGTGATAAATATATTACTAATGCATTCATTCTATCAGTGTAAGACATTATTCTGGTGAGCACTACTTTATTTAGTCTTCTGGGGCAAGAAGTTATGACCGAAGAGAAGCTGCATGTATCTAACTATAGGCTAGTTGACAAACAAATGGCCTACCAAATGTTAGAATTTATAATACGGCCTACAAAATGTCGTAAATTATAAGCAGAAAGTTGTCTAAATTAGGGGTGAAAGTAGCCAGTAGGCTATACGGTCCTGTACGGAGTATCAGCAAAATACATTATTATGGAATTATGGTGGATCTAACTGGGCAGGTAGGCTTTGACAATAGATGAAAACATCAGACATCACCCATGATATGCGAAGCTGAGCCTGCGCAGAACGCAAAAAACAACAGTAAACGGGATAAATGACTAAAAATAATAAATGTTTACATGCCACAGTACCCCTTCTAAGATCAGCATATCCCAGGTGTCTTATCAGGGTTTCTCATAACCGGGATACAAGCTTTTTCGGGTTATTGTAAACGGGATATGATGCTTATGTGTCAACTCAAAAACAGAATACTTGAGTATCCCGAATAATAACGGTGTATTGGTGTGCATGTTAACGTGGTCATGGGGCGGCAGGTAGCTTAGTGGTTAATAGCGTTGTGCCAGTAACCGAAAGGTCGCTGGTTCTAATCCCCGAGCCGACTAGATGAAAAATCTGTCTGTGCCCTTGAGCAAGGCACTTAACCCTAATTGCTCCTGTAAGTCGCTCTGGATAAGAGCGTCTGCTAAATGACTAAAATGTAAAAATGTAATTGATACAAAATACCATATTTTTTTTGTCCTTCAGGTTTCTATTCTATGGCGGTTTTCATCCATGTGTTCCTTAGAGCTGGGATGATGGAAGCTAGATTCGTCCACCCTGTCTGGCAGCTCTAACGTTGTATCTCTGTGGTAGCTAAGGCTGTGTCCTGTGGATGTTCTTCTTTAGGGGATCCCAGCTGGGGAGGAGGGACATGCGGGTGCTGACCCAGTGGTGCCCCCTGTGGGTGGAGGAACTCCAGCTCTGAACACAGGCAGTATGACCACCCCCGCCAGCACAGGCTCCCTAGCAAGCGCTGCAACAGGAGGTGAATGATGCCTCAGTGTGTGTGCCTGCTTCTCCACTCCATGCATGCATATGTGTAAAAACACTTCTGTATGCAGTGGACACAGAAAAAGCATTTGACGGATTTCTAGTATTTTCCTTTGAATAATAAAGAGATTGTAACATAATGACAGTTCTCAGCATTAGACAGTTATGTATTTTGAGATGTCCTATGTGCTGCACTGTATCAATTGTTCTATGCCATAAACGGTTTGGCATACTGGAGTTTAGAACACTGGTGTGCTGCTGTATGGAAATGGAACATGGAAAGGGAACATAGAACTTTGTGAACAAAGAACATGGAAATAGAACATGGAACTAGAACATACCAAATAGACCTGTACAAATGGAACTAGAACTGTAGAAATAGAACATGGAAATGGAACATAGAACTGTGTGGATTGGAAATAGAACAGTGCTGTTGTCCTTCTATGGCGTGACTTTCTATCCCCTCTCTCCCACTCCTGTGTTTCCAGCCAACCCTCTGGGGTTCCTGGTTAATCAGCCCCAGTTTCTCCAGATGAGACAGATCATCCAGCAGAACCCCTCTCTACTCCCTGCCTTACTACAGCAGATAGGGCGGGAGAACCCCCAACTCCTGCAAGTATGGACAACACACTCACACAAACACTGATATTTACAGTCTGTCTCCGATATACTCCCGAATCTCTGGCCTCTTGATGATAGACAATTATTCCACGATTTTGTAGTTAAACTGGTTACAATGAGCAGTGAAATTGATGGAATTCTAGTCTTTCTGCCGAATGCATTTGTCTGTGTCCTTTAGCTCCCCAGGCCTCTCATGCATATTGAAGGGATGAGATCAGAGCCTGAAGGCATAGCACCAGACCCTCGCTGTGATAATGTCAGTTTAAAAACCTGTGTGTCCCAAATGGTACCCTATTCCCATTATAGTGCATTACTTTTGACTAGAGCCCTATGTGGGTCCTGGTCAAAAGTAGTGCACTATAAAGGGAATAGGGTGCCATTTGGGAAGGAGAATGTGTTCAGCCTCAAACAAACCTCCGGTCAGCTGTAATTACCTGGGATGTGTTCAACGAGGTGAAATGTTCACAACATTATAGGTATCAAAGGTTCTTGAAACCACTGTGGTCTGGACTGGTGCGTTGACCAAATCTAAAACATCAGATTCAATGTTGCTGGTAGAAATGTCATGTGTAGAGCTAATGTGACTAACAGTTGGCTCATATGACACTCTTGATCTGATCTATACAATGTATTTCTATCTGAACGTTGAGTCTGTAATGTTGCACCTTCCTGAACAGACCCCTGATCGCTGTCTCTCCATGGTTGTGTTCATTAGGGACCAAACTGAAGAAAACTGAGTAAAATGAGAAGGGACTACTTGGACTTGGTCCAATAAGAAATGCCTGTTTGTTTTCCATTGCAAACTGGTTTTCTATGGTGTGCCCTAATGAACACAACCCTGTCTGTCTGTTTCCCTTTCAGCAAATCAGCAGTCACCAAGAGCAGTTCATCCAGATGCTGAACGAGCCAGCCCAGGAGGGGGGTCAGGGAGGAGGTGGAGGAGGAGGTGGAGTGGGGGTCAGTGGGGAGGCTGGAAGTGGCATGAACTATATTCAGGTCACACCCCAGGAGAAGGAGGCCATTGAGAGGGTAAGGAAGGAGGGAATCTCACAAGCCAAGATGACTGTTGATAATGGCTACAGTTGAAAATCACCTAGTTAGCTCAATCTGGCACATTTACAGAAATGCCGATTTTTAATTGTCCATGTCAAATAAATCTAACAAAGTTAAGTTAGAGATTCTCTGGTACTTTTGTATACTTTTTAGCCAGTAGTTCTGAAAGTAGCACTCACGAGCCAAAAGTGGTCACCAAAAATGGTGTACTACGTCACATACACTATGTACAGTGCATTCGGAAAGTATTCAGACCCCTTCCCCTTTTCCACATTTTGTTACGTTACAGCCTCATTCTAAAATTGATTAAATAAATTGTTTTCCTCATCAATTTACACACAATACCCCATAATGACAAAGAGAAAACAGGTTTTTAGAAAATGTTGCACATTTATTACAACTAAAAAAACAGATACCTTATTTACATAAGTATTCAGACCCTTTGCTATGAGACTCAACATTGAGCTCAGGTGCATCCTGTTTCCATTGATCATCCTTGAGAAGTTTCCGCAACTTGATTGGAGTCCACCTGTGGTAAATTAAATTGATTGGACATGATTTGGAAAGGCACACACCTGTCTATATAAGGTCCCACAGTTGACAGTGCATGGCAGAGCAAAAACCAAGCCATGAGGTCGAAGGACTTGTTCGTAGAGCTCCGAGACAGGATTGTGTTGAGGCACAGATCTGGGGAAGGGTACCAAAATAATTATGTCGCATTGAAGGTCCCCAAGAACACAGTGGCCTCCATCATTCTTAAATGGAAGAAGTTTGGAACCACCAAGACTCTTCCTAGAGCTGGCTGCCCGGCCAAACTGAGCAATCTGGGGAGAAAGGCCTTGGTCAGGGAGGTGACAAAGAACCCGATGGTCACTCTGACAGAGTTCCTCTTGGGAGATGGGAGAACCTTCCAGAAGGACAACCATCTCTGCAGCACTCCACCAGTCAGGCCTTTATGGTAGTGGCCAGACGGAAGCCACTCCTAGGTAAAAGGCACATGACAGCCCGCTTGGAGTTTGTTCCCCTAAAGGACTCTGACCATGAGAAGATGGGTAAATTAGACACGCATTCGTTCTTTATATTACTGTAGCATAGACTATGCTGCAGCAAATGTAAGCCTACCTGTCCAACATCGTGAACTGCGCTCCATACTGAGATGGGGTGTCTGTCCCCACCCTGAACGTTGATTATTCATCATGCAGAGGCCATAGAGAAGCCAGATTTAGACATCGCATATAATATAACAGTTCCTTTTCACGCCATGCTGTTCATATAAATAATTTATTATGAACTGGGTGGTTCGAGCCCTGAATGCTGATCGGCTGATAGCCGTGGTATATCAGACTGTATAGCACGGGTATGACAAAACATATATTTTTACTGCTCTGAATACGTTGGTAACCAGTTTATAACAGCAATAAGGCATCTCGGGTTTGTAGTATGTGGCCAATATACCACGGCTAAGGGCTGTATCCAGGCACTCCGTGTTGTGTCGTGCTCTCTGAATACCCCTTAGCCATGGTATATTGGCCATATACAACACCCCCTCGGGCCTTATTGTTTAATTATAATTTACTGGTTTCTCGCAGTTATTTATCCCGGTAAAAGGGAGTGGTTTTGGGCGGTAAATCTCGGTAATCGGGTTCCCTCCATTCAACCCTAATTGTGATTTATAATGTGCTGTGCATTGTGTAAACAACAGTAATTGTGGGGTTGTGTTCCAAACAAAACTACAAGTGTGCTTGCTCTAGTTCCCCAACAGCACAGCTAGGAGAGCTAAAAAATGTGTTACTCTACTTTAAGTCATAAAAGTGCATTGAAATTACTTAGGAACTTTGCACACTTTGGAGAGGTATGGCCACACCAGTTAGTCCTCTCACTCAAACACTTGTAATTTTTAGTCTTATGTTGCACCTACCCCACATTTTCCAGGAATATTCTTATGTTACTGAATATATCCAGAGTATTTTCAGATTTCGTTATCAACAAATGCTGTGAAAAGTACAGTAAATGTAAAATGCACACAAAATCAACAGTGTAATGTTTGGATTCAGTCTTGTCAGGCGAACTGTTGTCCTCAACTTTGGTCAAGTTTTCCTATAATCTCAACTATTTCCTTTCAATTGCTACTATGCTTGTGCATATGTATTTCATATTTCTTTAAAAAACATTTCAATTTAGCCCTACCCATTGAGGCCAATTCTCACTAGCGTAAATGGTTAAGTGAAGTGTTGATTTCAGACTGCATGGTTTTCAACTGAAGATTCATGTTTATGACATGCATAAATACCTACTTATGGGAGTAGACATACAGTGAGGGAAAAAAGTATTTGATCCCCTGCTGATTTTGTACATTTGCCCACTGACAAAGACATGATCAGTCTATAATTTTAATGGTAGGTTTATTTGAACAGTGAGAGACAGAATAACAACAAAAAAATCCAGAAAAACGCATGTCAAAAATGTTATAAATTGATTTGCATTTTAATGAGGGAAATAAGTACTTGACCCCTCTGCAAAACATTACTTAGTACTTGGTGGCAAAACCCTTGTTGGCAATCACAGAGGTCAGACATTTCTTGTAGTTGACCACCAGGTTTGCACACAGCTCAGGAGGGATTTTGTTCCACTCCTCTTTGCAGATCTTCTCCAAGTCATTAAGGTTTCGAGGCTGACATTTGGCAACTCGAACCTTCAGCTCCTTCCACAGATTTTCTATGGGATTAAGGTCTGGAGACTGGCTAGGCCACTCCAGGACCTTAATGTGCTTCTTCTTGAGCCACTCCTTTGTTGCCTTGGCCGTGTGTTTCGGGTCATTGTCATGCTGGAATACCCATCCACAACCGATTTTCAATGCCCTGGCTGAGGGAAGGAGGTTCTCACTCAAGACTTGACGGTACATGGCCCCGTCCATCGTCCCTTTGATGCGGTGAAGTTGTCCTGTCCCCCTTAGCAGAAAAACACCCCCAAAGCATAATGTTTCCACCTCCATGTTTAACGGTGGGGATGGTGTTTCTTGGGGTCATAGGCAGCATTCCTCCTCCTCCAAACACGGCGAGTTGAGTTGATGCCAAAGAGCTCGATTTTGGTCTCATCTGACCACAACACTTTCACCCAGTTCTCCTCTGAATCATTCAGATGTTCATTGGCAAACTTCAGACGGCCCTGTATATGTGCTTTCTTGAGCAGGGGGACCTTGCGGGCGCTGCAGGATTTCAGTCCTTCACGGTGTAGTGTGTTACCAATTGTTTTCTTGGCGACTATGGTCCCAGCTGCCTTGAGATCATTGACAATATCCTCCCGTGTAGTTCTGGGCTGATTCCTCACCGTTCTCATGATCATTGCAACTCCACAAGGTGAGATCTTGCATGGAGCCCCAGGCCGAGCGACATTGACAGTTATTTTGTGTTTCTTCCATTTGCGAATAATCGCACTAACTGTTGTCACCTTCTCACCAAGCTGCTTGGCAATTGTCTTGTAGCCCATTCCAGCCTTGTGTAGGTCTACAATCTTGTCCCTGACATCCTTGGAGAGCTCTTTGGTCTTGGCCATGGTGGAGAGTTTAGAATCTGATTGATTGCTTCTGTGGACAGGTGTCTTTTATACAGGTAACAAACTGAGATTAGAAGCACTCCCTTTAAGAGTGTGCTCCTAATCTCCGCTCGTTACCTGTATAAAAGACACCTGGGAGCCAGAAATCTTTCTGATTGAGAGGGGGTCAAATACTTATTTCCCTCATTTAAAATGCAAATCAATTTATAACATTTTTGACATGCGCTATTCTGGATTTTGTTGTTGTTATTCTGTCTCACTCTTCAAATAAACCTACCATTAAAATTATAGACTGATCATTTCTTTGTCAGTGGGCAAACGTACAAAATCAACAGGGGATCAAATACCTTTTTCCCTCACTGTATGTCAATCCTGTCATCTCTGTATTCAGGAACGTTGTTTATGTAATTTAATATTGACTTTGTCTATTTTCTCTTACAGCTAAAAGCCCTAGGATTCCCTGAAGGACTTGTTATACAGGCCTACTTTGCCTGTGAGAAGAATGAGAACTTGGCCGCTAACTTCCTTTTACAACAGAACTTTGATGACGACTAAAAAGGGAGCAATGATCGTAATTTTGATCCATATTTTTTCTCTACTTTTTGATTGATAAATATTGGATAAGCATAAATAAAACATGGCCTTCGCGTTTTCCTAAATTTTACTACAAGTACATGCTAAATGACTTAAATGTAAATGATACATATTTTTTGTGAGAAATAAAAGCAGTTTCTCTGATCACCTTAATTGAGTAAAAGCTACTTGGTTCATAAGATATCACCTGTGCGCTACCTGTTTTATTTTTTTATTCAGCTAAAGACCAGCATGATTGTTTCTCATAAGGAAATTAATACTGGTTTAAAAGGTTGATCGCAGAATGCGTTTCACAATGTAGTTATAAAAGAGTATGTGTTTGGGGCGGTTGTTATTGTATATTCATATACATCATTGTTCTTGTTTTGATTAGTTTTTTCTTTCTCTCTCAATTTACCAGTATAGGGATCCCAGTACATAATACAATTTTAAATGACAAAAAATGTTAAACAAGCAACATTGTTATTTTATCAATTTCATTTTTTGGGTTAAACTTCCAACATTAACTTAAAGTGAATTGCATGAGCTGCAGCTGATGAAAAAAGGCAACTGTACAAATATGGGAAGTACTGATGTTTCATGCAGCCTGAAAATAGCAAGTTATCCTAGTTCTTTAAGACATCTAAAGGCATGTATATGACTTATGTAGCTCATAGTAGCCTAGTGTTTACAGTTACTATCAACTTGATTTACTGTCCATTTTTACAGATAAATAAAACGTTTCAACATAGAGTAATGCTGCCCAATCAATTTTTTTTGTGTGTCTTTTAAAGAGGGGGGAATAAGCTCCTCTTTTAACAGTTGACTCCATGAATAACACTAGGAATATAATGTTGTTGCTCTTATTTTTTGAAGATGCATTTGCCTCGGCGTCTACTACTATACAGTCTTCCACACGACAGAAGTCTTTTGCCAAGTATTTTTTATTTATTTATTCCTTCTCTAATTGGTATGCAGTCATCTGAAAATGCCTAACAAGAGGATGCCACTTTAGATTGAGATGCACCCATACTCCAATGACTTGTACACAACTTGTACAGTACACCCCCCCCCCCCCCCCCCTTCTCAAGCAGACTACTGAGTCCAGCAGGGGGCAGCATAGACTGCAACATACATTTAAAAGTTTATTCCAAACCACTGAGTGAGGTGTGAGTTCAACATCAGGGTTCAGGTCAATTCGCATTGAAGCCAGTCAATTCAGAAAGTAAACTAAAATTCCAACTTCATTATTGTAAAATTGTAATATTTTCAATTCCTTTTAAATAAGAACCTATTCAAGTTTTTTAATTTTAAATTGACTGAAATTGTTTCTGACTCAATTACAGTGTGGAGTTTGTCATTGTGCATCTGTGTTGTATAAGTTGCTAATTGACGTTCTAAAACAATAACTTTATGACAGTTAAATATCTAGTGTTTTATTGTCTCGCTTGTTTGAGATGTTTAATTTATTGCCCTTAAATGAGTAGTTCTCTCCCTGTTTCTGCTCATTGAGAAACAGACCCTAAATGTAAGTTGAACATTTGTCAACCAGGTTTCCATCCAACCTTTTTATGCATGTAAAGTAAAAATGTTGACAAAACAAAATATGCGAGACAAAGTGGGATAATTTTGTCGGTCAAATTTATTATGCGAGAAATGGCTATGGAAACCCCTTTATGCGTAAACATTGATATAATAACCATCCATATGCTTGGAGACATGCGATATGTTGTGTGGTCCTTCCACTACGACTTTGGAAAGCATGCCATTTATTAGGCTACAGATTAAATAAGTTATGATGAACTTCACAGGGTGGTGAAAGTGCAAGGTGATGAGCTTGATGCTCCTTTCCAATAAATATCGAGGATCTTATTCTGCTGACATGATGAATCGATGCTTGGCTGCTGTTTGACAAATAAAAAATTATCTTGCTCTTATCCATAAAAAGCTAATATTGTTAGCCTACCTGCATCTGCTAGCTTTTGGCTAGAGCGCAACGTGCAAAGACCAGAGAGGGCACATTCGCTATATAAAGCAAATTTCTTTTTTGACAAAACCATCAGTAGAGTTGAAAATGCGATGGAAACCCATTTAACTTTGTATTTTTTATTTGGTACATGATAATTTAACTACAAAATATATTTTATGTGCACTACGTCATCATGCACAGCCTTTTATCCGCAACAGGTCAATTTGATCGAACCATCTCTGGTGGGAAAATTTGCATTGTTTTTATGCAGATTTTGAATATTCGCATGAAAATCTGTCGCCAATTGGATGGAAAACCTACTAATGACATGTCAATGATATTCATAAAATTCACCACTATAATGCAAGGTGGCTCTGATTTAGTTCAATTTAAAACTAGGAAATGAAACAGATGAAGAATGTGACAGAGGACATTTGATTTATGCAAGGCCAATTTTGACAGAACAGCGACATGATCAATTAAACTCGTAAAATGTGAGCATCTGAGACATGGTAAATAAATAAACTGAAATAAAGGTCATATGAATATTGAGTATTTCTTAGTCTTCAAGATCAGTCAGTCGAAATGACAACATTTAAGTCAATGATTTCACTTGGAGAAGTCAGGTGAAGTGAGATTGCATTAAGATAAAAGGTTATAAAAACAAAAGCCAGTAGCCACCTACAGTACCAGGAAGTTCCCTGTGATCTGATAAAGCCATTACCTGAGCAGGTACCAGCAGGTTTCTGTGTGATTGTTCCCTAAACATTGTGTTAGCTTTCTGCCAGTACATCAGCATGCCTGGGTGACTCATCTCACTGTGTTGTATGAAAAATGAATGCACTCACTGTAAGTCGCTTTGGATAAGAGCGTCTGCTAAATGACTTAAATGTAAAATGTAAATGTTGCCCTGAAGCGCGATAAACATTTTATTTAATACTTACATTCAAAACTTTTCTATACTGTTTATGATTATGTCCAAATATAACAGAATTAGACAGAAGACATGGTTTTGTTGGGCCTTTCAATAAAAATCTTCACAAATGGTAATCAGTTTACCCACCTTTTTATTTTGTGAATAGGGTTTAGGCCTATTATGCTGGATGTTACTTTGCATTATGGGTAAATTTGCACTTTACCACTACGTCCCTGATGATAATGTAAATTCAGTATTGCACCTTCAATTTCTGCCTCAACAGACCATTGCCAAAAGTCTCATAACACAGCACTTTTGACCAGGAAACTGTTGACCATAGGAAGCTCCTTCTGGCTGCCTGACTCATAGGAAGCTGCTTCTGTCTGCCTGACTCATTGACCATTGCAAATAATCCACGGATCTTAACTTCTGGATGCCAGTCACAGCGGATCTGTCTGGCCTGCCAGGTCCTGAATAGAATATATCTACTGGAACATGCCATTACCATTCTGCGTCTCTGAGCAGAAAGACGTTTTGGTGTCGAAGAGAGACTATAAAGTTGATGGGTTCAAAGCAGCTGGAGGAGACAGAAAGGCAGCTTCAGGAGAGTGCTAAGGCATTAGCTAGGTCAAGGGAAGACCCCTCTTTTCAAGATGTACTGGTGGATCTGGATGGAGAGGTGGAGGCGGTCTAGAGGAAGGCTATGGAAAAATTTCAAATCAAATGTTATTTATCACATACACGTGTTTAGCAGATGGTATTGCTGGTGTAGCGAAATGCTTGTGCTTCTAGCTCCGACAGTGCAGTAATATTTAACAAGTAATATCTAACAATTTCACAACATATACCCAAATACACACAAATCTAGTAAGGAATGGAATTTAAAAATATATACATATATGGACAAGCAATGACAGAGCGGCATGGACTAAGATACAGTAGAATATTATAGAATAGAATACAGTATATACATATGAGATGAGTAGTGCAAGATATATAAACATTATTAAAGTGACTAGTGTTCCATTTCTTAAAGTGGCCAGTGATTTCAATAGGCAGCAGCAGCCTCTAGTGTGCTAGTGATGGCTATTTAACAGTCTGTTGGCCTTGAGATAGAAGCTGTTTTTCATTCTCTCGGTCCCAGCTTTGATGCACCTGTACTGACCTCGCCTTCTGGATGATAGTGGGGTGAACAGGCAGTGGCTCGGGTGGTTGATGTCCTTGATGATCTTTTTGTCCTTCCTGTGACATCGGGTGCTGTAGGTATCTTGGAGGGCGGGTAGTTTTCCCCCGGTAATGCGTTCGGCAGACCGCACCACCCTCTGGAGAGCCCTGCAGTTGCGGGCAGTGCAGTTGCCGTTCCAGGCAGTGATACTGCCCGACAGGATGCTCTCAATTGTGCACCTGTAAAAGTTTGTGAGGGTTTTAGGTGCCAAGCCAAATTTCTTCAGCCTCCTGAGGTTGAAGAGGCTCTGTTGCGCCTTCTTCACCACACTGTCTGCGTGGGTGGACCATTTCAGTTTGTCAGTGATGTGTACGCCACCTTTACATAAGTATTCAAACCCTTTACTCAGTACTTTGTTGAAGCACTTTGGCAGTGATTACAGCCTTGAGTCATCTTGGGTATGACGCCACAAGCTTGGCACACCTGTATTTGGGGAGTTTCTCCCATTCTTCTCTGCAGATCCACTCAAGCTCTGTCAGGTTGGATGGGGAACGTCGCTGCACAGCTATTTTCAGGTCTCTCCAGAGATGTTTGATCAGTTTCAAGTCCGGGCTCTGGCTGGGCCACTCAAGGACATTCAGAGACTTGTCCTGAAGCCACTCCTGCGTTGTCTTGGCTGTGTGTTTAGGGCGTTGTCCTGTTGGAAGGTGAACCTTCACCCCAGTCTGAGGTGCTGAGCGCTCTGGAGCAGGTTTTCATCCGTTCATCTTTTTCTAGTCTCCCAGTCCCTGCAGCTGAAAAACATCCCCACAGCATGATGCTGCCACCACCATGCTTCATTGTAGGGATGGTGCCAGGTCTCCTCCAGACGTGATGCTTGGCATTCAGGCCAAAGACTTCAATCTTGGTTTCATCAGACCAGAGAATCTTGTTTCTCATGGTCTGAGAGTCTTTAGGTGTCTTTTGGCAAACTCCAAACGGGCTGTCATGTGCCTTTTACTGAGGAGTGGCTTCCGTCTGGCCACTCTATCATAAAGGCCTGATTGGTGGAGTTCTGCAGAGATGGTTGTCCTTCTGGAAGGTTCTCCCATCTCCACAGAGGAACTCTGGAGCTTTGTCAGAGTGACCATCGGGTTCTTGGTCACCTCCCTGACCGAGGCCTTTCTCCCCCGATTGCTCAGTTTGGCCGGGCGGCCAGCTCTAGGAAGAGTCTTGGTGGTTCCAAACTTCTTCCATTTAAGAATGTTGGAGGCCACTGTGTTCTTGGGGACCTTCAATGCTGCAGAAATTCATTCGACCTCATGGCTTGGTTTTTGCTCTGACATGCACTGTCAACTGTGGGACCTTATATAGACAGGTGTGTGCCTTTCCAAATAATGTCCAATCAATTGAATTTACCGCAGGTGGACTCCAATCAAGTTGTAGAAACATCTCAAGGATTATCAATGGAAACAGGATGCACCTGAGCTCAATTTCGAGTCTCATAGCAAAGGGTCTGAATACTTATGTACATTTCAAAAAACCTGTTTTCGCTTTGTCATTATGAGGTATTGTGTGAGGAAAACAATTATTTTAATCCATTTTAGAATAAGGCTGTAACGTAACAAAATGTGGAAAAAGTCAATACTTTCCGAATGCACTGTATATTTACACACACACACACAGGCATACATGCACACACATCATCCGCAGACACACACATTCAGAAAGCTTTTCTCACTACATTGCACAGATCAGGCCGTGCAGTGCCAGAGGTATGTGAGAGAAACTGCCCTGGCTCTGTGGTTTGTATGAGTTTCAAATGTTCTGTGAAAAACATTGCAGCATGCGAGCCGGATGGGAACTCAGGCTGGGACTGTGGTATTTTTCACTCAGGCTTGCTGCTGCTGCTACACTATTATGCCTCTCTGGATAATGACAAAAATCCCATTGGTTTTCTCCACATTATCTTCAGTACATAATCAACAAGGTGAATGTGATGAATTAAGCTATTGGGGAGGTGAAATGTAGCTGGTGATGGTTTACCTCTGTGTGAGTGTGTTTTTACTTTCCTACCAGAACTGTAATGATTATAAATGGGCAGTACCAGTCACTATAGTCATAAAGATCACCCAGAGTGTAAATAAGTGCATAATTACATAGTTCTGGTTCCTGCTCTTAGATATTATAGCTAGATTGATGTTTAAACACAGAGACAGGCAGGCATTTACACTCACACCCAGATCCATGACATCAAAGACATGCAGTGTGTGTGTGTTATTGAGAGCAGCAGAAGAAGTGTAGGACCTTAGTATTGCTGTTGGACCGGAGCCAGAGCTGCAGATGGTCCTGGTTTGTGTTTGTGCAAAACGGCTGTGAGGCTCACGCCTCCCAAGTGACCATGACGAAACACAGCAAAACCAACACACACACATGCAGCACCAGACCAGACTACCTACACACACACACACACCAGATTCCACTCCAGCAGGCCCAGGCTCGGGTCAGCTAAAGCAGTCAAACTCCTCTGAGAGTTCTGGGTCGTGCTTTTATTAAGTGGCACTGTTAAGACTCTAACTGTTAAGTCACAATGCCTCGATCTGCAATACTCCCTCAAGGAGTTCCTTTAGAAAAACCCCACGGCTTTCCCGTAGTGGTTAGCTTTGCATGTATGTAACTGTCAATGGCAACAATAACAGCTCTAATGAAGGAAGCCTACGTAGGTAAGTAGACGAGCCAGCTTTGCACCTACATACACAAAGTGCACTACCTTAGCAACAACCAACAATAACAACAAGGAGTAAGGGAACCCTGCCTTCCCGGGAGTTCCTCTAGAATTCTAAGCTCCAGTCCGCCCTGATGTTTGTAGACTCTGAAATTAGGTTGTCTTGGCGACAGGAGGCGGTCTTTGAGGGAAGCCCCTCATCTTGCTGACGTTGCTGTTTGGATTGTCACAGTGCAAAGGCCTTATAAGTAGAACCAACCAGTCGGCAGCCGCACCTTGTGTTGATTCAGGTCGAATCTGCGCTGCAGACAGGGCTTTTGTCGTGGCATGTGTCGAGGCTCCATAGAGATACTCCAATGTTTGGGCGGAAGAACACACCATAAAGGGCATGAATAAAGAAAAAAAAGAAAAGGGGTGGGGGTATTACCTTTCGGAAACTGGGCAAAAGAGTTGCATGGCACCTTCATATAGTTTCTTGAATTAACCGCAGATTGTTTATCTTTGTAGAAGGAAGTTTAGTTTAGTTTAGTTTATTAGGATCCCCATTAGCTACTGCACATGCAGCAGGTACTCTTCCTGGGGTCCACATAAAACGTACAAATACATGACAAAGTACAAAACTGTAATAGACAAAAACAACAGAAGATATTACATTAAATTCAAAATAAAATAACAGTTATATATAGGAAAGACACAAGAGACAACAAAAATACTATTTAAACACTATTCATATATCGGAGGAGGAGCCCAGCTAACAATTCAAGGGAGAAATAATGTTTTTGTAATGTTACCTGCAATGTTCCCCTAATGTTTGAGTGTCCAGTTTTCTGTTAGTTAGAGGAACATTCTATCTACAATGAACAAAAATATAAACGCAACATGTAGTGCTGATCTCATGTTTCATGAGCTGAAATAAAAGATCCCAGAAATGTTCCATACACACAAAAAGCTTATTTCTCTCAAATGTTATGCACAAACTTGTTTACATCCCTCTTAGTGAGAATTGTATCCTTTGTCAAGATAATTCCTCCACCTGACAGGTGTGGTATATCAAGAAGCTGATTAAATAGCATGATCATTACACAGGTGCACCTTGTGCTGGGGACACTAAAAGGCCACTAAAATGTGCAGTTATGTCACACAACACAATGCCACAGATGTCTCAAGTTTTAAGGGGACATGCAATAGGCATGCTGACTGCAGGAATGTCCACCAGAGCTGTTGCCAAAATTGTAATGTTCATTTCTCTACCATAAGCCGCATCCAACGTCGTTTTAGAGAATTTAGCAGTATGTACAACCAGCCTCAGAACCACAGACCACCTGTAACCACGGCAGTCCAGGACCTCCACATCCGGCTTCTTCACATGCGGGATCGTCGGGGTGTGGGGGGGTTACAGGTGGTCTGCGGTGTGAGGCAAATGCATGAGGCAAATGGTGGTCACATCAGATACTGACTGGTTTTCTGATCTTCGCCCCTACATAATTTTTTAAGGTATTTGTTTCAATTGACTGATTTCCTTATATGAAATGTAAGGAAATCATAATTCAATTTACACATTTGACATACAGTACCAGTCAAAAGTTTTGACACACCTACTCATTCCAGGGTTTTTCTTTATTTTTACTATTTTCTACATTGTAGAATAATAGTGAAGACATCAAAACTATGAAATAACACCTATGGAATCATGTATTAACCAGAAAATTGTTAAACAAATCTAAATATATTTTATATTTGAAATTCATCAAAGTAGCCACCCTTTGCCTTGATGACAGCTTTGCACACTCTTGGCATTCTCTCAACCAGCTTCATGAGGTAGTCACCTGGAATGTATTTCAATTAACAGTTGTGCCTTGTTAAAAGTTAATTTGTGGAATGTCTTTCCTTCTTAATGCATTTGAGCCAATCAGTTTTGTTTGCGACAAGGTAGGGGTGGTATACAGAAGATAGCCCTATTTGGTAACATACCAAATCCATATTATGGCAAGAACAGCTCAAATAAGCAAGGAGAAACGACAGTCCAACATTACTTTGACATGAAGGTCAGTCAATCCGGAACATTTCAAGAACCTTGAAGTTTCTTCAAGTGCAGTTGCAAAAACCATCAAGAGCTATGATGAAACTGGTTGTCATGAGGACCGCCACAGGAAAGGAAGACCCAGAGTTACCTCTGCTGCAGAGGATAAGTTCATTAGAGTTAACTGCACCTCAGATTGCAGCCCAAATAAATGCTTCACAGAGTTAAAGTAACAGACACATCTCAACATCGACTATACAGAGGAGACTGCGTGAATCAGGCCTTCATGGTCAAATTGCTGCAAAGAAACCACTACTGAAGGACACCAATAATAAGAAGAGATTTGCTTGGGCCAAGAAACATGAGCAATGGACATTAGACTGGCGGAATTCTGTCCTTTGGTCAGATGAGTGCAAATTTGAGATTTTTGGTTCCAACCGCCGTGTCTTTGTGAGACGCAAAGTAGGTGAACGGATGATCTCCGCATGTGTGGTTCCCACTGTGAAGCATGGAGGAGGAGGTGTGATGGGTGTGGGTGCTTTGCTGGTGACACTGTCTGTGATTTATTTAGAATTCAAGGCACACTTAACCAGCATGGCTACCACAGCATTCTGCAGCGATACGCCATCCCATCTGGTATGCGCTTAGTGGGACTATCATTTGTTTTTCAACAGGACAATGACCCAAAACACACCTTCAGGTTATTTGACCAAGAAGGAGAGTGATGGAGTGCTGCATCAGATGACCTGGCCTCCACAATCACCCAACCTCAACCCAATTGAGATGGTTTGGGATGAGTTGGACCGCAAAGTGAAAGGAAAAGCAGCCAACAAGTGCCCCGCAGATGTGGGAACTCCTTCAAGACTGTTGGAAAAGCATTCCTCATGAAGCTGGTTGAGAGAATGGCAAGAGTGTGCAAAGCTGTCATCAAGGCAAAGAGTGGCTACTTTGAAGAATCTAGAATATAAAATATACTTTGATTTGTTTAACACTTTCTACATGATTCCATGTGTGTTTTTTCATAGTTTTGATGTCTTCACTATTATTATTATACAATGTAGAAAATAAAGAAAAACCCTTTAATGAGTAGGTGTGTCCAAACATTAAGAACACCTTCCTAAAATTGAGCTGGAGGGGTGGACTACTCTTGATACGCACGGGAAACTATTGAGTGTGAAAAACCCATCAGCGTTGCAGTTCTTGATACAAACCTGGGCGCCTGGCACCTACTACCCTAACCCGTTCAAAGGCACTTAAATCTTTTGTCTTGCCCATTCACCCTCTGAATGGCACACATACACATCTCAAGGCTAAACAATCCTTCTTTAACCTGTCTTCTTCATCTACACTGATTGAAGTGGATTTAACAAGGGATCATAGCTTTCACCTGGTCAGTCTATGTCACTATTGAATGTGAGAGTAGGGTGACTCCGCTAGTGGGTCTCGAACCAAGGCCACCAGCCCCAATGAGGAACACCCGAATCACAGTCCAAATAAATGATACGACTAAGGCATGTGCTTATTGGGCCAGTATAGTCAGGCCCTGTCCAGAAGAAACCATAAACTCTCCTCACTACGCACTTGTGTAGATCTGAAACAACTTAATAGGTTTAAGCAATAGGGTGAATGCACTTGGAAGTAAATCTCAGCTCTGTTAAAAGTACACTCAAGAAAATATTTTATTGATCATAGTGATTCAGGTGTATCATTAAAACAGGTTAATATGCCCCACCAACACTAGACAACTAATCAGAAAGCCCTTCAATTGCTGAAATAAGTAAATAAAATCAATGATGAGAATAGTCAGATTAACTGATACCTGACACGCACATGGTGGCGTAGCACATCGGCATACCGTGAAAACAAGAGGTTGTGAGTTTAAATCCCAGGTTGAGGACATGTTGAATAGTAATTATTGTATAAATGAACATGCACAATGTAATCATGTATGTGAAATATGTAAGTTAAAAACACTGTGTGAGTATCTCTAACCTTGCCAACAGACATAGAGCTATCGTAGCTCACAAATCATGGCCTTGATTGGTTCGGTGATGTGCAAAAAAATCATATTTGGACACAAATGTTCTTGTAACGTTCCCACGAAATGTGTCTAGAACATTAATATCTTATATTCTGAGAACATGGCAACTATGTTCTATGTATGTTTGGTGGGACATTGATGGAATATTCTCCTAACCCTCAGAAAACTGGACACGAATGTTCTTGCAATGTTTCCATGAAATGTGTCTAGAACATTCCTATCTTAAGTTCTTAGAACATGGTAACCAAGTTCTGGGTAAGTTCTATTCGACATAATGGGAATGGTCTCTTGGAAAAATTCCTTGCACATCTTGGGGACATTCCCATGAAAATGTTAGTTAATTACCTAATGAGACTCTTAAGGGAACATTCTCTAAAGTTGTGGGAACGTTCGTTGTTAGCTGGGAGGAGGGTCGGATGTCAAACCTCAATCAAAAAGTGGAATGCTACATTGCGAAACACAGATAGTTTTCCCTGCAGCCATGCGTCATGTAACACTGAGTCTGTGAGATAACAGCTCTTATGAGTTCAACTTAATTTTCTCCATTTGAAGGTGTAACCAATATTATACTAAATGCATTTCAAGGAGCTATATTGATTGTGCAACTATTGCACAATAACCCGAAGGCAGCATTTAAAAAAAACAAATATCTCACATTCACTTTCTCCATGTCAAAACCCCAGTTTCTTTTAGCTGACAGTAGACCTAGGCTACCTTGTTCAGCAGATGTAAAATCATCCCAGGCTCCAGATACAATAAAAGGCTTAAAAAGGCCATAAAACCTTCAGCCTGATCTAACGTTTCATCACAGTGACGATGACAGAGGAGCAGTGAGTACCGTCAGATCTTACCTGTCAGACTAAAGCCAGCTCCAGCTCCAGCTCCCACCCATCCCCTTCTTCATCCTCCCTGGCACCCAGAAATGGTTTCACAAACCCAGTGAGAGAGAGGAGAGCAGAGCCCGGGTGAATTACTCCCTTCATCTCATATCGGAGACTAAAGACATACAGTATCAGACATATCAAAACAGTTGTGAAGAGTAGGTCTGCTCTTTCTTTGATCATCCTCAGTCAATCCTGTTAGATCCAGACAGAATGTAGGCATAAGATAGGACCACGCTATGAGGGAACGCCATGATCAATTCTGCAGTAATAGAGGCTACTGAGAGAGTCTGTATTTTCAGTACGGTTGATCATCACGATAGCCTATAGAAATCCCTCAAACATGCAATAGGCTAGTTTTACTTCACAACACTTAGGGTTACTTTTGACATGGTCTATCTGTAAGCTTCCTTGTTTTCACACAGAAATGGGCAAATAGGCCTAGTATTCCCTAAATTCAATTTCTGATGTTATGGTCCAAAGTAGCAGGAAGTGTTGTTATATCATAAACCAGGGGTCAGCAACAGGCGGCGGGCGGGCCAAAACCTGACTGCAAGTGATTTTAGGATTTTTTAGGACCAAAAAAGACTAAAATCACCTGGAATTCAGCTTAAGAAATCTGTTTCCAAGTATTCCCATGAATAAAAAAAAGAGACGTGATTGTTATGTTGGTTATTTAGCTCCTGTGAGTTTGTTGCGTGGGTCTTTTGCCTCACCGTATTGTTATCCTGAAGGGCCACCGTACTTTAGTTGTTATGCGAGCTCAGGAAAGTGGGCATGTTAGAGTGATTGCGAATGAACTTGTGTCGTTGATAAAGAACATAAAGAGGAAGTCTCGTTCTTCCAACGCAACATTGGCGACGAGGATGGCTGATCCCGCACCCATCATCCCCACCATCTCTCTGCCTCCTCCGGACCCGTTTCTGCCTCACCCAGGTGATCCTGTCATTCCCTGGGAGCAATGGAAAGGCTTGTTTGAAACGTACCTTCTAGCCATAGGACTGGATACTGTTGCCGGCACCAGGAAACATGCTATCCTCCTACACTGTCTCGGAGAGGAGGGGCACCGCATTTTCAGCACATTGGGTCCTGCGGTCTCATACGAAGAAACAATAGCAGCTCTTAACTGACATTTTTTAAAATCTCAAAACGTTCAACCGGGATGGCTTTGGTTCAAACAACGACGTCAGCGAGCTGGTGAGTCAGCTAGCCAGTTTGTAGCTGATTTGAAAACTCTAGCACAGTCATGTAATGTTAGAGCAATACCAGACGAACTGATAAGACGTCTGGTAAGACGTCCAACCCACGAGTACAAGAAAGACTGTTACTTGAAGATACTAATTTAACCCTTGGTAATTCACTCACACTTGCTCTACAAATTGAATCTGCCACTGAATGTGCTGCTAAAATAGCTGAAACACAAGCTTACACCACAACAAGTGCTAGCATTGGGGAGCAGTCAGTGCAGCAGCTACATACTACCTATGAAGTGTGTGACACAGACTCAACCTCCGCAATACAGCTAGCACGGCCTCACCAAGGGTTCCAGCAGAGGCGCTGTGGAAATTGTGGATCTACCCGTCACGCTTCAAGGGCCAGACATGCAGACGTTGTCAAAAGTTTAACCATTTTGCAAAGTGGTGCCACTCCACACCCGCTAACGCATCAGCGCAACCACGTGCCTCCGACAGCCACAACACACAGGCAGTGATCCATACAGTTGGGGCCCACTCAGTGAACTTTACTATGTGCCCTTTCTACCTGGAAGAGAGCTGCGATCCCACTCTCCTTGACACCGGTGCCAAGGTGTCTTTGCTAAATGCAACAACATACAACCAGTTCTTCCAGCACATACCGCTTGCAAGATAGACGTCGTCAGCCTCCTCCACCTCCCAGTACGTTATGGTTCCAAGGCCTTAGACTCCTTCCCGTTTCACATCACACGCCAGTCTTCCCACTGATGAGGCGTGACATGCAGGACCTGACGAGCTCTTCAAGGTCACAATCTATGCCAGGCCACCACACCATGTCACGACACCTCTGTTTCAGTTTGACGATGCCAAGATGACCTTCGTGCTCCATCGCCATTACACGACTCCTCAGGGCAGAAGGGATCACTGCACAGCGGCCGCATGCGATGCAGGAATAACCCCATCATGACAGTTCGTTTTTCACACGTGAGAATGACTCCAGTTCTGATGGGACACGGGAAGGCCATCCATTCCTGATGTACTCAATGAGTGTGCCAAATTATGCATTTTGCGCTTCCTTGAGTTCCTGCAGGGACACCGTGTTCTATAGAGGAGAGTAGACAAGATCCACCAACTCCTCTTCACCATCTGTCACCATCTGAGTAGATGAGCTCTGTGTGGTGATGGGGCGGGACAGGAAGTCTGCTACAACGTTGTCTTTTCCTGGAGTGAACTGTACTTGGAAATCATACTGTTGTAGGCGATCTGACCACCTATGGAGACGGAGGGGCCTGTGTCCCCTGCCAGTGGTGGACATCAGGGCTGTCAGGGCTTGATGGTCTGTTCTGAGGGTGAAGGAGCGATCATACCATGTTGCTGTGATGAGTTTAACATGCTGCCTCAGGGGTTTGGTTCACACTCTATCAACATCAGTGTAGTAGTTGGCTTGAATTAATCTTCTCACTCCCCCTCATCTTTGATACAAACTTCCCAGCTCTTCCACTATCCCATGTCTTTCACTTCACATACTGTATGTGGTCACCCTATTTCTGCAGGGTGAAGTCAAAGGGCTTCTTTCAACAACTCATGTCATGAACTCATCAACTCACTATAATATTTCACATTTGTCCTATTTACCTATACAACATCAGATTTTGACCTCTGCAGAAATCTCTGTAGTCTTTCTCATGGTCGTCAGCTTTTTCTGCGTAATATCAAACAGAAACGATCAGCTTGATCAGACTCATTAATACAAAAGCCTGTATCATGTTCTATTTTATAGAGGGCACTGACTGGCTGCAATGTTCATGTTTCAATAGTGACAGAGGATAAGAGAGAAAAAGTGTTTGAAGCTCATTGTCGTGAAAGAAAGCCTTTAATAGGATTTGTTTTGGAGTCTTTCCCAAACTGGCTTGTCCCATCACTGTAATACATCAAACAGCAAAATCATACAACACAAAAGCCCCAGCATAGATACTAAAGAAAACTAACACAGCTGTGTGTGGAGTGACCTGTCATTGATGACCTAACAGTGTAATGTAGATACAGTACATATGTATCTCTCTGGCATTCAGATACAGTACATATTTAGTTCACTGGCCTAATTCATGGAAAGAAACCATCAAATTTGTACCAATCAGACCAACTTTAACTCTCAGATTTGTTATGTAGTTAATAACATAGATTCAATCAGTAAGGTGGTCTGAATGGCTTGCTCACTTTAACTTCATCCAGTAAGCATAATATATTTACATTGTTTTCTCTCTATGGGCATAGCTGGCACATTTGAAAAATACATTTTGTGGATACACAGCAATTAGTATACTTTGATCATGTTAATATATGCCTGGCTTTGAAATATTCATTATAATTAATTTACCACCTCTTGATTACTCCCATGAGCTCGTTAAAAGACCTAGGATACGTCCCAAATCGCACCCTACTCCCTAAATAGTGGACTACTTTTGAGTAGTGCATTGTACAGGGAATAGGGTTCCATTTGGGACGTATATAAAAGCACCCAGCCATGAGACATAGACAAGCAGGGTTGTTAAGCCTGCCACTGACCTGCTGAATAAAAGATCAACAAATCAAAGTTACCCTTAAAATAACTCATTAATGATTTATACTGTATCAAAACCTTGCCCTTTAAGAGTTTATAAATGTTTTACTACTTGGCTACAGTTTGGCGTCACCTGTCAATGGTGGAGGTGGAAAGTCAGTTGTACTGAACTTTAAGTAGCCTAACCCCTGGCTATCCTATACGCTGAGTATACAAAACATTAAGAACACCTGCTCTTTCCATGACAGACTGACCAGGTGAATGCTATGATCCCTTATTGATGGCACTTCATCCACTTCAATCAGTGTAGATGAAGGGGAGCAGACAGGTTAAAGAAGTATTTTTAAGCCTTAAGGCAATTGAGACATGGATTGTGTATGTGTGCTATTCAGTGGGTGAATGGACAAGACAAAATATTTAAGTGCCTTTGAACGGGGTATGGTAGTAGGTGCCAGGTGCACCGGTTTGTCTCAAGAACTGCAATGCTGCTGGGTTTCACGCTCAGTTTTCTGTGTGTATCAAGGATGGTCCATCACTCAAAGGACATCCAGCCAACTTGACAACTGTGGGGAGCAGTGGAGTCAACATGGGCCAGCATCCTTGTGGAACGCTTTCGACACCTTGTAGAGTCTATGCCCCGACTAATTGAGGCTGTTCTGATGGCAAAACTCAATATTAGGAAGGTGTTCTGAATGTTTTGTACAGTCAGTGTATGTTATTGGCTTATAATATCAAGGCTCACACTACTATTAAATTAGTTAGAAAAAACATCAGTAAAATATGTACTTGTGTGCTCCTTTGAGAGCATTTTCTTCCGTCAGATAGTACGAAAATAATGTGAATTTTCCCACCATTGGTGTGTTTACACCAAACTGACAGATAAAAAGCAGTGTGTGATGATGTAGTGCGCATAAAAGGTATTTTCACTTACGTTTTCATGTACCGAATAAAAATCTAAAGTTCAATGTGTTTACATCGAATTTAAAACCGATAGTTTTGTCACAAAATAGCAAACGTGCCCACTCTGGTCTTGGCATATGCCCTGTAGCTAACAGCTCATGGGTCATGGGTCCCATTATGCCTGGCGATAACCAAACACTGCATTCCACAGTAAGAACCTCATACCAACGGTCAAGCATGGTGGTGGTGGTGTGATGGTTTGGGGATGCTTTGCTGCCTCAGGACCTGGACGACTTGCCTTAATAGAAGGAACCATGAATTCTGCTCTGTATTAGAGAATTCTACAGGAGAATGTCAGGCCATCTGTCTGTGAGCTGAAGCTGAAGCACAGCTGGGTCATGCAGCAAGACAATGATCTAAAACACACAATAAAGTCTACATGAAAATGGCTAAAAAGCAACAAATTAGAAGTTTTGGAATGGCCTAGTCAAAGTCCAGACCTTGTTGTGGCAGGATTTGAAACGAGCAGTTCATGCTTGAAAACCCACAAATGTCGCTGAGTTAAAGCAGTTCTGCATGCAAGAGTGGGCCAAAAGTCCTCCACAGCGTTGTGAGAGACTGATCAACAACTACAGGAAGCGTTTGGTTGCAGTCATTGCAGCTAAAGGTGGCACAACCAGTTGAGTGTAAGGGGGCAATTACTTTTTCACACAGGGGAATTGGGTGTTGCGTAACTTTATTTATGAAATAAATGAAAAAATGATGTAATTTTTGTGTTATTTGTTCGCTCCGGTTCCCTTTATCTAATATTAGGTTTTGGCTAAAGATATAACATTCAGTGTGAAAAATATGCAAAAGTAGAGAAAATTAGAAAGAGGCAAATACTTTTTCACGGCACTGTATATCCACATGATAAATATCTCCACACCAATAACAATCAATAAATGTGCTTCTCATAATAAACGCGTGTTAATCAATGTCTGGACATACATAATCAGGCCTAACTTTAGCTTAAGTGACGGAGTACACAAGGACAATCGTCACATTTCCTCCCCCTTCTCCTTGAAGTGCAGAGTAAAAGCAATAAATAGTTATAGTTTTACCACTTCCGTTGAAATTAAGGCTGTCAAATGCATTTAAGCTAAAACTTTAGCATGGGACAGAGGGATAGCAAGTTGCACAAGAATTACACATGAATATACAGTATCACCATTTTGCTATGACTGAACGGATGCTACTCAGTAGAGGTTACACACAGGTAAAGCACACGCAACCTTACCATAATCTCAACCAAGGCAGGGGCCTTGAACTCAGGCTCAACAGACAATTTGTTAAAGAAAGTCTCTTCAGGCCTGTCAGATAGACCTCCACTGACCTGATTGGTGGTTGAGGGTGTGTCCAGCCGTTTTGGCACAGTCACAGTTTGAAGAGAAGGACCAATGTTCAGTTTTGACTGCCAGTAGCCCAGCAGAACTAAGGACAGGGTCAAACCCTCTCCGCTACAGTCAAATATGTATTTACATGCTCATTACACATATGCACGCACGCACCTCGCACGCACACACACACACACACAGTGTAACCCCTTGTGTAATTATTTGCAGTCAGGTGTTGTGTGGGTGTCAGTCAGAGCGGCCCTGTTTTGTTTTCCATGATGTCAATGAGGGAATTCTCTGACGCCATCCTTTAAGACAGAGCTTTGTCTTCAAATCACAGGGTGTTTCTTCTCTCTCACCTGCCTACCACTGAACAAAAGACTCATTTATTTTACAGCTTTGTACATTAAATACTTTCTGAATCATCATATTTAACTGTCTTTGTGCTAGCTTGAACCTAAATTAATTATATTTCTGGGAATACAATGCTTTAGACTTAAGGCTTTAGCCTCTTTTCAATTTCACCTACAGTGGCTTGCGAAAGTATTCACCCCCTTGAATTTTTCATATTTTGTTGCCTTACAACCTGGAATTAAAATGGATTTTTTGGGGTTTGTATAATTTGATTTACACAACATGCCTACCACTTTGAAGATGCAAAATATTTTTTTATGTGAAACAAACAAGAAATAAGACAAAAAAACTGAAAACTTGAGAGTGCAAAGTCAATATTTTGTAGAGCCACCTTTGGCAGCAATTACAGCTGCAAGTCTCTTGGGGTATGTATCTATAAGCTTGGTACATCTAGCCACTGGGATTTTTGCCCATTCTTCAAGGCAAAACTGCTCCAGCTCCTTCAAGTTGGATGGGTTCCGCTGGTGTACAGCAATCTTTAAGTCATACCACATATTCTCAATTGGATTGAGGTCTGGGCTTTGACTAGGCCATTCCAAAACATTTAAATGTTTCCCCTTAAACCACTTGAGTGTTGCTTTAGCAGTATGCTTACGGTCATTGTCCTGCTGGAAGGTGAACCTCCGTCCCAGTCTCACATCATTCCTTCAATTCTGACCAGTTTCCCTGTCCCTGCCGATGAAAAACATGGTGTTCTCGGGGTGATGAGAGGTGTTGGGTTTGCGCCAGACATAGCGTTTTCCTTGATGGCTAAAAAGCTCAATTTTAGTCTCAGCTGACCAGAGTACCTTCTTCCATATGTTTGGGGAGTCTCCCACATGCCTTTTTTCTTTAAGCAATAACTTTTTCCTGGCCACTCTTCCATAAAGCCCAGCTCTGTGGAGTGTACGGCTTAAAGTGTTCCTATGGACAGATACTCCAATCTCCGCTGTGGAGCTTTGCAGCTCCTTCAGGGTTGTCTTTGGTCTCTTTGTTGCCTCTCTGATTAATGCCCTCCTTTCCTGGTCTGTGAGTTTTGGTGGGCAGCCCTCTCTTGGCAGGTTTGTTGTGGAGCCACATTCTTTCAATTTTTTTATAATGGATTTAATGGTGCTCCGTGGGATGTTCAAAGTTTAAGATATTTTTTTATAACCCAACCATGATCTGTACTTCTCCAAAACTTTGTCCCTGACCTGTTTGGAGAGCTCCTTGGTCTTCATGGTGCTGCTTGCTTGGTGGTGCCCTTTTGCTTAGTGGTGTTGTAGACTCTGGGGCCTTTCAGAACAGGTGTATATATACTGAGATCATGTGACACTTAGATTACACATAGGTGGACTTTATTTAACTAATTATGTGACTTCTGAAGCTAGTTGGTTGCACCAGATCTTATTTAGGGGCTTCATAGCAAAGGGGGTGACTACATATTGTCACGATCGTCGTAGTAGTGAGTAGACCAAGGCGCAGCGTGTGAAACAAACATGACTTTATTTAATTAAAGTATCAAACAAAACACGACTCGTGAAGTCCACGGTTAACAATACCGACACGGAACAAAAACCCACAACACCCAAGGGAAAACATACAGTTTAAATATGGCTCCCAATCAGAGACAACCCACAACAGCTGACACTCGTTGCCTCTGATTGGGAGCCACTCTGGCCAACATAGACATAGAACAACTTAGAATACCCAACATAGAAAATGAACACATAGAATGAACACACCCTGGCTCAACATATAGAGTCCCAGAGCCAGGGTGTGACAGTACCCCCCCCCTAAAGGCGCGGACTGCGACCGCGCCTCAACTAAGGCAAAACAGGGGAGGGCTGGGCGGGCATTCCTCCTCGGCGGCGGTTCTGCCTCCGGCCTTGACCACCACCCTCCAATGAACCCCCCATAGCGCCCCTGGTCCAGTCTGGCTCCGCTGGCTGGAGCTGACCTGGACGTAGCAGGAGCGGCTAGCTTCAGCTCCGTTGGGGAGCAATAAAGCGGTACCTGATCTGGCACCGATGACCCAGGCACGGGTTGTGCCGGACTGACGACTCGCACCCCTGGCTTGGTGCGAGTGGCAGGAACGAGCCGGGCCGGGCTGGCGACGCGCACCGTAGACTTGGTGCGAGTGGCAGGAACAGGCCGGACCGGGCTGGCGACGCGCACCGTAGACTTGGTGCGTGGAGCAGGGACAGGCCGGGCCGGGCTGGCGACGCACCCCGTAGGCTTGGTGCGTGGAGCAGGGACAGGCCGGGCTGGGCTGACGACGCACCCCGTAGGCTTGGTGCGTGGAGCAGGGACAGGCCGGACAGGGCTGGCGACGCACACCGTAGGCTTGGTGCGTGGAGCAGGGACAGGCCGGGCTGGGCTGTCGACGCACACCGTAGGCTTGGTGCGTGGAGCAGGAACAGGCCGGGCAGGGCTGGCGACGCACACCGTAGGCTTGGTGCGAGTGGCAGGAACAGGCCGGACCGGGCTGGCGACGCGCACCGTAGACTTGGTGCGTGGAGCAGGGACAGGCCGGGCCGGGCTGGCGACGCACACCGTAGGCTTGGTGCGTGGAGCAGGAACAGGCCGGGCAGGGCTGGCGACGCACACCGTAGGCTTGGTGCGTGGAGCAGGAACAGGCCGGGCAGGGCTGGCGACGCACACCGTAGGCTTGGTGCGTGGAGCAGGGACAGGCCGGGCTGGGCTGTCGACGCACACCGTAAGCTTGGTGCGTGGAGCAGGGACAGGCCGGACAGGGCTGGCGACGCACACCGTAGACTTGGTGCGGGTGGCAGGAACAGGCCGGACCGGGCTGGCGACGCACACCGTAGGCTTGGTGCGTGGAGCAGGGACAGGCCGGGCTGGGCTGTCGACGCACACCGTAGGCTTGGTGCGTGGAGCAGGGACAGGCCGGACCGTACTGGGAACACACACCACTGGCTTTAAACGGGGATCAGGAACGGGCCGGACCGGACTGGCAATACACCTCAGTACCTCTCGCCGTGCCTCTACGACTTCCTTCCCTCCTCTCGCCAATGGCTCCCGTAACCCGGTGGCCTTCTCTCCTCGTCTCCCATTTCGCCCTGTGGCAGCCTCCTGCTGCCCAGTCGCCCATGCCGTGTGCCCCCCCCTAAAAAATTATTGGGGGTGCCTCTCGTCCTTCCGACGATGGCACTGCTGACGCCGCTGCTCCTCTCCTGCCTGGGTCTCCCCCTTCATAGCCCTCCGGTACCGGACGGCCTCCTCCTCGGTAATCTGCCCCCAACCGAGGAGGACATCCACCAGCGTCACCTCCTGCGTGTGTTCCTGGACACGCTGCTTGGTCGTTGTATGGTGGGTTTTTCTGTCACGATCGTCGTAGTAGTGAGTAGACCAAGGCGCAGCGTGTGAAACAAACATGACTTTATTTAATTAAAGTATCAAACAAAACACGACTCGTGAAGTCCACGGTTAACAATACCGACACGGAACAAAAACCCACAACACCCAAGGGAAAACATACAGTTTAAATATGGCTCCCAATCAGAGACAACCCACAACAGCTGACACTCGTTGCCTCTGATTGGGAGCCACTCTGGCCAACATAGACATAGAACAACTTAGAATACCCAACATAGAAAATGAACACATAGAATGAACACACCCTGGCTCAACATATAGAGTCCCAGAGCCAGGGTGTGACACATATGCACGCACCACTTTTCCGTTATTTATTTTGTAGAATTTTTTGAAACAAGTAATTTTTTTCATTCCACTTCACCAATTTTTACTATTTGGTGTATGTCCATTACATGAAATCCAAATAAAAATCCATTTAAATTACAGCTTGTAATGCAACAAAATAGGAAAAACGCCAAGGGGGATGAATACTTTTGCAAGGCGCTGTATCTCTACCGTTCCATTACAATTGAACTAGTACTACCCTGCAAACAATAACGAGTCATCAGGACGTCGCCAAATGGTTGCCTAAAGTCATCAGGATGTTATCTCATGGTCCCCTGGAGGTTTTATCTAGTTCCCGGTTTGTCCTAGAGATGTCCCAGAGGACCTTTTGGGACTTTCTTGGGATGTTGTGTATTTGTCCCCTGAAGGTCCCCTGAATGTTCTTGGGATGTTGTGTCATGGTCCCATGGAGGTTTTTTATCTAGTTTCCGGGACGTCACTTGATCTTCACAAAGAGCCCAACCCCCCCCCCCCCCCCCGGGAATGCACACCCTAGTTTCATTACACATCATCCCCTTGTTACTGTTGGTGAACCACTGATCCAGTCACAGCTCTTTATCTTTTGGCAATGCTAGGGACACCCACAGTGCTTTTCACATACAGTGCATTCGGAAAGTATTCAGACCCCTCGACTCTTTCCACATTTTGTTGCGTTACAGCCTTATTCTAAAATGGATTCAATAAAAATGTTTCCTCAACAATCTACACACAGTACCCCATAATGACAAAGCAAAAACAGGTTTATATAAATTTTTGCAAATTTATTAAATATAAAAAACAGAAATACTTTATTTACGTAAGTATTCAGACCCTTTGCTATGAGACTCCAAATTGAGCTCTGGTGCATCCTGTTTCCATTGATCATCCTTGAGATGTTTCTACAACTTGATTGGATTCCACCTGTGGTAAATTCAATTGATTGGACATGATTTGGAAAGGCACACACCTGTCTATATAAGGTCCACAGTTGGCAGTGCATGTCAGAGCAAAAACCAAGCCACGAGGTCGTAGGAATTGTCTGTAGAGCTCCGAGACAGGTTTGTGTCGAGGCACAGATCTGGGCAGGGGTACCAAAAAATGTCTGCAGCATTGAAGGTCCCCAAGAACACAGTGGTCTCCATCATTCTTAAATGGAAGAAGTTTAGAACCACCAAGACTCTTCCTAGAGCTGGCCGCCCGGCCAAACTGAACAACTGGGGGAGAAGGGCCTTGGTCAGGGAGGTGACCAAGAAACAGATGGTCACGCTGACAGAGCTCCAGATTTCTCTGTGGAGATGGGAGAACCTTCCAGAAGGACAACCATCTCTGCAGCACTCCACCAATCAGGCCTTAATGGTAGAGGGACCAGACGGAAGCCACTCCTCAGTAAAAGGCACATGACAGCCCACTTGGAGTTTGCCAAAAGGCACCTAAAGACTCTCAGACCATGAGAAACAAGATTCTCTTGTCTGATGAAACCAAGATTGAACTCTTTGGCATGAATGCCAAGCATCACATCTGGAGGAAACCTGGCACCATCCTTACGGTGAAGTATGCTGTGGGAATGTTTTTCAGTGGCAGGGACTGGATGACTAGTCAGGATCAAGGGAAAGATGAACAGAGCAAAGTACAGAGACATCCTTGATGAAAACCTGCTCCAGAGCGCTCAGGACCTCAGACTGGGGCGAAGGTTCACCTTCCATCAGGACAACGACCCTAAGCACACAGCCAAGACAACGCAGGAGTGGCTTCGGGACAAGTCTCTGGATGTCCTTGAGTGGCCCAGACAGAGCCCAGAATTGAACCGGATCGAACATCTCTGGAGAGACCTGAAAATAACCGTGCAGCGACGCTCCCCATCCAACCTGACAGCGCTTGAGAGGATCTACAGAGAAGAATGCGAGACGTCCCCGGGACAAACCGGGAACTAGACAAAATCTCCAGGGGACCATAACAAAACGTCCAAAGAACATCCTGAAAACGTCCTTGGGGAATGTTCAGCGTACCTTCAGGGGACTATGACACAACATCTCAAGAACGTCCTAAAAACGTCCCCGGGACAAACCGAGAACTATAAAAAGGTCCCCCAGAGAATGTTCCCTTTGGACCATCAAGCGACGTTCTTAGAACATTATCAGAACGTCAGTGTGATAACGTCGCACCGAAACCATTAAGAGACCTAATGGTAACGTCGCCAAATGTCCTCAGGGCATCCCCTGTTTACTGGGTACTCTATCATTATGGTTTGGTTTACAGTTTTACTAAAGTGGTGGACTAAAGCTTTGTTTCCTTTGCCTCATGTCAAATATGGTTGACAATTACAGATGTCATTGTATTTTCTATAGCGTTGTACTGTATTTCCCCACAGAGTCTGTCCTTTAAAACTCGCATCACATCCATCGCAAGCTTTCATCTTCTTTCTTGTCCTTAACTCAATCAAAGGAACATAGGGCAAGTAAACACTCTGGTTTTATGATTGCCTCCTTCATATTACGGAATTGTCCATATAATTGAAAAGTCCTCAGTGACTATTTTTAGGATACTAGTGGGAAAGAAACCCCAGGAGACTAGCTGGGAATGGGACTCTCACATTCTCTTTCCCATTCATTGATTCTTCAATCAAGAACCTGGTCTGTGTTTAAAAAAATATTTTGTATACATTTACAAAAACTACAAAGGAATATGTTTTTGTGTTATGTTACTAAATGTATATTTTTTCCAGCTGAAAGTTGAAAATCAACCATTATACATTGAATATTTATCCATTTGTCTATTTTGTGACAAAAAAGAAAACGGTATCCCTCAATTCAACAACATTAACAAAATAAGTCCTGAATATCCAGTGTTTTACAACACTTAGTTTTACTGACGGAGAGGGCAGACCAGACCATCTGCCTGCTCTTAACACCGACTCCACAATCCCCAAACCACCAACATCCCACAAACTCAAATGAATGTGTTTCACTGTGTGTAAAAGTTTAAACAAACAGAAATATCAGCAGTCAGCGTCTTCTCTGTGACCCTGCGTGTGCTATAATGAACTGCTTGTTCGGTTGAAATTATAACAAGTTATTTTGGAGCACTGTAGTTAGAGGCCCCTTGAGGACACAGTACTATTAGGTCTAACAGTTATAAGGTATTCTTAAAGGATGGAAATACTTTTCAACAGTAATGAGTCCCATTAATTAATATTTGCAATTGATTATTATGTTAAAATGATCTCATTTGTTGATAACCTGATATAAAGATGTGTTAAAGAATGCAGGATATTACTAAAGTAGACCCTTGTTCCTCAAAAGATGAATGCTTACCAGCTCTTTAAAATATAAATTATACACTGAGTTATTAAGACCACCAGCAAATCAAAAAGCAGTCCTATTTTATGACTTTTTCCTGTTTGTAATTTTAGCTATTCCCTCTATCAAAAACACCACTCATTGGGCTTTAGAACAAATCTAGTCTGGAGAGAAAAAGACAAACAACCACACTAGGCTGACTTACAGTGCCTTCAGGAAGTATTCATACCTTTGACTTATTCCACATTTTGTTGTGTTATAGACTGAATTCAAAATGGATTCAATAGATTTTTTTAAATCACCCATCTACACAAATGTTTGCAAAATTATTGAAAATGAAATACAGAAATACAGTATATCATTTACATAAGTATTCACACCACTGAGTCAGTACTTAGAAGCACCTTTGGCAGTGATTGCTGCTGTGAGTCTTTCTGGAGAGCCCTGTGGTTGCGGGCGGTGCAGGTGCCATACCAGGCGGTGATACAGCCCGACGGGATGCTCTCAATTGTGCATCTGTAAAAGTTTTTGATTGTTTTAGGTGCCAAGACAAATTTCTTCAGCCTCCTGAGGTTGAAGAGGCTCTGTTGCGCCTTCTTCACCACACTGTCTGCGTGAGTGGACCATTTCAGTTTGTCAGTGATGTGTACGCCAAGGAACTTGAAGCTTTCCACCTTCTCCACTGCGGTCCCATCGATGTGGATAGGGGGGTGCACCTTCTGCTGTTTCCACGATCATGTCCTTTGTTTTGTTGACCTTGAGTGAGAGGTTATTTTCCTGGCACCACACTCCCAGAAGCCTCACCTCCTCCCTGTAGGCGGTCTCGTCATTGTTGGTAATCAAGCCTACTACTGTTGTGTTGTCTGCAAACTTGATGATTGAGTTGGAGGCATGCTTGGCCACGCAGTCATGGGTGAACAGGGAGTACAGGAAGGGGCTGAGCACACACCCTTGTGGGGCCCCAGCGTTGAGGATCAGCAAAGTGGAGATGTTGTTTCCTACCTTCACCACCTGGGGGCGGCCCGTCAGGAAGTCCAGGACCCAGGTCTACAGGGCGGGGTTCAGACCAAGGGCCTCAAGCTTAATGATGAGCTTGGAGGGTACTTTGGTGTTGAATGCTGAGCTATAGTCAATGAACAGCATTCTTACATAGGTATTCCTCTTGTCCAGATGGGATAGGGCAGTGTGCAGTGTGATGGCGATTGCATCGTCTGTGGATCTATTGGGGCGGTAAGCAAATTGAAGTGGGTCCAGGGTGACAGGTAAGGTAGAGGTGATATGATCCTTGACTAGTCTGTCAAAGCACTTCATGATGACAGAGGTGATTACTACAGGGCGATAGTCATTTAGTTCAGTTACTTTTGCTTTCTTGGGTACAGGAACAATGGTGGCCATCTTGAAGCATGTGGGAACAGCAGAATGGGAAAGGGAGAGATTAAATATGTCTATAAACACACCAGCCAGCTGGTCTGCGCATGCTCTGAGGACGCGGCTAGGGATGCCGTCTGGGCTGGCAGCCTTGTGGGGGTTAACATGCGTAAATGTCTTACTCACGTCGGCCACGGAGAAGGAGAGGCCACAGTCCTTGGTAGTGGGCCTCGTCTGTGGCACTGTGTTATCCTCAAAGCGGGCGAAGAAGGTGTTTAGCTTGTCTGGAAGCGAGACGTTGGTGTCTGCGACGTGGCTGATTTTCTTTTTACAGTCTGTGATTGTCTGTGGACCCTGCCACATACGTCTTGTGTCTGAGCCATTGAATTGCGACTCCACTTTGTCTCTATACTGATGTTTTGCCAGTTTAATTGCCTTGCGGAGTGAGTAGCTACACTTTTTGTATTCTGCCATATTCCCAGTCACCTTGCCATGGTTAAATGCGGTGGGTCGCGCTTTCAGTTTTGCGCGAATGCTGCCATCTATCCACGGTTTCTGGTTAGGGTAGGTTTTAATATTCACAGTGGGCACAACATCACCTATACACTTCCTGATAAACTCAGTCACCATTTCAGTGTATTCGTGTAAATAATTTTCGCAAGCTACCCGGAACATATCCCAGTCCGCGTGATCAAAACAATCTTGAAGCGTGGATTCCGATTGGTCAGACCAGTGTTGAATAGTTCTTAGCACGGGTACTTCCTGTTTGAGTTTCTGCATATACGAAGGGAGGAGCAAAATGGAGTCGTGGTCAGATTTGCCGAAAGGAGGGCGGGGGAGGGCCTTATAACCATCCCGGAAGTTCGAATAGCAATGGTCTAGGATTTTAGCAGCGCAAGTACAACAGTCAATACGTTGCTAGAACATCGGCAGCCTAGTCCTCAAATGTGCTTTGTTAAAATCCCTGGCTACAATAAATGCAGCCTCAGGATATGTGGCTTCCAGTTTGCATAAAGTCCAGTGAAGTTCTTCGAGGACCGTCGTGGTATCGGCTTGAGGGGGGATATACACGACCGTGACTGTAACCGAAGAAAATTATATTGGGTTAATACGGTCGGCATTTGATTGTGAGGTATTCTAGGTCGGGTGAACAAAAGGACTTGAGTTCCTGTATGTTACTACAATTACACCATGAGTCGTTAATCATGAAACACATACCTCCGCCCTTCTGCTTCCCGGAGAGATATTTATTCCTGTCTGCGCGATGAACTGAGAACCCATCTGGCTGGACCGATTTCGACAGAATATCCCCAGCAGACTGTACCAGGTTTTCCTCTAGGATTTTGCCTGTGCTTAGCTCCATTCAGTTTCTTTTTTATCCCCAGTCCTTAACAATTACAAACGTAACCATAACATGACGCATCCACCAGTATGCTTTAAAATATGGAATAGTCGTACTAGTGGTATAGTGGTACTCAGTAATGTGTTGTATTGGATTTGCACCAAACATAACACTGTCACGACTTCCTCCGAAGCTGCCGCCTCTCCTTGTTCGGGCAGGCTTCGGCGTTCATCGTCACCGGCCTTCTAGCCACTGCCGCTCCTCATCTCATCATTCCATTTGTTTTGTCTTGTTTATTACACACACCTGGTTCATATCCCCTCATCAGTACCTGTATAAGTGTTCCCTCTGCCCCCTTGTCTTTGTGTGGGATTGTTTATTGTGAAGGATAAAGAAGCTCGGTGGAGCTCCGTGTATTTTGTATCGCCGGGATATTTCCCTGTGTGCCTTGTATTTTCCAGGGCGCCTTTTTGCGCACTGGAGTGTTTTGCGCATTACTGCGTAACTCTGTGTTTTCGGAATAAATCCTGTTATTCTGTGATTTACCCTGCTGCACCTGACTCCTTTTGAAATCACCTCATCACAGAATCACACACCAAGACATGGAGTCAGCAGGAGAGGAGCACATGCCTGGAGTCATTCGACGGTCCGGGAGCATTCGACGATGCTAGCCAGCTTAGGAGAAGCGATGGACCGGCTTCTCCAGGTTGTCTAACGCCTGGAGAGGAGAGGGCCCGATCTTTCGAGACCGGCTGAGCTACCGGATCCAGCCAACCACACCCCAGCACCCAGAGGGATTCATATATCCCGACCAAGTGAGTTTGACGGGACAGCTGCCCACTGCCAGGGATTCCTCCAGCAACTGGATCTATACTTCTCGACCATCAGCGCGGTTCCATCGGAGCGGGAAAAGGTGTCCGCCCTCATCTCTTGCCTCTCGGGGAAAGCCCTAGAGTGGGCCAACGCGGTCTGGAGTGAAGGAGGAGCCATGTTGGACAACTACGGGAAGTTCACTCGCCTCTTTCGGGCGAGCGGCTGGTCCACCTGAGGCAGGGAACGAGGACCGCGAAGGACTTTGCCCTGGAGTTTCGTACTCTAGCAGCTGGGTCCGGGTGGAACGAGAGGGCCCACATCGACCACTTCCGGTGCCACCTGCGAGAGGACGTCCAAAGGGAGCTAGCCTGCCGGGACACAACGTTGTCCTTCAATCAACTGGTGGACATGGCCATCCGGTTGGACAACCTGCTCGCTTCTAGAGGATGTCCTGGAAGGGGCCTGCCCGTTCCACCCCCCCCCCCCCCCCACCCCCCCCAAAACCTGGATCACGAGATGATGGAGCTGGGTGGTGCGGCGATCCAGGAGAGCGGAGGAGGACAATGCCAGTGTCACTCTTGTGGCACGAGAGGACATTCTACTGCCCGCTGTCGTCAGTGTTCTTTTGGGATAAACCTCCGGCTAGACGCTGTGCCTCCCAGGAGTCATGTGTATCCCTTGTCGCAGGAGGTGCAGTGCTTTATTGGCTTTGCCAACTACTATCAGAGGTTTATCCAGGGCTTTGGCAAGGTCGCAGCTCCCATCACATCTCTGTTGAAGGGTGGGCTGTCCTGGTTCCGCTGGTCTGCTGAGGCTGACAGGGCCTGCAGTAACCTGAGGGTTCTGTTCACCACAGCCCCGGTACTGGCCCATCCCGATCCATCACTACCGTTCATAGTGGAGGTGGATGGGTCCGAGGTAGGGATAGGCGCTGTCCTATCTCAACGCTCGGGCACGCCACCCAAGCTCCGCCCCTGTGCCTTCTTCTCCAAGAAGCTCAGCCCGGCGGAGCAGAACTACGACGTTGGTGATCGGGAGCTGTTGGCTGTTGTCCGAGCCCAGACCGTGTGGAGGCACTGGCTCGAGGGGGTGAAACACCCTTTCCTCGTCTGGACGGACCACCGTAACCTCGAGTACATCCGGGCAGCGAGGAGGCTGAACCCTCGCCCGGCCAGGTGGGCCCTATTCTTCACCCGGTTTGATTTTACACTATCTTACATCCCGGGTACGAAGAACGTGAAGGCAGACGCACTGTCACGGCTGTACGACACAGAGGAGAGGCCCATAGACAACCACCCCCCCATACTCCCTCTTCCTGCATTGTGGCACCGGTAGTGTGGGCGATGGATGCGGACATAGAGCGGGCGTTACGCACAGAGCCATCTCCACCTCAGTGTCCAGCTGGGCTGCAAAACATGCCGTCTCTTGTCCGTGACCGTCTGATCTATTGGGCACACACGTCCCCCTCCTCTGGTCACCCAGGTATCGGTCTTACAGTGCGCTGCCTGACCGGAAAGTACTTGTGGCCTACCTTAACTAAGGACGTGAGGGTGCATGTCTCCTCCTGCTCGGTGTGTGCCCAGAGTAAGGCACCTAGGCATCTCCCAGCGCAAAGTTACAGCCCTTACCAGTTCCACAACGGCCATGGTCCCACCTGTGTATTGACTTTCTCACTGATCTTCCCCTCTCTCAGGGTAACACCACCATCCTGGTCGTTGTGGACCGCTTTTCCAAAGCCTGCCGCCTCCTTCCTGTGCCCGGTCTCCCCATGGGGGGGGGGGGGGTATTGTGTGACACAAAATCTTAATTTAATCTATTTTAAATTCAGGCTGTAACACAACAAAATGTGGAAAAAGTAAAGGGGTGTGAATACTTTCTGAAGGCACTGTATGTCAGATATGTATGCTATGGATGTTCAAGTACCTGGAATGAGCAAAAGTGTCACAGTGGCTGATGTGGATGTGGTGGAGGAGTCACACGCAGGACACAGAAGCTAAGTCCAACCGACTTTACTGAACACAACAATATATCAGACTCTGGCCTCAACAAAATAGGAGGCGGACTATGCGCAACAATGCGCAAAACACAAGTAATCCAAGGCGCACGAAAACAGTACAGTGCGACGACAGGAAATTACAAAATACAAAAGACGAGCCGCACCTGTTGACAGGCGAACAATAACACACAACACATGACTAACAAAACGAGAAACTTATAGGAGACATAATCAACCCCAAAAAGGAAACAGGTGTACACAACAGACAAAACCAAACAAACAACGACAACATCAAACGGTGATAGCTAGTACTCCGGGGACGACGACCGCCGAAGCCTGCCCGAGCAAGGAGGAGGAGCAGCCTCGGCCGAAACCGTGACAGTACCCCCACCTTGACGCGCGGCCCCAGCCGTGCGCCGACCCCGGCCTCGGGGACGACCAGGAGGACGCGGAGCAGGGCTCGTTGGGTGTCCACGGTGGAACTCCGTCAGGAGAGACGGGTCTAGGATGTCTCTCCTCGGCACCCAGCACCGCTCCTCCGGACCGTACCCCTCCCACTCCACGAGATATTGGAGACCCCCCCATCCGACGTCTCGAATCCAAGATGGACCGAACTGTGTACGCCGGAGCCCCCTCGATGTCCAGTGGGGGCGGAGGAGTCTCTCCTATCTCACCGTCCTGGAGTGGACCAGCTACCACCGGCCTGAGAAGAGACACATGGAACGAGGGGTTAATACGATAATCATTAGGCAGTTGTAACCTGTAACACACCTCGTTCAATCTTCTCAGGACTTTAAAAGGCCCCACAAACCGCCGACCCAGTTTCCGGCAGGGCAGGCGTAGGGGTAGGTTTCTGGTAGAGAGCCAGACTCGATCACCAGGTGCGTACACCGGCCCCTCACTGCGGTGGAGATCGGCGCTCGCCTTCTGACGACGGATGGCCCGCTGCAGGTGGACGTGTGCAGCGTTCCACGTCTCCTCCGAGCGCCGCACCCACTCATCCACCGCAGGAGCCTCGATCTGGCTCTGCTGCCACGGTGCCAGAACCGGCTGGTAACCTAACACACATTGGAAAGGGGTTAGATTGGTGGAGGAGTGGCGGAGAGAGTTCTGGGCCATCTCTGCCCAGGGGACATATCGCGCCCACTCCTCCGGCCGGCCCTGGCAATAAGATCTCAGAAACCTACCCACATCCTGGTTCACACGTTCCACCTGCCCATTGCTCTCCGGGTGGTACCCCGAGGTCAGGCTCACCGAGACCCCCAAACGCTCCATGAACGCCCTCCAGACTCTGGAGGTGAACTGGGGACCTCGATCAGACACTATATCCTCGGGTACCCCGTAGTGCCGAAAAACGTGGGTGAATAGTGCTTCGACGGTCTGTAGGGCAGTAGGAAGACCCGGCATTGGGAGTAGACGACAAGCCTTAGAGAACCGATCCACAACGACCAGTATAGTCGTATTCCCCTGCGAGGGGGGAAGGTCTGTGACGAAATCCACCGAGAGGTGAGACCATGGTCGTTGTGGAACGGGCAGGGGTTGTAACTTTCCCCTAGGCAGGTGTCTAGGCGCCTTACACTGGGCGCACACCGAGCAGGAGGAGACATAAACCCTCACATCCCTTGCTAACGTTGGCCACCAGTACTTAGCGCTAAGGCAGTGCACAGTCCGGCCAATACCAGGATGTCCAGAGGAGGGTGACGTGTGAGCCCAATAGATCAGTCGATCCCGAACCTCGAGCGGAACGTACGCATGACCCACCGGGCACTGTGGAGGACTAGGGTCGGTACGCAACGCCCGCTCGATCTCCGCATCGACCTCCCACACTACCGGTGCCACCAGACAAGACTCCGGCAGTATGGGAGTGGGCTCAACGGACCTCTCCTCTGTGTCATACCGCCGAGACAGCGCATCTGCCTTACCGTTCTGGGACCCAGGGATGTACGTGATTTTAAATACGAACCGGGCTAAAAACATGTTCCACCGCGCCTGGCGAGGGTTCAATCTCCTAGCTGCCTGGATGTACTCCAGGTTACGGTGGTCAGTCAAAATGAGAAAAGGGTGTTGAGCCCCCTCAAGCCAATGCCTCCACACCTTTAGGGCCTGTACCACGGCTAACAGCTCCCTGTCCCCTACGTCATAATTTCGCTCCGCCGGGCTGAGCTTTTTGGAGTAAAAAGCACAGGGGCGGAGTTTAGGCGGTGTGCCGGACCGTTGCGAAAGTACGGCCCCAATACCGGCCTCTGACGCGTCCACCTCTACCTGAAATGGTAAAGCGGGATCCGGATGCGCCAGCACTGGAGCCGAAGTAAACAGGTCCTTCAGTCTCCCAAAAGCCCTGTCCACCTCGGCTGACCACTGCAAATGCACCGGACCCCCCTTCAACAGAGACGTGATGGGATTTGCCACCTGTCCAAAACCCCGGATAAACCTCCGGTAGTAATTTGCAAACCCCAAAAACTGCTGCACCTCTTTAACCGAGGTTGGAGTTTGCCAATTACGCACGGCTGACACCCGGTCAACCTCCATCTTCACCCCAGACGCGGACAACTGACAACCCAAAAAGGAGACCGACTCCTGGAAAAACAGAAATTTCTCTGCCTTGACATACAGGTCGTGCTCCAACAGCCTCCTCAACACTCGGCTCACCAGGGCTACATGCTCGGCTCGGGTAGAAGAGTACACCAGAATGTCATCAATGTACACGACCACACCTTGCCCCTGCATGTCCCGGAAGATCTCATCCACGAAGGATTGGAAGACTGAAGGAGCATTCATCAACCCGTATGGCATGACGAGATACTCGTAATGACCCGAGGTGGTACTAAATGCTGTCTTCCATTCATCGCCCTCCCTAATGCGCACCAAGTTATATGCGCTCCTGAGATCCAGTTTTGTGAAGAAACGCGCTCCGTGCAATGATTCCGTCATAGTCGCAATCAGAGGGAGTGGATAGCTGTACTTCACAGTGATCTGATTGAGACTACGGTAATCAATGCACGGGCGCAACCCTCCATCCTTTTTCTTCACAAAAAAGAAGCTAGAGGACGCAGGGGAAGTGGAGGGCCGTAGGTATCCTTGTCTCAAAGATTCGGCTATGTAAGTCTCCATGGCCCTCTTTTCCTCTTGAGACAGAGGGTACACATGGCTCCGTGGAACTGCTGCTCCTGCCTGAAGGTCTATCGCACAATCTCCCTGCCCTTGAGGAGGCAACTGCGTCGCCCTCGCTTTACTGAATACGATTGCCAAATCCTCATACTCAGGGGGAATGTGCAGTGCGGGCACCTGGTTTGGACTCTCCACCGAGCTCGCCCCCACGGAAACACCTAGACATCGCCCCACACACTGGGCAGACCACTCCTTAAGAGCCCTCTGTTGCCACAAAATAGACGGATTGTGGGTAATCAACCAGGGAAGCCCCAGCACCACCGGATACGCAGGAGAGTCAATCAGATATAGCTGAATAGTTTCCTCATGACCCCCCTGCATCCTCATCCTAAGTGGCGCTGTGACCTCCCTAATCATCCCTGAACCCAACGGACGGCTGTCTAAAGCATGGACAGGAAATGGGGTGTCGACAGGAAGAAGGGGAATCCCTAGCTTTAAACAAAAATTACGATCAACAAAATTCCCAGCTGCGCCTGAATCTACTAGCGCCTTATGCTGGGAATGAGGTGCAACCTGTGGAAAATGTACAGGTATACAGACGTGCACAACAGAGAGCTCTGGGTAAGTGGGATGCCTACTCACCTGGAATGACTCCCCAGTGCGTGGCCTGTTGTCCTCTCCCCTAGGAGACCCTCCCCAGCACCTAGCCGCAGTGTGCCCTCCAAGACCACAGTTGGTGCAGGGGACAGCCCCCCTCGGGCTCCTCCTCCTCCTCTCTCTAGCGCCAGCACCTCCGACCTCCATAGGGCTCGGCTCGGAGGTGCTGGAGGGTGGAATGGACGACCCCCACTCGGAACGTCCGCGGGTAGCCAGCAGGGTGTCCAGCCGGATGGACATGTCCACCAGCTGGTCGAAGGTGAGATGGGTATCCCTGCAGGCCAGCTCTTGACGGACGTCCTCCCGTAGACTACAACGGTAGTGGTCGATGAGGGCCCGCTCATTCCACCCTGCATCCGCCGCTAGAGTCCGGAACTCCAGGGCGAACTCCTGTGCGCTCCTCTTCCCCTGTCGGAGGTAGAATAGACGCTCCCCCGCCGCTTTCCCCTCAGGTGGATGGTCGAACACGGCCCTGAAGCGGCGAGAGAACTCTGCGTAGGTGATGGTAGCAGCGTCTCTCCTCCTCCATCCTTGCCGGTGAGACAGGAGATGAGGGCGGAGACGCTCTCGTGTCCCGAGGGCGCCGGGTGTACGGTGGCCAGGTAGAGTTCCACCTGCAGGAGGAACCCCTGACACCCGGCAGCGGTGCCATCATACGCCCTCGGGAGCGAGAGCCGAATCCCACTGGGTTCCGGAGCACCGATGGGAGGACTGACCGATGGTGATGGTAGGGTAGGCGGAGGCGTGGGTACCCCTCTGGTCTCCCATCGGTGCAGAGTGTTAATTACGTCCTGCAGGGCAGTCCCGAGTTGATGGATCCGATCGTCCTGCCCGTGGACGCGCTCCTCCAGAGACTCGGGTGCTGCTGCTGCTCCTGCTGACTCCATATGGTGTGTTATTCTGTCACAGTGGCTGATGTGGATGTGGTGGAGGAGTCACACGCAGGACACAGAAGCTAAGTCCAACCGACTTTACTGAAACAACAATATATCAGACTCTGGCCTCAACAAAATAGGAGGTGGACTATGCGCAACAATGCGCAAAACACAAGTAATCCAAGGCGCACGAAAACAGTACAGTGCGACGACAGGAAATTACAAAATACAAAAGACGAGCCGCACCTGTTGACAGGCGAACAATAACACACAACACATGACTAACAAAACGAGAAACTTATAGGAGACATAATCAACCCCAAAAAGGAAACAGGTGTACACAACAGACAAAACCAAACAAACAACGACAACATCAAACGGTGATAGCTAGTACTCCGGGGACAACGACCGCCGAAGCCTGCCCGAGCAAGGAGGAGGAGCAGCCTCGGCCGAAACCGTGACAAAAAGGATATTTGAAAGTAAAGAATATGTGCTAAAGATGCCTAAGTTTTAAATAAATAAAAATATTGGCCCATGAAAACTTAAAAGCGCTTCTCTATAAACCCCCAACACCCCACAAATAAACCCACATTAGAGAATGTTGCTCTGCTCTAATTTTGTTTATCATGAGCCCATACACGTGTGATGTATCTTTTCCACTTTTCCACTGCCATCACAGAAATGATGGGTATCTGCTTTCTTTATAGGAGTTTCCACAAATGAACTCTGGCTAGCCAAGCTACTGTATATACTTTGCGACTTTGTTTACTCAGCAATCTAAATGCTTCTTTACAGAATATATCATATGGAATGGAATAACTTCATTCCCAAACAGAATTCCCACAGGCTTCTAGAACTATACAGTGGTACCTCAGTAGTAGTACCTCTAAGTTGTAAATTATTCACCAAGGAACAACTGGATTTCAGGTGATACATTCACTGACATCCTGACATCCTACAATTGCTGACATTTGACTTCTTTCTCAAACTTCAAGGGTTAATGTATTTTAAGAGACACTGAACATGTCAGTTATACTGTGTTGAAAACAAACACAATAACATGCTCAGAGAGAATGGGTTGTGATCTTCAACATCATAGTTGTAGAGTTACATTATGGCTCATTTAAGTTAACAGCCACTTCAATGACAATAAAAAAACACAGTAAGCTCAATAATGAAACCCTTGAGCTCTTTCCAACATGGCAGTTGGAACCAGACAAACAGAAGCATACTTTCCCCTTGTATCAGCAAACAACTAACTACTGCAGAGGGTTATTACGACATTTATAAAACAAGATACTTTAAGCCTTCGCTGGCTGGCAGACATTGTTTCGCCTTTACTGAGAATTATGCTCACATAAAATACCAATTTTATTTAATACAGCCCGTCTAGACTATATTTTTATTGTCATTAATGCTAGTGGCTAATTACTATTTTATTGTGTCAGTCGATTGTTTTTTTTCTCTCCTTTGTTTTTCCAAGTTTTTGTCATTCTTTCTGTCTCTGGGGAATGCCAGCAGCCAGCCACACACACATACACACACACACACAAACACACACACACACACACACACACACACACACACACACATACACATACATACACGCACACAGACAGAGACTAGCTGCTGGGGAACTCCGGGGAGAGCTGATTTCTTGTGGCATGTTCATAGTCTGTGGTCGTCTGGTGTCTATTTGTTTAACCATATTATTCTTCATCATATGAAAAAATATACTTGCATTTTTCATGGAGTGCAACCTGTCCTTATCATTTATCTGGTGTCAGTTTGGCCTGGTGGGTAGAAGTGATGTCTGGAACCATGTCCTGGTGTCAGCAGGCTACCTCTCTAGACAGTGGTGATAGTGGTGGGGGTCCTGACCATGGAGTTGGTTGTGTCGCCCACTTTCACCTTAGAAAGCCCTTTCAATTGAGCAGGTTTTGAAGAAAGCTACAAATGTGGATTTGAGATTTGTGTTGATTTAAGGCCTGACTGACCACCTATGTATTACGTGGGTGATGATCAGTGTTGAAATCAAATCTTTGAGTCCAGTCCCCACGTCCTCTGTCTGTTTTCCTGGTTGTTTTCTCATTTAGGATATCTGACTGCAGCACTGAACTTCAACTTCAACTGTCGTTTCTCCAGGGAACCAGCTTGTTTCAAGCTAATTAAAATGTCAAAGTGGCTATTTGCACTGTGGTCAGACACACGTAGCCTCTTCCTTCTACTCCCCCTGCTTCCCCCGGCCTGCTCGCTCCACAAAATTTCCACTGTCATAAATGTCTAGCGGGTCAGATTCTCTGAATTTTGTGTTTTTTCAAAAGTGTATTTTTCACTTAGAAAGCATGCCCGTGATATTTTTAGTTCTGGCTTCACACTGGGACAAGTCAGGTTCTGTATTTTCTATAGTTTCACTAGAATATAAGTAACCAAATATTATTGTGAAATGTTGTAAATGTTGTACCAACTATACCAACCAAAATAATTAATTTCCATTAAGAACAAGTCGTTACCAACTGTTGAACAAAATAATTGTTGGTACTTACCACCGAAGAAAGTGTAACTGAATTGTGTATGACATTTTGTTACTCTTCCTTTAGCATCGGCTAACAACATTTCCAGAAAGCAAAGCCTGTGATACAAGTCAGTATTTGACGTCCATTAAAACCTCTTAAGGATCGTACACTTTTTTTCAATTTCTGCCTAAAATGACATACCCAAATCTGACTGCCTATAGCTCAGGACCTGAAGCAAGGATATGCATATTCTTGGTACCATTTGAAAGGAAACACTTTTAATTTGTGGAAATGTGAAATTAATGTAGGCGAATATAACACAATAGATCTGGTAAAAGATAATACAAACAAAAAAAACTGTTGCATCATCTTTGAAATGCTTTGTGTGTGCAAAGTTTCAGACTGACCCAGTGAAGAATTACATTACTACACAATATTTTGAATCAAGTCTGCTAGGAGTTTTCCCAAATTTACAGCAGGGGGTCAAACTGTAGAACCCAGTTCCAACATTTGAATATAAAAATATATTTTATCAAACAAAATGATGCTACATTTTATCTCTGGGAGCCTCAGGATGACAAATCAGAGCAAGATTACTGAATGTAAGTACATTATTTACCTTCAGAGGTGAATGTATCAAACCAGTTGCTGTGACAAAAGTGTTTTGTTGTTGTGCACTATCCTTTTGCTGTAATAGCTACTGTAAATTGGACACTGCAGTTAGATTAACAAGAATTTAAGCTTTCTGCCCATATAAGACATGTCAATGTCCCGGAAGGTTGGCGTTGTCATTCTAGTCACATATTGAGCAGCAGCCGTCCCGGTATAGGGACACCCATCCCGTAGAGGTTAATGTCTGAGGACATCGGGAGATGACATGGAAACTGGCCACTAGGGGTAACAGTGAGGGCTGTTACCTTCAAGTAGATTTCGTTTTTTTTATTTTTATTTAACTAGGCAAGTCAGTTAAGAACAAATTCTTATTTACAATGACAGCCTACACCGGCCAAACCCGGACAAATTGTGCGACACCCTATGGGACTCCCAATCACGGCCGGTTGTGATACAGCCTGGAATCGAACCAGGGGTTCTGTAGTGATGCCTCAAGCACTGAGATGCACTGAGATGCAGTGCCTTAGACCGCTGTGCCACTCGGGAGCCCATATTTTGTTAGGGCATTGGGGATGGCGGACAGGGGTAAGCATTTGCATCTAATTCCAAAGGTTGCAAGTTTGAATCCAGTGATAGAAGGTTGTTTTCAATATTTTTATTTTAACCTTATCCCAAACCTTAACCCTTAACTTAACCATTAGCAGTTAATTCCTAAACTTAACCCTAACCTTAAACATTTGGAGTTAATGCCTAAACTTAACCTTAAACACTTTGAAATTTGACATTTGGAACAACTTCAAAATTTGACATTTGAGAAACATGGATGAATGTCTAATTCTGACGTGAGACTGTGAGAGCTAGTTGTATAAAGCACTGGCACTCAAACTGAGCTTCTAATTATGATCCTACCTCAAAGACGTTCTCTTAATCTCTCTCCCAGAGACTCAACCAACCTCATTAAAGACCATGTTAAGTTAAACCAGATCGAACAGGATGCCGCAAGTCACTGAAACCTGGAATAGATCTAGGTTTATGTTACCACAGTAATGTGTACAGAGATATTTTTTGTGTATGTACTGTAAATTAATTAACTATCTTTTCCAACACTTTCCCAGGGGTAATTTACATTAAGTACCACAGTGCTCTGTCTAAACCAATTCCTCATCTTCTTAACCGTGTTGTAGAAAGGGATACCTTAGTTGTGATATGCACACAAAAAATTGATGGTTCCTCAAGGGTTCTTTGGGAAGGGTGGTGGTTCTATGTGAAATCATACTGACCCAGAGAATCCTTTGAGCCCTTCAATGGTGCTTTGCAGTGATAATTAAAATGTAGGGTAGGAAACTCATTTGAATATTTTGGGGCATGGTTTGTGCACAGCTCTTTTTGTGTAACCGTGAGTGAGTGTCATTCCAGTAAATCTAGTCTGTTGTGTTATAATATTACATGTTATAAATTACTGTGGCCAGTGACGGTGTCTTGTGAAAGACTCACATACGGCCTTGTATCAATTGAGAACTGTTGACTAAGTCAGTAGTTCTCAATTCTCTCCTCAGGGACACCCAGCCATTCCAGAGCTAGCACACCTGTTTCAACTTGTTAATAAACACAATAATAAAACCTATGGAATCTTTACAGTATTATATGTCTATTAAACCAGAATAAAAAACTCTGTATGGTTCTACAAAGAACCTTTGAGATTGAGAAAGGTTCTTTATAGAACCATTCTCAATATTGGGTTTATAAAGAACCATAAAAAAGGTTCTATATAGCCCCAAAAGGGTTGTAACTATAGCAGAACCCTTTTTTGGTGCTACAGTATATAGAACCTTTTTTTAATGGTTCTTTATAGAACCTTAGGAAAGGGTTCTTTATAGCACCATACATGTTCCGTTAGAACCTTATAAGGGTTATTTGGCTTGTAACCCAGTGGGATGGTTCTTTATATAAACCTCCATTTTTTTCTCCATATAGCACCAAAAAGGGTTCCACTAAAGTTACAAGCCAAATAACCCTTATTTGGCACTATATAGAACCATTTATTTTGAGTGTTTAGTGGTAATATCCCCCACGCTTTACTTACTTAATCAGGTCAATTGCTTATGTCAAACAATAACAACACCCCCCCCCCCCCCCCTACAAGCTAAATATAGACCAGATGTGGGGTTGTGGTGCTGGTGGTGGTGATGCACTCTCTATAACAGAGGGGTTGGTGTAGGGGCTGCGGTGTAGGGTTACTCTCTCTCTCTCGCTCTCTCTCTCTCTCTCTCTCTCTCTCTCTCTCTCTCTCTCTCTCTCTCTCTCTCTCTCTCTCTCTCCCTCTCCTTCCTTGTTGCCTGGTAACCTTCTGTCTCCTCTCCAACTCTGCATTTACCAACCCAGCGCAGCTCACCACTCCACTCCATAGCTGTTAGGGTGTGTGTGTGTGTGTGTATGTTAAGACACAGAGACACTGAGATACCTTCCATGTGCGGGCCTTTAAGCTCTCTAACAACAGGTGGCTGCACTGTTTTGTTTCCAAGTCTCTGTGTTTTCAGCCAGGTAAAGATAACCAGGTGGTATACACCTTGCAGGGAGCGGTGGGAGCAGGTGTGGTGTAGGGTCCCTGAGGTAAGAGGCTGAAAGGGGTATAATGGAACAATGGCAGGAGCCCTTACTGTAGACTGGGAAAAACAGCAGGAGACAAGCCTGGATGCATCATTTCATGAGCACTGTAATGACGACAGGATTTTGAGCTTTCCCTGCATTACAGTCTCCCTCTGCTCTCTCTCTCTCATTCTCTCTCTCTCTCTCTCTCTCTCTCTCTCTCTCTCTCTCTCTCTGTCTCTGTCTCTCTCTCTCTCTCTCTCTCTCTCTCTCTCTCTCTCTCTCTCTCTCTCTCTCTCTCTCTCTCTCTCTCTCTCTCTCTCTCTCTCTCTCTCTTCAGTCTTTCTCTCCAGAGGCATCATGCCCATGAAGGCACAGGGGCACGTGCCCCATCAGATTTGTCCTGCAAAAAAAGTATCTGTAACACAATAATAATACTACTAGCCACTTGGCGATTTTATGAAGTTGGCTTTAGCTAGCCCAGATAGGTTCCCAATCTCCCAACCTCATAACTAGCTACCGAGAAGCCATTTTAGGCTATCAATCAAGTTAGAGTAGCTAGCTTGTCTAACTATCTTAGCTGGCATGCCTGCTGGCAAGGTTGGTAGACTTTAGAAAAGCAAGCAATAACTAACTCACATTATTTTCAAACTTTTAACCAGAATTTTGCAGAGATGCAGAGAAGCATATTTAGTTTCTTTAAAAAAGAGCCACCAGTTAGGAGGATACAGACAGCTCAAGCGGTATCCTTAGATATGCAGAAAAAAATTATAATATTTTTTTTACATAGAATTAAGCATAATGATTATGGCTCTAGATTGCAGGAAAAAGCTATTTCAGGGGATTGGGTTACTCTGCTCTGGACTGTAAATGACTGTGACCTCAGTATGGGACCCATGCTACCTTGACAGCGTTAGACGTCAACAAGCGGATATAGACGGCATGTTTCCTCTACACACACACAAACACACACACACACACACACGCACACACACACGCACAGACACACACACACACACAACCCCAGGCAGGCAAGACTCGACACAGATTACTGACCTTCACCAATCTTTGAAATTGCGATGTTGGGGTTGTGTGCTGTGCTGTAGCATAGCCTACTTGACTCCAGACCTGGGTTCAAATTGGACAGATATGGGATCTTAATTTGATCCCTCTTTTGTTGCTGAGAATTGTCCTGCAGATGAGCTTCATGATTTACATAAATCCACTGAAAACCCACACTTACACATGGTTATAACAGTTTTGCACTTTTCATGTGGCCTAATTCTGGCCAGCTAATAGCCTAACCACCGATCAAGCAACATTATGGACGAAACCTTCAAATCCTGTTGCTGCAGGATTATTCTTCTGCGACAATACTGGTCAAATTAAGATCCTATACCTGTATTGGTATATTTTTAATTATTTCAACTACGCTTTATTGAGCTTGCCTTCATGGTGCAATAGAACCAATGGGATAGCCCCAAAAGTGCAAACCTGCCCTTTTAGCAGGCTCCAGGTAGGCTCAATTGAACACTGAAAAGGATTTGAAAGAAAACGAATCCTATTTGAACCCAGGTCACACTCTGGACTGGAGAGAGGCACTGTAGTAGAGGAACCCTGCCTTCTCTCTCACAGCAGCTGTTCAGTATGTAATCTGATGGGCAGCACCGTGCCCAGATGGTTTGATTCATATTACATATGCTGCTGATCATTGATAGAAAACAGGTGCTTCATGGTCCTCATGCCACCACTGCCTCCACCCCACTCCTGTACTGCTACAGCATGGATTTACATGTGCAATGGTTCATCACTACATTTAACATTGACATTTTAGTCATTTAGCAGATGCTCTTTTCTAAATCATTCAACTAAAGTAGGTAAAACAACCACACTACATGTTCCCTTGGAGGCTGCCCAAGCCTTCCTTTACCATCTACTGTAGTTGGACACTTATTGTGCCAATCCAAATCCCATGCCGTTGATTGACTGCTTATTTTGTTCTGTTGGGGTACATTTTGCTGCGTTATCTGAGTAATAGCATGTTTTCCTTTATCTGACACAAGAGAAATGTACAGTAGTTGTTACGCCCAAGCTAAACTAGCTGGGCACAGACAAGGGGAAAGGCATAGGCAATAGGCACGTCAACCTAATGAGGCCTCCAGTGATGATTTGTTTATTTTCTCAATGAGAACGATTGATTGGGCTATATTTTCTCTGGGAGCACTACAGGATTCTAATCTGATTTAAATTAAAAAGCTTCAAAATAGACAAAAGGCAACATGCACACTAAATACCCCTCAAGCCCTTAGGAACCAGAATCAGCCCCCGAACACTCCCCTCCCTCCCCACCAACCCCCTCGCTATAGCCTGACTTCTGTATTTTGTTTAGAGTGGTACAGATTTAGCTTAAATCAAGATGTGCCGCTATGGTTGAAACCTCTCGCTACTAAAAAAAGGCCCCAGTTTAATTAGTGGGCTTATGGAAACCAGATACCCCTTATTTATTTCGACCAAACATTGCAATTCCACTTGGACAGATGAAACACACATGCACACACATGCACACACATGCAGGCACACAGACACACATAAACACACACATACACAGGAACACACACACACACACACACATTCCGTTGCTTAGTTGGGTCGGTGTATCTTGTGTGAAGTGCTTAATTATGTCCGAAATGTGTAATTTATATTCCTCAACTGGATCATTGAGAGAGAAGTTGTTTCCCAGGACTTGTTGTGCAACATGATGAGTTCACACGTTTGTGAATCTGTTATATTTTTGTTTCAGTTTATTTACCTCAGTTTCATTTTATTTGTCTGACTTTGTTTTTACCTCTCTTTCCTTTCTCTTTTTAGCTCAGTCACTTTCTACAACTTCTTGTCATTCTACCCATCCATTCAATGTCTCTTCCTCGTCCCATTGCTCATTTATAACTAGGTCCCGAGCAGTTAGTTAAACCATCCTTGTAAACTGTCTATAGCACCAAAGTGCTCTTCTCTTCCATTATACTACATATGTACTGTTAGTATAGTGATATTTGTGACTGCCACAGAAGAGCACTTTGGTGCTATAGACAGTCTAATCCCACCTCAGGGCTAGATACAGCTAGGGTTATCACTCCATCCTGTGAATAGAGAGATCGCACAAAGAAAGGGAAGAAAGAAAGAGGTAACCCAAGCTTCCGACTTACGTCGCTCGATAGCGTGCCGATTGTGAGAGGCCTAGATTGCATTCTGTGTTTCCCGTGGCTTGGAGAAAACAGAGAAAGAGTCGGTTGGCCTCTGTGGTGTCTGATATCAGCGGCTCGTACAGGGGTCTGGTTACCCGTGTATTACCAGGGTATCCTGGATGGGAAAACTAATGCTCAGGAAGGCTTAGAATTGACGGGGAACTGAAACTACTACAGGATCCCAGACAGACAGACAGACAGAGACAGACTATTTTCAGGACACACTTACTTTACCTCAGCTGTGAAAGGATGGGAGTTTCTATATTAGTACATTTTGGGTGTTTTGTTTTTATTATATCTAAGTTTCTCTCAGCTTTCCTATTCACTTTGTGTATGCACTGTATGTACATAATAGCATTTTCCATGATCCACTTCAAAAGAGGATAAATTACTGACACTATCTTTGCAGGGTCTGCCCTGCACATGATACTGCACAATCGCAACCCAGTACCAACTCTTGTGTGTGCTGGTCACAGTCTGTTACAAGAGACTACTGTACTAGCAAGTACCAACAGTCCTTAGCAGCCAGTTGCCACACTCTGAAACCATTGGAAAAGCCAGCCCAGTGTAAGGTGACTAGAGAGGATGAGAGGATGTGCAGGGATAGGGTGACACAACACACAATACAGGTGTGGGAAAATATGGTGAGGGCTTTCTGCTGCTGGACACTGACATTTCCCAAGGTAATCATCAATAGCTAGGATTTCCAACCGTCTATATGACCATAGTTTGTAGGACGCCTCTGAAAGATAACCTATCCCTCTGTGTAAGTGTGTGTGTGTGTGTGCGTATATGCATGTGTGCAGTCAAAACGATCTGTCCCAGCATAATCTTCAAAGGTTGCGTGTGTGTGTGTGTGCGTGTGTAGTGGGGGAACTTGGGCCACTTGGTGAGAAGCACGAGGAAGTGGCTTCACACAAATGGTCGCAACACTTTTGTGAACCCAAATTTAGTGGTCTCAAGTAACTTGAGAAGCCTATACTACACTGTCATTGTAAAGTCATCACTGCTATAGTCATTGTCTCTCTCAAACCTTTGTCTATCCTGGAATGTTTTTCATGACTTAAGACCACATCTTACAGTCTTGTATTCTATACTGTGTTTGTCTCTTTGGAGCTACCGTAGAAGATTGCAGGGGGTGAGATGGTGGAGACAGAGAAAGCTTGAATAATGACAGATTACAACACATGAGAAACCATGCATGGTCATTATTTTATTTATTATAGCTCCCTGCACTCATATTTTTATAAGGTTGTGGATTAAGGATCCACCAAGATTGAGAATGCTTCATGTTTAGATGGAGACTTAGAGGACGATTCTATGATGTGTGTTAGCTCCTTGGTCTGCCTTCTCATACCCCTCTCGCTAATTAGTAGGATCTGTTCAAACCAGGACATGAATACACACGGTGGTCATTCAGAAAAAAAGATGTGTTTGGCCAGGTAACACTTTCTAGCTTAAGGTGTGTTATATTGCACCATAAGTGTATCATAAGGATAGCAGAGCTCAACACCACGATGTACATCACATCAATGGGGTTGAGTGGAGACGAGAGTGTGTGGACTGTATCTCCGACTACATCGAGTCACTGTCAGTCGATACTTCTAAAAATGTACATTCTTAAATCCTTACCGTGTACCTATGTTTGTCGCTATGTAGCTCCATGCCTTTATTTGTTTGCTGAAATCCATACTTAAAAAGGTTATCAAATACAACCACCGACTGTTTCCTCATGTCAACTGATAGCGATTCGATGTAGTCTGAGGTACACCCACAGTCGTGTCAACCCAACTCCTACAAGATGTACATATTGTGGAGTTGAGAAACCCAGCTAATCATAAGGCAGGATGAATGCACTTATACGGCATTATGTTTGTGTGACTCATATAAAGTGTTACCATGTTCTTAATCCCACAGTACAGATTCACTAGGTGTGTAACTTTCACATCTTATCGTAGAACTTAACTGATATAAAGTCCTTTCAATATTAGCACAGGGTTGAGAATCTGGTAAGTGCCTTGATACTGGTTGGCTTGTTGCGCTACAGGCCAAAACACACACACACATGCAGGCACACACACACACACACACACACACACACACACACACACACACACACACAAATACACATTCCACACCACACCACACCACACACACACCCATTTCTCTGGAGAGATGTGCTTGTTTTAATTCCCTATCCTCTGTGATCTGGTCTTCAGTGGTACTGCCAAACCAAAGGCATGGTTCTGTCACAACGTTTCTCCCCACTCCACTCTACTCTAGCCTATTGAACCCCACTCTAACCCCTTTGCTGTGATATATTGTATTGTGTATTTGTCCTCTGATCCTGGAAGAGAGTATGCATCAACACGAGGCCAAGAGACCCTCATGGGAAACCCTCGTAAACGTCCCAGGAGTTACACTGACATCATAGACCAGTTTATTGGGCTACAGTACATTAGAGACAGACTGTGAGGGGGAAAGGGAAAGTATTTGTCAGAAGCAGCTGTTAGTTACAGGTGATTATACTCAACAAGCTCACAATAGTGAATAGGTGGAGTAAGGGGGGTGCCAAGTTATTTGGATTAAAAACCACAACTCACCTGCTTATACTTTTAGCTGACATATGACACGATATGACATGATATCTTAAGACAAGCCCCATATTCATGCTGACTGACTGCTTACAATAAGGATTAAAAGATTTGTTCACATTTCACAAAACTTAAAGAGACGTTTTGTTTATTTACACAACCGGAAACAAAACCAAACCCTTTGCACAGTGAATACCATCCTGCAATTACAGAGGAATGCCAGCCGTCAGAACCATGTTCTCCGTCACAGATGTTCTAAAGGGAAACCCTCTACCTGCACAACCCTACGTGCTGGTGTTGTCATGATACCATAATAGAGAGAGGGATAGGGTGAGAAGGAGGGGTAGAGAGAGAAAATACAGGAGGAAACACCGCCGGAAGTCTCCCTGCATGTCTGCAGCCGTGGGATGATTACATGCGTCACTCTTGTGCAAGGTGTAAATGGTTTGGAGTGCTGCCACCACACATGCAGATTGCAGGACAGGTGATGCAAGAGCTGAATGACTGGGGAAGCAACTGCAGGATGGCTAATGATTCACAAAGAAGAGTGAAAGTCTTATCTATGTATAGTACATTTATCATCTATTCTAGCCCATTTGAATTCTAGGAATTGCAATATGATCTCTTTCATTTACATTTTAGTCATTTAGCAGACGCTCAGCGGCTTACAGTTAGTGAGTGCATACTTTTTATTTATTTTTTACTGGCCCCCCGTGGGAATCAAACCCACAACCCTGGCGTTGCAAACACCGTGCTCTACCAACTGAGCTACACGGGACTACACTGAGCTACACGGGACTACTCTTTCAAAATCAGTATCACTACATTATGCCCTCATATCAGTTTGTTGGGTCAGTTGGATCAAAGTGAACATCTCTCCAGGTCATTGGAGCTAGATGAGTATCCAGCTTTGCCCTGATGCTCAATGAAATAGTACAGGGGTTGAATAGCACAAGATATCTCCCAGATGCAACTTAATTATTAGTTGGGGTGTCACGACTTCCGCCGAGGCTGCCTCCCCTCCTTGTTCGGGCAGGTTTCGGCGTTCGTCGTCACCGGCTTACTAGCCACTGCCGCTCCTTATATCATCATTCCATTTGTCTTGTCATTTTTTTTATTTTTTATTTTTTGGGGGGATGGATCAGCTTAATATTGCAGATAGATTGTATCTTCTATCAATGTAATTGTCTGCATCACTTCCAATCCCCCATGTTTTTTATATATATACTCCCCTTTTTTACTTTTCAACCCCGCCATCCTTTCCCTACCTGGAGTAAATTAGTGAACAACAATGCCCAGGCCTCTACTTCCGGTCTATACTTACTATCTACACCTTATGGACAGAGTTATTTTTACAATAATTCTATTATATATATATATATATATATATTATTTTTTTATTTTATTTATTATTATTATTATTTTTTGCTCCTGAACTTCTTCTACTCTCAACCTCTCCGATCATTTTCATGATGTCCATCCGGTTTGCTTCTATATGCCATATCTTTCTAACTGTGCTCTTTCCCAAAAGCTCCCAACATACAACCTATATACTTATTATGGACACAGTATGCTTACATTATTAGCTATCTTTGTTATTATTTGTTGTTATTTGTTATTAGTCCCATCCTTCAACTCTATCCATTTGTCTTGTCTTGTCAATTACACACACCTGGTTCATATCCCCTGATTAGTCTGTGTATAAGTGTTCCCTCTGCCCCCTTGTCCTTTTGGGTGATTGTTTTATGTGAAGATGAGTGTAGCTCGGTTGAGCTACCCGTACTTTGTATTGCCGGGGTTATTTCTCCCTGTGTGCCTGTGTTGTGTTCCAGTGCGCCTGTGTTACGCCCTGTGCTGTTGACGCTATTTTATTATTTTATATTGCAGGCCATATTTTGGAGTTGCTCATGGAAAATGTGTACTTGTGGTGTGTTTCTGGGTTCAATGATCATTTTTCGGCCTTGGATACAGAGTTAAACTATTTCTAATGATGTCCAATACACCTGTGTAATTTGATGGTGAATTTTGATTAAACATTCATCTGTGATTTGTAATGAACAAAATCTTTAAAAAATAAACCTAAATAAATATAGGACAACATTTATTTAGTGCATTCTGTAAATGATTTTCATGTTCTTCGATTTTATCCAAAGTAGCCTAGTAGGGACAAATACAATTTGTGCGATCAAACTGATACTTTTAACACTTCTCATAAAGTGAGCGCATAATAATGCTATGACTCATACTCTCACTCAGAAAGCATGTATACCCCTACTGTGAGGGTGACTTTCATGTTTTATTACACTCATATAGCAGTCAATACAAATTGAAATCCATGAGCATACAAAATATAAAAGGATAAGAGCAACAAGATAAATGAAAATGACTCATTAACAAATATGGGATGGGTGACCTCTAGTACAATTCAGTTGTCGACTTCTGTATAGTTGGTTTTGGCTGCGGGTGTTCCTGCCCGTCATTGTGTTTAATGGCGCTGAAATTGAAAAGAATTAACGTTTTTGTGAAAGTGAAGTGAAGTGTTAAAATTCAACATGGTTAATAATACCGTGTGCAAGTGACGCGTTCCTACGTCATACTTCCGTGTTCATGTCCCTGGTCTTTTGATTGGACTTTATATATGATTATATGATTATATAATCAAATTCATGAAAACGTGGTCATATAAAATATATATATACAATTATATTTGTGTTTGTGGATGAATTTACTTCTGACCAGATGCCTTTTATGACGTTTTTGCGCTGAAGACCATTCAAAAAGCCTACAAAAGTTCAAAAACTACAAGGCTACTTGTCGCGTCACTTGCATGGCGCATTGGTCATCTATTATATAAGATATAATCAATGCTCTTCAGTTTACAAAGTCATACTCTTCTCATGTTGGCTTTAAAGTATACTAATTATTACATTTATTGATAAAAACCTACAGTATGTGAGGTGTTGTTACTACAGAAAGGACATAATTAATTAATGCAGTTGTACTACAGAAAGGATATTATCATTTAAGCAGTGTTACTACAGACATGACTTTATCATTTCAAAGGCCAGCCTCTCTGTAGTTAGAGCAGCTCGCTCCACCAGTCTAACTCCACCAGTCCCCAGTTGCTTGTCCTGGGCCTTTTCTCTGCTCATCTCATCTGAAGGTCACAGTGGATTTGGGGAAGCTGGCCGGGGACTCCAATCTAAACATCTGGCATCACACATCACAAACATCTCAGACATCACACACACGAACACACACACACACACACACACACACACACACACACACACACACACACACACACACACACACACACACACACACACACACACACACACACACACACACACACACACACACACATACACACAAACAGTTCAGACATCACAAAAAGCCTGGTAAAAGGGATATTTTCCACGTGATGGGACATCATGGGAGACACATTGGCAGTTTGGCACAGATATAAACCCAATCAAATACTCTCTTTGGTAACACTTTAACGTGCCTAAACACCAGCCATTTTGAGTCAGTTGAAATGGTGATACATAAAGACACATAACATGTTAAGCCTTATTAAAATCCATAATAAAGGTTAATAGATATTTATAACAAGTTATTAAGCAAGTCAATTAAAGTAAAGTGTTACCTCATAGTTCTATGTAAAAGTATGGTGTTCATTAATAAGCCAGGAAATCAATCAGTGAGCTGAGAGCAACTTAAGTCTGATAAAAAAAAAAAAACTATACTCTAGAGCCAGCATGAGTCACAGTTTCCCATATAATGTATGTAGTAAAAGCATAATGTAAACAATGTTGGCGTTGAACTCAACAGCCTTTGCATGTGGAACGCCTTGGGCCTAAAGTTGCCTTGTGCTGATAGTAAGTCATGTTTAAAGCCTCAGTCATACATGCAGTGGTTAAATAAGTTGGTTTCATGGGACAAATCTGGAAGAAAAATGTGTTTATTGTATTGTACTTATCGGAAGTACAAATCAATTCCCCAAATGACTGGAATTTGCATTTGTCTTGGGTCCAAAGCCACATCCTTAACCTGATTTGTCCTCTTGCTGCATAGTTGTTATGCATAGTTGTTGTTTCTTACGCTGTGCCTCTCAAGTCTGTCCAGGGCTGAGGCTCGTGTCCAGGGCTGTGGCTTGGGCTCGGTGTTGTTAGGTCAGAACTGTTGTGAGTCCAGTGGGGAGGAGGAGGGAGGAGGATGGCTTTGAGAGGGACAGATGCTCCCGCAGGAGGTGGCCAGTTCTCCTCTCCTCTCCTCCTCGCTGAGCAGATGGACTCAAGAGACACACCACAGGAGGAGGTGCAGGACAGAGAAAACAGAGAGAGAGAGGGAGGGAGAGAGAGAGAAGGCGAAAGCACTGCAGAGAAAACAGCACAAGTTGAGGTAAACCAAGGGACACAACAAAAATAGCAGGGGGAGAGAGAATCAGTCAAAAAGAAACATGAGTAGCTATCTCAGCAATATAACTTTATACACTGCATGACTTATTATTGTACTGCCTTTGGTGTTCAAAGTAATTTGGACCGAAGTACAGACCAAACAATAATCAGGATGTGATTTCAGAGTAGGGTCAATAGGTCTGTGTAACTTCAGGGTAAGGTGACTGTAGCCCCACTGTGACTCCTATAACTCTGCTGTGACGTTACAGAGAAATAGACACATTGGGGCTACGATGAGGTGAGGGTGAGGGAGGACTTTATGAAAGAAAAACAGATCATTGTGATTACAAAAGTTCTGTGGATGGCCTAATATTGTGTTGAGGGTTTCTTTGATTCCATGATGATTTAATTCGGTGTCGGCTTTATTTGGAAAACATGAAAATGATGAGTGTTGTTAACTCCACCTAAAATGCATCGAAACCTACTGAAAGATGTGAAATACATTTTGTGTATTTTGTACAGAAAATCATACGTATAGAATTGAGTGTTAGGCAGTAGGCTTGGGCGGTATACTGTATATATTGTATACCGGGGTAGGTAACACTTGGAATTTGGATAGTCCATCTGTAGATGCTCTACAGACTATCAGTAACATCTCAACTAACTATCTACTAACCCTAATCCTAGCTCTAACCCTAACCTTAACCCTTGTCCTAACCCTAAACCTAACCCTAACCCTAACCCTAGCCTTAACCTTAACCCTAACCCTTATTTTAAACCTAACCCTAACTGTAACCTTATAGTTTGTTGATAGTATGACCATCTGTAGAGCATCTACAGATGAAAAATCTGGACTATCCAAATAAAGTGTGACCCCGGGGTATTTTGAAAGCTTGGGGGGGTGTGTGCTACGCCACTGCTTATAACTATGTTAACTATCTAAGTGTGCCAAATAAATTATCTCCAGCTCTGGGTTCCAGCTATGAGTTTGGTTTGCTAACTTGCTAGCAAAGTGGCTAGCTTGCAAGATCAAGCTTCTTGGTTACAGCAGATACAATCAATCCCCTCCTTTTTTTAACGTTTGGAAAGAAATAGCAACCCTTGTGTGCACTGCTGGTAATACCGTATACCCTGGTATGGTACAGGAACGTTATAAAGGTATGAAAATCTGTATACTGCCCAACCCTATTAGGCAACACAGGCAGTGAGCCTGTGAAGACTGGGTGTGATGAGGATTTCCTTGGGTTAAACACTTCCTAATTTCTGGCCCAGTGATCACTGCATATACGTACCATGGAATGGAATAAAATGACTCTGAAGCAAACTTTTCCAAATGGATCCAGCAACAATTTTGTTGACCAATCAATAATTTGATATTCCATTATTGCACACTGAGGCCTTAGCCTAACACATGGAACCCCACATATAACACATAGAACACACAGAACCCCACATAGAACCCCACAGAACAACATAGAACCCCACATAGAACACATAGAACCCAACAAAGAACACATAAAACACAGACCTGGCATCAGGATAAAGTGACTAAGGGGGCAGTTGAAATCGGTGAGGGGCACAATTCTGGGGGGTTCTTGCATTGGAATTATATTGAATTCTGCTTATATAATACTATACCACAGTTAACATAAAGTTCAAATGCCGAGACTCTGAGACCATTGATTGAGTGCTTTTGAAGTGACAGGTTGGCGCAAAATCTGTAGCCTATCTCCACTACGCTGTATCAGCACAATGGACAGTGCCCTACACACTACAGCAAGGCCATTTTTGTAATGAATTTATGCTAGAAGATAGATAGTGTAACTCGTCTGTCACAAACAGCCTATGTGAATGCAGCCATACACACAGGTATCTTACCAAAATAATGAAAACAAAATGCTGAAAGTAGTAGCCTCGTTATTCATGCATGCAAAACAAAATACCGAATAGCAGTTTGGCTTAGAATACCGACACAACTTTATGAATGCGAATGAATGAATGCTAACAGAACAAAACAGTGGTACCAAGTAGGCCTAGTAAACAAAATATCAGATCGATAAAGGCAAGACACAATCTAAACTGAACAAAAATATTAACTCAACATGTAAAATGTCCGTCCCATGTTTCATGAGTTGAAATAAAAGATCCCAGAAATTTTCCATAAACACAAAAAGCTTATTTCTCTCAAATTTTGTGCACAAATTTGCCACAGATGTCTCAAGTTTTGAGGCAGCGTGTAATTGGCATGCTGACTGCAGGAATGTCCACCAGAGCTGTTGCCGGAGAATTTAATATTCATTTCTCAACCAGCCTCACAACCGCAGACCACGTGTAACAACGCCAGCGCAGGACATCCACATCCGGCTTCTTCACCTGCAGGATCGTCTAAGACCAGCCATCCCGACAGCTGATGAAACTGTGGGTTTGCAAAACTGAAATATTTCTGCACAAACTGTCAGAAACCGTCTCAGGGAAGCTCCTCTGCATGCTCGTCATCCACACCAGGTCTTGACCTGACTGCAGTTCAGCGTCGTAACCGACTTCAGTGAGCAAATGCTCACCTTTGATGGCCACTGGCACGCTGGAGAAGTGGCAGACAGCGTGTTTGGAGTCGTGTGGGCGAGCAGTTTGCTGATGTCTATGTTGTGAACAGCGTGCTACATGGTGGCGAGAGGGTTATGGTATGGGCAGGCATAAGCTACGGACAATGAACACAATTGCATTTCATCGATGGCAATTTGAATGCACAGAGATACCGTGATGACATCCTGAGGCCCATTGTCGTGCCATTCATCCACCGCCATCACCTCATGTTTCAGCATGATAATCCACGGCCCCATGACACAAGGATCTGTACACAATTCCTGGTTTTCTGATCCACGCCCCTACATTTTTTTAAAGGTATCTGTGACCCGTAATTACGCATTTCAGTGTTAGTATGCATCTGTTGTTTACGAAGCATGTGACAAATACAATTTCATTTCATTTGACATAGAACCCCACATATAACACATAAAACACCACATAGAACACATATAACCCCACACAGACCACACAGAACCCCACATAGAACACATAGAACCCTAAATAGAACACAGAACCCCACATAGAAACCCACATAGAACACATAGAACCCTACATAGAACACATAACCACACATATAACCCCACATAGAACCCCACATGGAACACACAACCCGACATAGAATACATAGAACCCCACATAGAACCCCTTCTAAGAGGAGAGACCATTTTCCAGTTCTCCCTTAAAGGTCCTAAATGATCTCACCACTGCCATTGACTCTAAGCAATGTTGTGCTGCAATCTTTATTGACTTGGCCAAAGCTTTTGATACGGTAGACCAATCAATTATTGTGGGTCAGCTAAGGAGTATTGATGTCCCTGAGGGGTCTTTGGCCTGGTCGCCCACACGACTCCATACACATCTCTCAAAGAGTGCAAAATGTAAAGTCAGAACATCTGCTATTTCAGCCACTGCCTGTCACCAAGGGAGTACCCCAAGGCTCGATCCTAGGCCCCACGCTCTTCTCAGTTTACATCAACAACATAGCCCAGGCAGTAGGAAGCTCTCTCATCCATTTATATGCAGATGATACAGTCTTATACTCAGCTGGCCCTCCCTTGATTTTGTGTTTAACGCTCCACAACAAAGCTTTTTTAGTGTCCAGCAAGCTTTCTTTCTGCCCTTTACCTTGTTCTGAACACCTCCAAAACAAAGGTAATGTGGTTCGGTAAGAAGAATGCCCCCCCCCCCCCCCCTACATCAAGTTTAGAACTTGATGTAGTCACCTCATACAAGTACTTGGGAGAATGACTAGACAGTACACTGTCCTTCTCTCAGCACGTATCCAAGCTGCAGGCTAAGGTTAGATCTAGAATTGATTTATTCTATTGTAACCCCTCCTCTTTCAACCCAGCTGCCAAACTAACCCTGATTCAGATGACCATCCTACCCATGCTAGATTACGAAGACGTAATTTATAGACCGGCAGGTAAGGGTGCTCTCGAGCGGCTAGATGTTCTTTACCATTCGGCCATCAGATTTGCCACCAATGCTCCTTATAGGATACAACACTGCACTCTATACTCCTCTGTAAACTGGCCATCTATGTATAAGACCCACTGGTTGATGCTTATTTATAAAACCCTCTTAGGCCTCACTCCCCCCTATCTGAGATACATACTGCAACCCTCATCCTCCACACGCAGCACCCGTTCTGCCAGTCACTATCTGTTAGGTCCCCAAAGCACACACGTCTCTGGGTTGCTCCGCTTTTCAGTTCGCTGCAGCTAGCGAGTGGAACGAGCTGCAAAAAACACTCAAACTGGACAGTTTTATCTCCATCTCTACATTTAAAGACTCGATCATGGACACTCTTACTGACTCTTGTGGCTGCTTCACGTGATGTATTGTCGTCTCTACCTTTTTGTCCTTCGTACTGTTGTCTGTACATAACAATGTTTGTACCATGTCTGTGCTGCTACAATGTTGTGCTGCTGCCATGTTGGGTTGCTTCCATCTTGTGTTGTTGTCTTAGGTCTCTCTTTATGTAGTGTTGTGGTGTCTATTTTGTTGTGATGTGTGTTTAGTCCTACATTTAAATGTTTTATCCCAGCCGCCATCCCCACAGGAGGCTTTTTGCCTCTTGGTAGGCCGTCTTTGTAAATAAGAATTTGTTCGTAGCCCTTTCCTGCAGTCAAATGACCTAGTGGCCTCATGGGTCGAATGTTAGAAATATTTTTCATAATTTCATAATTAATAAATGTTTCTCTTTTTTTTAATGCCGAAAATCTGGTGTTTCTATGTCAAACAGTTGTGTTATATTTCAGTCTTCTGTGATGTATATAATGTGTAATATTGGGATACAAACTCATAATGTAATACATTTCAACTCTACATCTGACATGGTACATGTGTCTTCTTTCTTTTAAGCCCATAGCCACGTGTGTGAGGTGTATACTTTTGTTTCAAAGTAGATTTGTTTAAGACTACCAAGAAACACTCAGTGTGACCCTGATTTAGCCTGTTGCAGTAAAAGGTTAATTGACTTGCCTAGTTAAATAAAGGTAAAAAAAAATAAAGAGATTCTCATGCTGGGGCAGATCTAGAGAGTGTCACTTCAAACAGCTGAGCCGACACACACACACAGCTCCTTTACCACCGATCTGTTTGTCTTTGTCATCAATATCTCACTGTCCAAGTGTCTACCACACACAGTGAAATAATCTGCAGAAAATACAGCCTTCAAAGGAGATTGATACTTGTAGTAAAGTAACAGTCGTCTTTCTGTTGGATATGTCATCCTACCTCATATATTTGTTGTATGAATTCAGAATGCAACATTTTGTTTACAGAATACACTCCAGGATGTCTTACACTCCAACTTAACTGTGTTATTTATATGATCAAAAATCTATTAGGCTTCAATAGCATTTGTTTCCCTGGCTCTAGAAGAAAAGAATATCATTTTTACCAGAATGTAATGAAAAGCATCTTGCAGTTTGAGACTATAACTTATGTTTGTTTTTCCTCCCTCAATGACGCCTAGTAAAAATGTATTTGCCTCTTCCAGTGGAATCAAACAAACATACACACACACACACACACACACACACACAAACACACAGAGAGAGAGAGAGAGACACAGACCCACACAGACACAGTGTGCCTCACAGGCGCCTGTTCTCCCCCTCTCCTTTAGAAATGAGTGGTTGGTGTAACGTGACACATATTTTTCTCATTAGTGTGTTATCAAGTTACGGTGCCGTCACACAGCTGATTAGCTGGAGGAATCAGACTGAAGGGTTACAGTGGTACGATGAATGTTCTTTCAATTACAAGATTTCAATCAACACCATGTGGACTGTATAGAACTCTTCTTATGCCAGTCGGTTATGCCAGTCTAGTTATTGATATTGGCAGTCATGGATGATTGCTTTTACAACAGAGATTTGTGAAAGATGGTTGCTGGTTATGTGTTTCAAACACTGTTAGAGTTTGCCAAATAATGAAGTTTTCCACCTGACAAACTGCTTCCTGACTTACAACTGTTTAACATTTGACCCTTAGTAAGGGCATGAGGTCTCTGCTCAGGGGTTTTTCTTGACTCTCGTAACAGATTTGTTAGCGCTCATGAGATTGGGTTCTGGGTTCTGAGATTCTGGGTTCAAAGAGCTGTAACTAATTGACATGTTCAGTCGGTATCCCTCTAGATTTTCGATGTGGCAACGATATTCAAATCATTACAGTGCTGTTATTATTAAAACCATATTTTCTATGTAGGAGACACTCTCCATGTTTTAAATGTATTTTAACCACAGTTATAACCACAGAAACATTTTAGTAATTAATTGGGTGATTTTTTTAAAAGCTTTTGAAGATTTAATTCTGAAAAAACACTTGGAGCACAAAATATGAAACTGACATCTTCTCTCTCAGCTGTTGATTGATCGGAGGCTGAGCTAATATAATTTCCTCATCTTAATTCATGCAAGTCTGATTTCCCTAATTAAATTAATCCATTAATCTACTAAAAAGAGCTGATCGTATTACTGTATAGTAAGCAGGATGCATTCTTCTCAGTGCAACAACTTTACATAGCTCTATTATCTTTGGACCAGCCGCATTACTGTCCAACCCATAATATGTACCTAAGATACGTCTATTCAGTTTCTACTGCCAAAGTTCCTGTTTTTCATGGAGACCTGTTCCATCTCACACTATAAGTGATCTGTACATTCTCTGTTAGCCATTGCGCTGTTAGGATATGACTTAACAAGATATGACGGTTTCTGTACAGGACTGAAGGACCACCATATCTTCAGGCAAATGTCCAGCTCCCCTTTCCCCATTATCAAGATAATATGTTTGACTAGTGCTTTTCACACAACAACGCTGTTCTGGAACACTTTTCACGCAACAACACCATTCTGGAATGTTCTAGAATTTGTACGTGTTCTGCAATCCTTAAGTAGGTCCCATCGTCCCTGTTTGACGAGAGTCATTCCACTCTCTGAGCATGTCTCTGTGAGTCCAAGACGCCAATCACTGAAACACACAGCAAAGCACTAAAAGTTGACTAGGCATAGGGGATGAGGAGGATAATAGGGAAACTGGTAGCATCTCCCTGCTAGGATCTAAAGCACTGACAAGTTTTCCCTTGTGTGGTATCACCGCCAGGGTTTGTAATGCACTAAGACGAAGTTATGATTTAATATGATTTATCATTGCTGGGTTTAATATAGAGGAGGTGTGAACACAGACGACTAACAAAGCCTTTAACAAGATATTTAATCATGAACATGGGTTGATTGCTCATGGGTTGTGATCAGACACATATTAACACTTTATTTGACAGTGGGTGTTACGCCAGTTTAGCCATAATGCAAACTGCTACCTCTGACATGACAAGAGAATTTCTTCTGAATTGAATGGCATTTGTCATGTTTTTGACACTGTCATGTCCATGTCATACTGACACTGTCAAATACCTTGTACTGACAAAGTAACGTTGGCCAGCTACCAGTTCTAATGTCCAAGTTAATGATGTCATTTATACCACTAGTTTGATAGAGCGGATTGATTGAACATAATTTAATCTTATTAGGAATTACGAATGTTCTCCACTTAAATGCAATTAATCATTTTGTCCCTTGCGTTGCAATTAATCTTGTAATGTCATTATGCATCAGCTTTATTTACTTCATCAACTTAATTACATAAATCTGAGGAATTCTGAAGGAAGTTTCGCCAGCAACATTAGTTTTGTCTCAGTCACGTAACACACAAGGTACTACACTATGTAACGCAAGTTCATTGACTGCTGCTGTATCAGGTGTCATATCAGATCTCATTTGTATATAGGTATACTCTATTGGTCCGAGTACACAGGTGTGCATATAGAGTCAGATCCAAAGTTATTGGCACCCTTGATAATGATGAGCAAAAAAGACTATATTGTATGCTCTCAAAAAAAATTGTAATCATATTTTTTTTATACTAATACAATTGCTCCGAGAAAGGGATTATGTTTAACAAGTAGGCTTTTAATTTTTTTTGGGGGGGGGGGGGGGGGGTAGGGGTCAAAATTATTGGCACCCCTGTTTTCTTTTTTTTTGTAGGATTTTATTTTATTTGGGTTTTTAGACAATAGACAAAGACATAGACAAAGACAATTCACAGACAAAGATCCACTAAACGAGACATGACGTTGGCTGGGACTTAATGCCCAAACTTCAACATAAAGAAAAAAGATTAATAAAGACAAAAACACCAACTCAGATGTACATAAATCTCAACAAACATGAATTACATCATATTCCACGGTAACAGAACTCATGCTGAGACCCAGCACCTCAAAATCTATACCAAACAAAAAACAATAATTCATTGCAAAGCCAAACAAATCACACATCTCAATGCACAAGGACGACTCCCAACAACCTCCTCTGAAAATTGCACAAAAACACACCTACTTGAAGATGGTCCTCTGTAGCTCAATTGGTAGAGCATGGCGCTTGTAACGCCAGGGAAGTGGGTTTGATCCCCGGGACCACCCATATGTAAAAATGTATGCACACATGACTGTAAGTCGCTTTGGATAAAAGCGTCTGCTAAATGGCATATTATTATTATATTATTAAGATGCAAAGCCCAGCACCCCTGTTTTCAATACCTTTCAATATGTCACCTTGCGAGGATAATGGCACTGAGCCTTTTTCTAAAATGTTTTATAAGATTGGAGAACACATTAAGGGGGATCTTAGACCATTCCTCCATACAGAATCTTTCCAGATCCTTGATATCCTTCGTCTGCGCTTAGACTGTCCTCTTCAATTTAAACCACAGGTTTTCAATGGGGTTAAAGTCTGAGATGTTAGAGACTGAGATGGCCATTGCAAAATGTGGATTTTGTGGTCAATTAACAATTTCTTTGTGGATTTTGATGCATGCTTGTGGTTATTGTCTTGCTGGAAGTTACACTTGCGGTCAAGTTTCAGCCTCCTGGCAGAGGCAACCAAGTTTTTGGCTAAAATGTCCTGGTAGTGGGTTCATGATGCCGTTGACTTTAACAAGGGCCCCAGGTCCAGTGGAAGAGGAATCGCACCATAACATAAAATATCCACCACCATATTTTACAGTCGGTATCGGGTTCATGTCTGCATATGTATCTCTCTTTCGACGCAAAACCCACCACTGGTGTGCATGGCCAAAGAGCTCTATTTTCATGTCATCCAACAAATGTAAACGCCTGTAGTTTGCGAAATGGCATTGGCAGTTGGTCAGATGCTATGGTCAGATGACATGAAAATATAGCTTTTTGGCCACGCACACCAGTGGTGGGTTTTGCATCGAAAGAAAGATCCATATGTAGAAAATAACTCCATACCTGCTGTCAAATATGGTGGTGGATCTTTGATGTTATGGGGATATTCTGCTTCCACTGGACCTGGGCCCTTGTTAAGGTCAACGGCATCATGAACTTTACCCAGTACCAGGACATTTTAGCAAAAACCTAGTTGCCTCTGCCAGGAGGCTGAAACTTGACCGCAAGTGGATCTTCCAGCAAGACAATAACCCCAAGCACACATCAAAATCAACAAAGAAATGGTTAATTGACAACAAAATCAACATTTTGCAATGGTCATCTCAGTCCGGACTTGAACACCATTGAAAACCTGTGGTATAAAAAAAAAAAAAAAAAAAAAAAAAAATATGTATGCACTCACTAACTGTAAATCACTCTGGATAAGAGTGTCTGCTAAATGATTAAAATGTAAAAATGTTTGAATTTAAGAGGACAGTCCATAAGCACAGACAAATTATGTTAAGGATCTGGAAAGATTCTGTATGGAGGAATGGTCTAAGATCCCTCCCAATGTGCTCTCCAATGTCATAAAACATTTTAGCAAAAGGCTCAGTGCTGTTATCTTTGCAAGGTGAAGTATTGAATGGTTTTGAAAAAAGGGGTGCCAATAATTTTGACCCTATCTTTTTGAGGGGAAAAAAGTATTACTAGTTAAACAAAATCAATTTTTCTGAGCAATTGTATAAATTTAGTATAAAAGAACATAATTTCCCCTTTTTTTTTTTTGCAAACCATATAACTCAGTATTTGTATTTACTTCATACAGTCTTTTTTCCTCATCTTTATCAAGGGTGCCAATAATTTTGGACCTGACTGTAAATCATGTATGTACATCATATATCATTCCAGTGTGAAACCATGTCCCCAGCCATTCTGTTGTCCCATGTGATCAATTTATTGCTGTGCTCAATGCTTTTAGTGTGATGTATATTGTGCTTCAAATATGAGGATATCAAAATACCCCTGTTTTGTATGTCTCCCTCTCTGCATTGTTTGTCTAGCTTATGTCCTGTCCAGTATTACTGTTTCATATGTGTGTTTACACAACTAATTAGCTTTTTGTTTCAGGGCCCAACCATTTTATCCTTTTTATTTATCCTCCAGTTTATATCATATTGGGTTGCGTAGCTATGCTGTCAAAACAAACAAAAACACAAGTGTCTATGTAAATGAAAGCGAGAGGGAACCTCGTCAGCTCAATAAAGGACACTATCCTTTATGAAATATAATGAGAGTTTCAATCAAGTTTGTGTTTACCCTTGCACCAGCGTCTATGAATCGGATAGTATTTATTGTCAACAAACATTTGCATAAATTGAAGTAGGCAAACAACTGGACAAAGTTGACGTAGCCCTTGAATGCTTATTCTCTCTCTCTCTCTCTCTCTCTCTCTCTCTCTCTCTCTCTCTCTCTCTCTCTCTCTCTCTCTCTCTCGTCGTTTAGATAATGCTATGACAACAGCTGAAAACATTGCATTGTTGATGATACTTTAAATTGCATATATACTATACAAAAATATAAACAAAACATGCAACAATTTCAAAGATATTACTGAATTACAGTTCATATAAGGAAATTAGTCAATTGAAATAAACTCATTAGGCCCTAATCTATGGATTTCACATGATTGGGAATCACCACCCTATTTTAAGAATGTGAAATGTCAGAATAAGAGTTGAGAGAATGATTTATTTCAGCTTTTATTTCTTTCATCACATTCCCAGTGGGTCAGAAGTTTACATACACTCAATCAGTATTTGGTAGCATTGCCTTTAAATTGTTTAAATTGGGTCAAACGTTTCGGGTAGCCTTCCACAAGCTTCCCACAATAAGTTGGGTGAATTTTGGCCCATTCCTCCTGACAGAGCTGGTGTAACTGAGTCAGGTTTGTAGGCCTCCTTGCTCACACACTCTTTTTCAGTTCTGCCCAAACATTTTCTATAGGATTGAGGTCAGGGCTTTGTGATGGCCACTCCAATACCTTGACTTTGTTGTCCTTAAGCCATTTTGCCACACCTTTGGAAGTATGCTTGTGGTCATTATCCATTTGGAAGACCCATTTGCACCCCCACAGCATGATGCTGCCACCCCCGTGCTTCACGGTTGGGATGGTGTTCATCGGCTTGCAAGCGACCACCTTTTTCCTCCAAACATAACGATGGTCATTATGGCCAAACAGTTATATTTTTGTTTCATCAGACAAGAGGACATTTCTCCAAAAAGTACGATCTTTGTCCCCATGTGCAGTTGCAAACCGTAGTCTGGCTTTTTGATGGCGGTTTTGGAGCAGTGGCTTCTTCCTTACTGAGCGGCCTTTCAGGTTATGTCGATATAGGACTCGTTTTACTGTGGATATAGATACTTTTGTACCTGTTTCCTCCAGCATCTTCACAAGGTCCTTTGCTGTTGTTCTGGGATTGATTTGCACTTTTCACACCAAGGTATGTTAATCTCTAGGAGACAGAACGTGTCTCCTTCCTGAGCGGTATGACGGCTGCGTGGTCCCATGGTGTTTATACATGCGTACTATTGTTTGTACAGATGAACGTGGTACCTTCAGGTGTTTGGAAATTGCTCCCAAGGATGAACCAGACTTGTGGAGGTCTACAAATTTTTTTCTGAGGTCTTGGCTGATTTCTTTTGATTTTCCCATGATGTCAAGCAAAGAGGCACTGCGTTTGAAGGTAGGCCTTGAAATACATCCACAGGTACACCTCCAATTGACTCAAATGTTGTCAATTAGCCTATCAGAAGCTTCTAAAGCCATGACATCATTTTCTGGAATTTTCCAAGCTGTTTAAAGCCACAGTCAACTTAGTGTATGTAAACTTCTGACCTACTGGAATTGCGATACAGTGAATTATAAGTGAAATAATCTGTCTGTAAACAATTGTTGGAAAAATGACTTGTGTCATGCACAAAGTAGATGTCCTAATCAACTTATAGTTTGTTAACAAGACATTTGTGGAGTGGTTGAAAAACGAGTTTTAATGACTCCAACTTAAGTTTTCGTAAACTTCTGACTTCAACTGTATGCATTTGTTGGTCACAGATACCATACAAAAATGGGGCTCACAATGGCCCTCAGGATCTCATTATGGTATCTCTGTGCATTCAAAATGCCATCGATAAAATGCACGACAGCTTATGCTAGAGAAAACATTCAATTCTCTGGCAACAGCTCTGGTGGAAATTCCTGCAGTCAGCATGCCAATTGAATGCTCCATCAAAACTTGAGACATCTGTGTTATTGTGTTGTGTGAAAAAACTGCACATTTTAGAGTTACCTTTTATTGTCCCCAGCACAAGGTGCACCTGCGTAATGATCATGCTGTGTAATCAGCTTCTTGATATGCCACACCTGTCAGGTGGGTGGATTAGATTGGCAAAGAATAAATACTAATTGACAGGGATGTAAACAAATGTGTGCACAACATTTGAGAGAAATAAGCTTTTTGTGCATATGGGAACATTTCTGGGATCTTTTATTTCAGCTCATGAAACATGGGACCAACGCTTTGCATGTTGCGTTTATATTTTTGTTCAATGTAGTATTCATGTATGCACTGTATGTGCCCTGGTGACAGTGAGAGGCTTTTAGATTCTTATAAACAAAGCTTTATGTAGAATACAGCTGTTTTAATGATCCAGTCTCATCTTACTAAATTAGATGTTGTATTTTACTTCAACATAAAGCAAATGGCTCATAGATCTATGAAGAACAATCATAATGACTTCTCTTTCTGAGACCCTCCAGCAATAAGACAAGTAATTTATTCTGAGATTGCCAAAGCATATGCTTGTTAAAGGCAATGCATGCATTATGAAGACTTTCTTCCTTGATGTAGCGTTGCAGCTTACCACAAAAAAATAAGCATGTTCAGAGACTGAAACAGCAAACCACCCTTATGTTAGTCATCGACGTGTCATTGTCAGTCTGGTGAATAATATGGGGTAATACTTTATTTTGATAGTCCATCTGTAGATGCTCTACAGACTATCTACAGACTATCAGTAACATTTCAACTAACTATCTACTAACTCTAACCTTAGCCCCAACCTTAAGACTTATCCTAACCCTAAACTTAACCCTTACCCTATCCCTAACCCGTACCCTCATTCTAAATCTAACCATAACCATGACTTTAGCAAACTGATGCTTATCAACAGATAGTTTGTTGAAAGTGTGACCATCTGCAAGTAAAAAAAAAAATCCTTTGGTATATCATTTAAATATCCATTTTCTAATATGTTGCAACAGAGAGTTGTTATAGTGCCTGGAGACATAGCTGAAGCTGTTGACAGACTGATTGCCTCTCTTGCTCTCTCTTGCTCTCTCTCTCTCTCTCTCTCTCTCTCTCTCTCTCTCTCTCTCTCTCTCTCTCTCTCTCTCTCTCTCTCTCTCTCTCTCTCTCTCTCTCTCTCTCTCTCTCTCTCTCTCTCTCTCTCTCTCTCTCTCTCTCAGTCTCTCTCTGTCTCTCTCTCTAGTGCTCCAGTGTGACAGAGCTCTTTAATTGTAGCCAGATCTCAGAGTTGCCAACATCCTTCTTAATGGTTTGCTACATTGACGTCAGAGATGAGATAAAGGCGAAAGTAAAGCGAGAACTTCAGTTTGCATGAGAAAAAGGGTCTCTAACTAACTTTGCATTCGTTTTTTTCCTTTATTCTCTTCTTCACTGTTTAATTAAATGTTTTATATATAAAAAATAGAGTACCAGTCAAAAGTTTGGACACACCTACTCATTCCAGGGTTTTTCTTTATTTTTACTATTTTCTACATTGTAGAATAATAGTGAAGACATCCAAACTATGAAATAACACATATGGAATCATGTAGTAACCAAAAAAGTGTTAAACACATCAAAATATATTTTATATTTCAGATTCTTCAAAGTATCCACCCTTTGCCTTGATGACAGCTTTGCACACTCTTGGTATTCTCTCAACCAGCTTCATGAGGTAGTCACCTGGAATGCATTTCAATTAACAGGTGTGCCTTCTTCAAAGTTAATTTGTGGAATTTCTTTCCTTCTTAATGCATTTGAGCCAATCAGTTGTGTTGTGACAAGGTAGGGGTTGTATACAGAACATATCCCTATTTGGTAAAAGACCAAGTCCATATTATGGCAAGAACAGCTCAAATAAGCAAAGAGAAACGACAGTCCATCATTACTTTAAGACATGAAGGTCAGTCAATACAGAAAATGTCAAGAACTTTGAAGGTTTCTTCAAGTGCAGTCCCAGAAATCATCAAGCGCTATGATGAAACTACCTCTCATGAGGTCCGCCACAGGAAAGGAAGACCCAGAGTTACCTCTGCTGCAGAGGAAAAGTTTATTAGAGTTACCAGCCTCAGAAATTGCAGCCCAAATAAATGCTTCACAGAGTTCAAGTAACAGACACATCTCAACATCAACTGTTAAGAGGAGACTGGGTGAATCAGGCCTTCATGGTCGAATTTCTGCAAATAACTCACTACTAAAGGACACCAATAAGAAGAAGAACCTTGCTTGGGCCAAGAAACACGAGCAATGGACATTAGACCGGTGGAAATCTGTCCTTTGGTCTGATGAGTCCAAATTGGAGATTTTTGGTTCCAACCGCCGTGTCTTTGTGAGACGCAGAGTAGGTGAACGAAGGATCTCTGCATGTGTGGTTCCCCCCGTGAAGCATGGAGGAGGAGGTATAATGGTGTGGTGGTGCTTTGCTGGTGACAATGTCTGTGATTTATTTAGAATTCAAAGCACATTTAACCAGCATGGCTACTACAGCATTCTGCAGCGATTCGCCATCCCATCTGGTTTGCGCTTTGTGGGATTATCATTTGTTTTCAACAGGACAATGACCCAACACACCTCCAGGCTGTGTAAGGGCTATTTGACCAATAAGGAGAGTGATAGAGTGCTGCATCAGATGACCTGGCCTCCCCAATCACCTGACCTCAACCCAGTTGAGATGGTTTGGGATGAGTTGGACTGCAGAGTGAAGGAAAAGCAGCCAACAAGTGCTCCGCATATGTGGGAACTCCTTCAAGACTGTTGGAAAAGCATTCCAGGTTAAGCTGGTTGAGAGAATGCCAAGAGTGTGCAAAGCTGTCATCAAGGCAAAGGGTGGCAACTTTGAAGAATCTCAAATATAAAATATATGTTGATTTGTTTAACACTTTTTTGGTTACTACATGATTCCATATGATGTATCCATGATACATATGCACGCACCACTTTTCCGTTATTAATTTTTTTAAATAAGTTATTTTTTTCATTTCACTTCACCAATTTTGACTATTTTGTGTATGTCCATTACATGAAATCCAAATAAAAATCCATTTAAATTACAGCTTGTAATGCAACAAAATAGGAAAAACGCCAAGGGGGATGAATACTTTTGCAAGGCACTGTATGTAAAGGTAGCCTGCATCCAAACTGAGTTTCTCCTTTTTACAATTGTTTAACTTGTAGAACAGAACAATTCAGTTTGATTCCAGACTAAGAAACAGGAACCCTCCTCTCTTTATTTGCTTCCCCTAATAGCCACACCTTGTTTGGATGTAGATGGATCAGGTGTCATGCCTCCCAATCAGATGATAATGAGTATCTGATTGACCCCTGACCTCCTCTGTCTTCCCCCAGAGTCCTATTCATTAAGGCACACTGTAGCAAAACCTTTTGCAAAGTCAAATTCAAATGAGTGTTTCTTACTGGACAAGTTAAGATAGTCCCTGCCGGTTTCAGGAAGTTTTCTTCTGTCTAGTGCCTAATGAATATGACCCAGTTCTATCATCCACTTCACACTGAATGGACCAACTGAACCTGACACCTTTTACGAGGCCATGATAAAACAATCCCCTGAACGTTGTGTGTGCAGTAAATGTGATTATGCCTCATTAGAGAGAATAACATTTGGACAAGTCTTATATTTAGGGTGAAGATCTATTATCAGGGGTTAGATTGGGGGATGTGATGTACGCGCGATACATTATCCAATGTTGATCACATTATCCAGTTGCAGAGAAGATTATTATTCTGAATTTTACACCTCTTCTGCGTTTAATAGGTTTGTCCAGGAGTTTCCCCCTGACCACCTGGCTATAACAATATTTTCTTGGTGAAAAACAACTTGTTACATTGTGGAGTTCTTCAGGGTTCTATTCTTGGTCCTTTACTCTTCTTGATCTAGGTCTTCTTGACCTTCATTTGATTTCAAAAAGTGTATTTTTCATCCTGTTTGCTGATGACAACTACAACTCCTAGCCATAATAATAGGACATTGAGGGTTCTGATCCTGCTCATTGCATTTGATTGACAGGTTCCATCACGTCCCCTTCAGATTATGTAATAATCATCCTTCTCCTGGACAGTGATAACTGCATACAGGTCTGTGTTAATGTTTTCCCATACAGACTAAGTAAAAGAATAACTATAGTTTAATCTATCTAATCTATCTGCTCATATAAACTAGTGTGCCATGGCCCAGACGTCACTGGAATGGGGCCAAAGCTTTTTGCCAAAATTAATATGAGGTTAATGATATGGTTTGGCTCCCTGCCTGGGACTATTGATCAAATGTGTATTTCTCCAGTTCTCTTTCTTTACTGCCTTAATAAGAACCATTCGCTCGCTGAGGAGAAATTGCAGAGAGCATGGATATCCTTCAGCCTGGAACTATTCTGAATATCTTCTCCCTGTTAACATGTGATGTGAAGCAATGTCACATACGAGATTGTCGAATATCAGAATTGCCATCTGATTGAGGGCTTCAACCTTGACCAGGCCAATCACTATGTAAGCATGATGTCACATATATTTTGTATGATTAGTATGGAATAGGAATCATTGCCAAACTGCCATCAAAAGTTTCAATCAACATGTACGTATTTATTTGGACAATGAAGCTCAAACATTTAAAGGTGCAGTGCAGTTAAAAATGTGTTTTTCCTGTTTTTTTAAATGATGTTTTCACACTATGAGGTCAAAATAATACTAAGATTTTTTTATGATGATAATGCCCTTTTTATGTAACCCTGTTTGAAAAAAATGCCTGGAATTTCAGTCCGATCAGGTGGGCCGCCGCATAAAGTTACAAAATGAACTTATTATAATAGACCAATGAATGTTCATCGTTTATTTGCATATTCCCTACTAGTTTAGGTGCTGGTCCCACCCGAAAGCAAGAGAGATTGTGCAGTATGGCTGCCTTTGCACTGTATTCCATCCGAACAATCACTTTGTCTGATTTTGGATTCAATTTATTTTTCATAATTAACTGTCAGAGAATTTCAGTCGAATTTCCTGCACAGCACACTTTGCATCGGACTACATTGCAAATCAGGCCAGGTACACAAGTGGATTTCCCAGCAGCTCCATCAAGTATCGCATGGATCTTGAAATTGGCAGCAACAGCAATCATTGATGAAGTAAGTGTCAATATTTCTATTATAAGTCAAGGACATGCTATTCATGGGTTGCATGCTTAATCACAATTATTGTTTTGAATGTTCTCTTGAGGACTGATACCCGAATGAAGCCGTCCACTATTCTCTGAGCCGTCATCTGCTGATGAAGATTTTGTCGAAAGTGAATTATAGTGACTTGGAAAAACGATGACATTTCTAAAAGATCCAAATCATTAGTAGGAAAACCTTTTGTCATCACTGTGATGTCACCAGATTTACAGCGCATTCGGAAAGTATTCAGACCACTTGACTTTTTCCACATTTTGTTACGTTACAGCCTTATTCTAAAATTGGTTGAATTGTTTTTTCCCGCATCAATCTACACACAATACCCCATTATGACAAAGCAAAAACTGGTTTTTAGAAATATCACATTTACATAAGTATTCAGACCCTTTACTCAGTACTGCTTTGTTGAAGCACCTTTGGCAGCGATTACAGCCTTGAGTCTTCTTGGGTATGATGCTACACGCTTGGCACAACTGTATTTGGGGAGTTTCTCTCATTCTTCTCTGCAGATCCTCTCAAGCTCTGTCAGGTTGGATGGGGAGCGTCGCTGCAAAGCTATTTTCAGGTCTCTCCAGAGATGTTCGATCGGGTTCAAGTCCGGGCTCTGGCTGGGCCACTCAAGGAAATACAGTGACTTGTCCCGAACCCACTCCTGCGTTGTCTTGGCTGTGTGCTTAGGGTCATTGTCCTGTTAGAAGGTGAACCTTCCTCGCAGTCTGAGGTCCTGAGCACTGGAGCAGGTTTTCATCAAGGCTCTCTCTGTACTTTGCTCCGTTCATCTTTCCCTCGATCCTGACTAGTCTCCCAGTCCCTCCCCACAGCATGATGCTGCCACCACCATGCTTCACCGTAGGGATGGTGCCAGGTTTCCTCCAGACCCGATGCTTGGCATTCAGGCCAAAGAGTTCAATCTTGGTTTCATCAGACCAGAGAATCTTGTTTCTCATGGTCTGAGAGTCCTTTTGGTGCCTTTTAGCAAACTCCAAGCAGGCTGTCATGTGCCTTTTACTGAGGAGTGGCTTCCATCTGGCCACTCTACCATAAAGGCCTGATTGGTGGACTTCTGCAGAGATGGTTGTCCTTCTGGAAGTTTCTCCCTTCTCCACAGAGGAACTCTGGAGCTCTGTCAGAGTGACCATCGGGTTCTTGGTCACCTCCCTGACCAAGGCCCCTCTCCCCCGATTGCTCAGTTTGGCCGGGCGGCCAGATCTAGGAAGAGTCTTGGTGGTTCCAAACTTCTTCCCTTTAAGAATAATGGAAGACACTGTGTTCTTGGGGACCTTCAATGCTGCAGACATTTTTTGGTACCCTTCCCCAGATCTGTGCCTCGACACAATCCTGTCTCGGAGCTCTACGGACAATTTCTTCGACCTCATGGCTTGGTTTTTACTCTGACATGCACTGTCAACTGTGGGACCTTATATAGACAGGTGTTGCCTTTCCAAATCATGTCCAATCAATTGAATGTACCACAAGTGGACTCCATTCAAGTTGTAGAAACATCTCAAGGATGATCAATGGAAACAGGATGCACCTGAGCTCAATTTTGAGTCTCATAGCAAAGTTTCTGAAAACGTATGTAAATAAGTTATTTTTGTTTTTGCTTTGTCATTATGGGGTATTGTGTGTAGATTGATGAGTAAAAAAAAAAATGTCATCCATTTTAGAATAAGGCTGTAACGTAATAAAATGTGGAAAAAGTCAAAGGGTCTGAATACTTTCCGAATGCACTGTACTTTAGATGGAGTATAACTTTAGCTAGGTAGCTAAGATTGAGGGACAGGACCAGATTTTAGCTAGCTAACGTTAGCATTGATAGCTAGCTATTTTTGACTAATTTTTCTAGCTATTGCAATTGCCATCTCTCTAAAATAAATTTGACGATGTGATAATAATGTTGGCAAAGTTATTTCCTTCTAATTACTTGCCTACTTTAGGAATGTCATCGTATTTCCAGGTCACTATAATGTCTCCTCAGATAATGTTAGCTAGATTGCCAACTACCAAAGTCTGTGAGCTAACTAATGGTAGCTAGCCTGTTGACTGTTGTTCAAACTGCAGTCAGAGTCAGTCACCCAAAACGGACCAAGGTAGCCTACTTGAATTAGCTTGTGTCTTATCTTTTTTATGTGAGTATTTCTTTGATGACTGTACAAAATAAAATGCTCAAATTGAAAATTTTAAGAGTATTTGTCATTAGGTATTAGAGATAGAACGAACTGGCTTGTGATTGGATTTGTAGCTACTTTCCTGCCAGCCAGAAGAAAGAGAGAGGGTAGTTATTATTATTATTATTATTATTATTATTACTATTATTATTATTATTATTATTATTATTATTATTATTATTAGCTAGCTAGATATCTCATTAGGTGTATGTTTATGTGATATGATTCCTAATAAATAGTAAGCCTTCTGGCTGTTGAATGCAAAAATGAATGTATAACTGTTATGATAGATCATATGACTCATGAAAGCTCATGCTTGAGGTCTAGCTGGTTTGACTTTGCTACAAGCATACATGATCATATAATTTCAGTTGTGGACTATCAGATTTGAAATTATGTTATGTTTTCTCAAATGTTGTAGCTACACAATTCCCTTCCATTCATGATCCTCTTTCTTATGTGCTAAAGGGTCATCGCTGAGGAAGGCCTGCAGGTTAGGGACTTCTTGGAGGAACATACTTTTGATGAGGTGCTACTTGGTAAAGACGAGGAAGAAGATTATGAGACACACACACACACAGACAGGACAGACTCCCCTAACCCTCCTAGGTTGATGCTGGTGGTGGCTGCTGTATACCAAGCTGGTGATGCAGGTTATAGAAATGCTATAACTTGGTCCCAGATAGCCTGGTCCCCGATCAGTCCATATATGCTGTCTTGTAACTCGTAATGTATGATAGTTGTCATACCATGTTACCATAGCACAGGAGTTGGCTATACATACTGTAGGAGTTGGCTATATAGCACAAACAGATCGAAGATCAAGCTAACATTTGCTGATTGTCAGAACAGAAAGAGTGGAACTTCAATGTACTTGAGGACTACTCTAGAAATTGTTGGCTTTCTTACAGGAGAGATAGAAAGACGAATATGACATGGTTTGCTTGTGTGGCACCTGAATGCAAGGGCAAGTGGTTGTGTACAGTGGCGATTTTAGCATGTAAATCTTGGTGGGGCAAACTCCCCCAATTTTGTTTTAATGCATGCCAGCAAAGCCACTACACAACACAACACTAAACAATACATTAATTGCACTATAACGGTGACAAACGGTGCCCACAAACTGTTAGGGTCTACAGTCCTGGTCCAAAGTTTTGAGAATGATTGGTCTTCACAAAGATTGCTGCTTCAGTGTTTTTAGATATTTTTGTCAGATGTTACTATGGTATAATGAAGTATAATTACAAGCATTCCATAAGTGTCAAAGGCTTTTATTGACAATTACATTAAGTTTATGCAAAGAGTCAATATTTGCAGTGTTGACCCTTCTTTTTCAAGACCTCTGCAATCTGCCCAGGCATGCTGTCAATTAACTTCTGGGCCACATCCTGACTGATGGCAGCCCATTCTTGCATAATCAATGCTTGGAGTTTGTCAGAATTTGTGGGTTTTTGTTTGTCCACCCGCCTTTTGAGGATTGACCACAAGTTCTCAATGGGATTAAGGTCTGGGGAGTTTCCTGGCCATGGACCCAAAATGTCGATGTTTTGTTCCCGAGCCACTTAGTTATCACTTTTGCCTTATGGCAAGGTGCTCCATCATGCTGGAAAAGGCATTGTTCGTCACCAAACTGTTCTTGGATGGTTGGGAGAAGTTGCTCTCGGAGGATGTGTTGGTACCATTCTTTATTCATCTGTGTTCTTAGGCAAAATTGTGAGTGAGCCCACTCCCTTGGCTGAGAAACAACCCCACAAATGAATGGTCTCAGGATGCTTTACTGTTGGCATGACACAGGACTGCTGGTAGCGCTCACCTTGTCTTCTCCGGACAAGCTTTTTTCCGGATGCCCCAAACAATCGGAAAGCGTATTCATCAAAGAAAATGACTTTACCCCAGTCCTCAGCAGTCCAATCCCTGTACCTTTTGCAGAATATCAGTCTGTCCCTAATGTTTTTCCTGGAGAGAAGTGGCTTCCTCGCTGCCCTTCTTGACACCAGGCCATCCTCCAAAAGTCTTAGCCTCACTGTGCGTGCAGATGCACTCACACCTGCCTGCTGCCATTCCTGACCGATCCCGCAGCTGAATCAACTTTAGGAGATGGTCCTGGCGCTTGCTGGACTTTCTTGGGCACCCTGAAGCCTTCTTCACAACAATTGAACCTCTCTTGAATTCACTGAAGTCTGAGATTTCCCAGTTCCGAGTTTCCAGTTGTTTTGAACACAGCAGAGGTCATGCTGGATTGACAGCATGGCCAATGTATTCAACATTTTCTGGCCAATGGTGTTGCATGTGAATGTTTATCCTTTTGAGCTTGGAAAAGAGACCCTTAAACCCAGACTTGGACCACACTGAATAGCAGGCTAGTGATTGCTTTTCAATGCTTGATGTTAGCCACTGATTCCTTCCAAACCACTCATTGTTGGATTTGCGATTTCCAACTTGTTGTGTAATGTTTTTGTCCAATGGCTGATGAGCACCGATATGTTTCATCTATAATTTCTCTTCATATGACAAGGATTGAAAAGGATTTGCCAGTAGATTGTCGACTTGATTCATGATGATGACTGCTTGTCTAGCTTTCTAGCTAAGATTTTGAAAGTATGATGTTGACGTGATCAGTCCAATCAAAGCTACGGTAGATATAATGTGATTTGACGTTATTTTATTTGTGGCCAATGACCTTGAGCCTTCTTGGATGGGCACTTCTAATGTAAATATATGGCAGCACCCAAGGGCTTGAATTTTCAAGCTCTACCCGTAGATTTTGCGGTGACGTAGTGTCCCCATGAGTGACAGAACACAGAGCCAATCACGACGCAACTAGAGAACATTACCGACCCCTACGCTCCGTATTTTCTGCTGCCTGCCCCACCACTACAGGAAGATCTGCCCCACCTGCCCTGAATGACGGGTCGCCACTGGTTGTGTATGATATTATGGTTATGAGAGTAATGTAACTTGCACTTTGTTTTCAGGTATTCCCCTAACCTTATTCTTTCAATAAAGTTATTGTTTTATTAATATTATATTACTTGTGTATGTCTTTCCTTATCATATGTAAGACTCAATGTTTTCTGTAATTTGTTTTGGTGCAGATATGTGTTTAATTTACTATCCAGATAAGAAAGTGTCTGATCACGGAAAATTCCATAGAATCAGTCACTAAAACAGGTGTTCCTTATTGTGTAAGGATCAGAATAGAAATACCTTTAACTGTGAACGAGTTATACCTTCCAGAGGTTCAGTTGCAAATAAATAACTTGAAAATGTACTTACATGCCATGATTTTGACTTTCATTATGACCTTGTTTACGATCTGAGATAGATTTACACAAATACACGTGCCACAATGGAGCACTTTAGCAGTTTGCGTCTCAGAAGCCTAACACAGCAAGTAATAAGTATACTTAGTATTGCTTACTGTGTTTGGCCTCTGATACGCAGATACGTATAGTCCGTCCTGTAGATAATCATTGCGTTCTGCAATGAATAGATGGCAGTAGATGATAGGCCAGGATGGTCCACCATGCAAACAGGCTGTTCTGGTCCTGCACCTTCTGCATCTTCTGGTGACCTATTGAAAACAGTACAACAATGATCATGTGAGGATGGCGCCGACGGAGAGGGCTGCCTCTCTTCTAGTCCTTAGGAAACTTTGCAGTATTTTGTTTTTTAATGTATTATTTCTTACATTGTTAGCCCAGAAAATCTTAATTGTTATTACATACAGCCGGGAACAACTATTGGATATCAGAGCGGCGTCAATTTACCAGCACTACAAACAGGAATACGACTTTCCCGAAGTGGATCCTTTGTTCGCACCACCTAGGGCGGAGGAGAGGGAGCCGGAGTGGTCTCCTAGTCAGACTGAGGAGGCGCGCACACCACCCATCGCTGCAGAGTATATTACTCGCTAATGTCCAGTCCCTAGACAACAAAGTGGATGAGAAGGCTACCTAAATTCTATCAGCATATTGATTGTAGAACTCACTCTGGAAAAACGCTGGACCATTGTTACACTAATTTCCGCTATGCATACAAGTCCCTCCCCCACCCTCCTTTTGGCAAATCTGACCACGACTCCATTTTGCTCCTCCTTTCCTATAGGCAGAAACTCAAACAGGAAGCACCCGTGCTTAGGACTATTCAATGCTGGTCTGACCAATCGGAATCCACGCTTCAAGATTGTTTTGATCACGCGGACTGGGATATGTTCCGGGTAGCCTCTGAGAATAATATAGACGTATACGCTGATTCGGTGAGTGGGTTTATAAGGAAGTGTATAGGAGATGTTGTACCTACTGTGACTATTAAAACCTACCCTAACCAGAAACCGTGGATAGATGGCAGCATCTGCAAAAACTGAAAGCACGAACCACTGCATTTAACCATGGCAAGGTGACTGGGAATATGGCAGAATTCAAAGAGAGTGGTCGTTCCCTCCGCAAGGCAATCAAACAGGCAAAACGTCAATATCGAGACAAAGTGGAGTCGCAATTCAAAACCTCAGACACGAGACGTATGTGGCAGGGTTTACAGACAATCATAGACTACAATAGGAAAACCAGCCACGTTGCGGGCACCGACGTCTTGCTGCCAGACAAGCTAAACAAGTTCCAATATGTTCCAGGATTCTTCCGATGGCATTGAGGAGTACACCACATCAGTCACTGGCTTCATCAATAAGTACATCGATGACGTCGTCCCTACAGTGACTGTACGTACATACCTCAAGCCATGGATTACAGGCAACATCCGCACTGAGCTAAATGGTAGAGCTGCCGCATTCAAGGAGCAGGACTCCCGCTATGCCCTCCAACCATCAAACATGCAAAGCGTCAACACAGGACTAAGATCGAATCGTACCACACCGGCTCCGACCCTCGTCGGATGTGGCAGGGCTTGAAAACTATTACAGACTACAAAGGGAAGCACAGCCGCGAGCTGCCCAGTGACACGAACCTACCAAACGAGCTAAATTACTTCTATGCTCGCTTCGAGGCAAGTAACACTGAAACATGCATGAGAGCATCAGCTGTTCCGGACGACTGTGTGATCACGCTCTCCATAGCCGATGTGAGTAAGACCTTTAAACAGGTCAACATTCACAAGGCCGCAGGGCCAGACGGATTACCAGGACGTGTACTCCGAGCATGCGCTGACCAACTGGCATGTGTCTTCACTGACATTTTCAACCTCTCCCTGTCTGAGTCTGTAATACCAACATGTTTCAAGCAGACCACCATAGTCCCTGTGCCCAAGAACACTAAGGTAACCTGCCTAAATGACTACCAACCCATAGCACTCACGTCTGTAGCCATGAAGTGATTGAAAGGCTGGTCATGGCTCACATCAATACCATTATCCCAGAAACCCTAGACCCACTCAATTTGCATACCGCCCCAACAGATCCACAGATGATGCAATCTCTATTGCGCTCCACACTGCCCTTTCACACCTGGACAAAAGGAACACCTATGTGAGAATGCTATTCATTGACTACAGCTCAGCGTTCAAGACCATAGTGCCCTCAAAGCTCATCACTAAGCTAAGGACCCTGGGACTAAACACCTCCCTCTGCAACTGGATCCTGGACTTCCTGACGGGCCGCCCCCAGGTGGTAAGGGTAGGTAACAACACATCCGCCATGCTGATCCTCAACACGGGGGCCCCTCAGGGGTGCGTGCTCAGTCCCCTCCTGTACTCCCTGTTCACTCATGACTGCATGGCCAGGCACGACTCCAACACCATCACTAAGTTTGCCGATGACACAACAGTGGTAGGCCTGATCACCGACAACGACGAGACAGCCTATAGGGAGGAGGTCAGAGACCTGACCGTGTGGTGCCAGGCAGGCAACCTCTCCCTCAACGTGATCAAGGCAATGGAGATGATTGTGGACTACAGGAAAAAGAAGAGGACCGAGCAAGCCCCCATTCTCATCAACTGGGATGTAGTGGAGCAGGTCGAGAGCTTCAAGTTCCTTGGTGTCCACATCACCAACAAACTAACATGGTCCAAGCACACCAAGATAGTCGTGAAGAGGCCATGACAAAACTCCCTCTACAGCTGCACCATCGAGAGCGGTTGCATCACTGCCTGGTATGGCAACTGCTCGGCCTCCGACCGCAAGGCATTACAGAGTGTAGTGCGTACGGCCCAGTACATCACTTGGGCCAAGCTTCCTTTCATCCAGGACCTCTATACCAGGCGGTGTCAGAGGAAGGCCCTAAAAATTGTCAAAGACTCCAGCCACCCTAGTCATAGACTGTTCTCTCTGCTACCGTAGGGTAAGCGGTACTGGAGCGCCAAGTCTAGGTCCAAGAGGTTTCTAAACAGCTTCTACCCCCAAGTCATAAGACTCCTGAACATCTAATCAAATGGCAACCTAGACTATTTGTATTGCCCCCCCAATACAAATAGTATCAAAGCTGGGACAGAGAGACTGAAAAACAGCTTCTATCTCAAGGCCCATCAGACTGTTAAACAGCCATCACTGACTGATGTGGTGTACTCCTCAATGCCATCGAAAGAATCCTTGAAAATCACTGGCCACTTTAATAAATGGAACTCTAGTCACTTTAATAATGCCACTTAATGTTAACATATCTTGCATTACCCATCTCATATGTATAAACTGTATTCTATACTATCTATTGCATCTTAGGCTATGCCACTATGATAATGACATTGCTCATCCATATATTTATATATTCTTATTCCATTCCTTTACTTAGATTTGTGTGTATTAGGTTTTTGTTGTGGAACTGTTAGATATTACTTGCTAGATATTGCTGCACTGTCAGAATTAGAAGCACAAGCATTTCGCTACACTCGCAATAACATCTGCTAACCATGTGTATGTGACCAATACATTTGATTTGATTTGATATAGCAAATTAAGCTACATTATGAAGTATTCAGACCCCTTGACTTTTTCCACATTTTGTTACGTTACAGCCTTATTCTATAATGGATTAAATAGGTTTTTCCCCCTCAACAATCTACACACAATACCTCATAATGACAAAGCAAAAAAAGGTTTTAAAATTGTTATCAAATTTATTAAAAATAAAAAACTGAAATATCACACTTACATAAGTATTCAGACCCTTTACTCAGTACTTTGTTGAAGCACCTTTGGCAGCTATTACAGTCTTCTTGGGTATGACGCTACAAGCTTGGCACACCTGTATTTGGGGAGTGTCTCCCATTCTTCTCTGCAGATACTCTCAAGCTCTGTCAGGTGTGCCAAATTTGGATGGGGAGCGTCACTGCACAGCTATTTTCACGACTCTCCAGAGATGTTCGATCGGGTTCAAGTCCGGGCTCTGGCTGGGCCACCCAAGGACATTCAGAGATTTGTCCCGAAGCCACTCCTGTGTTGTCTTGGCTGTGTGCTTAGGGTCGTTGTCCTGTTGGAAGATGAACCTTCGCCCCAGTCTGAGGTCCTGAGCACTCTGGAGCAGGTTTTCATCAAGGATCTCTCTGTACTTTGCTCCATTCATCTTTCCCTCGATCTTGACTTGTCTCCCAGTGCCTGCCGCTGAAAAACATCCCCACAGCATGATGCTGCCACCAACATGCTTCACCGTAGGGATGGTGGCAGGTTTCCTCCAGACGTGACGCTTGACATTCAGGCCAAAGAGTTCAATCTTGTTTTTATCAGACCAGAGAATCTTGCTTCTCATGGTCTGAGAGTCCTTTAGGTGCCTCTTGGCAAACTCCAAGCGGGCTTTCATGTGCCTTTTACTGAGGAGTGGCTTCCGTCTGGCCAATCTACCATAAAGGCCTGATTGGTGGGGTGCTGCAGAGATGGTTGTCCTTCTGGAAGGTTCTCCCATCTCCACAGAGGAACTCTGGAGCTCTGTCTGAGTGACCATCGGGTTCTTGGTCACCTCCCTGACCAAGGCCCTTCTCTCCCAATTGTTCAGTTTGGCCGGGCGGCCAGCTCTAACAAGAGTCTTGGTGGTTCCAAACTTCTTCTATTTAAGAATGATGGAGGCCACTGTGTTCTTGGGGGCCTTCAATGCTGCAGACATTTTTTGGCACCCTTCCCAAGATCTGTGCCTCGACCCAATCCTGTCTCGGAGCTCTACGTACAATTCCTTCGACCTCATGGCTTGGTTTTTGCTCTGCCATGCACTGTCAACTGTGGGACCTTATATAGACAGGTGTGTGCCTTTCCAAATCATGTCCAATCAATTGAATTGACCACAGGTGGACTCCAATCAAGTTGTAGAAACATCTCAAGGACGATCAATAGAAACAGGATGCACCAGAGCTCATTTTTGGGTCTGAATACTTATGTAAATAAGGTATTTATTTATTTTTTATACATTTGCAAACATTTCTAGAAACCTGTTTTTGCTTTGTCATTATGGGGTATTGTGTGTAGATTGACGAGGATTTCCAAAATTTGGAAAAAGTCAAAAGGTCTGAATATTTTCCGAACGCACTCTATGTTGTCCTAAGAGTTTTAGGCCAATTGTTTTTGTCAAAATTGCTCAAGCTCATTAAATTTGGTTGGGAATCATTGACGGACAGCAATATTCAAACCTTGTCTCTGATTTTCAAGCAAATTTAAGTCAGGACTCAGACATGGTCACTCAGGAACACTCAACACCTATTGGAAAGCCATTGTGGTGTGTCTTTGCCATAAACGTTTGTGTAATTGTCTTGCTGAAAAATAAAACTATATCCCAGGGTTAGATTTTCAAAAGACTGAGGTGGGTTTTCCTTTAACTTTTTACCTGGGGTTTGCAGGTACCTTTCATATTTATTTTCTCCCCAATCCCTGCCGATGACAATTATAGATGACAAGATGACAAGCAAACCCACACCACAAATTGAACAATCAATTCATCAACATAAAAATTGTTCCCACTGACTCTCAGGCCTGTTAGTGTGATGGAGGTGGGGTGAGTACATTGGCCTGATACCTGAAGACTTGGGTTAGCTCCCCGAACGAATACCTTGGCTTTACCTCAGCAGGCTAACAGTGCAACATGCAGTAGATCTGGGTTCGAAACCAATTGGTCACATTATCACTATTTAATCCGTAGTGTTCGTGTTCTGTAAAGTCAGATGAGCAGTGGTAGAGGAGGCTGAATGCGAGACAGAGACTAAATGCTGTTTCTGTAATAGAGTGAAACATCTCATTAAATCAATGCTTAAGCTTTAGCTCAGTGGGCAAACCTAATCGTCACATTAGTACTGTTTAAGCCTTATTCTATGTCGGGTTTTGACATCTCTACAGTCAGATGAGAAGTGGTAGAGGAGGCTGAATGCAACATACAGAAACAAAATTACTTAACACTGTTTCTGTAAGAGTGCAACATCTGGAGGTAATCTATAGGGAAGCCTACATTATGTTAGCACTGGGCATGACAACCTGGAGGATGGAAAGTTCCCAAACACAAACAAACCCAGGATTACACACACCAAATGGAAAAGAGGGAATTATCTATCAAAACATAAACATAATCAGTCAAGTCACTCCATCCTCCAAGAATCTTCAAAGACAAATAGCTCTTCCTTCATTCCTGTCTTTCTATCTGTGTGACGACCAGAACACATTGTTGTGTTGCAGTACGTGGTTTTGCTACATTGATACAATGCCTACATTATCTAAGCTTAAGTTACATTGCAATCAATGTGACTAACGGTGAATAAACTGTAAGCTATTTTTACCCAATAAATTACTGGGAGGTTATACATATGGAGAGTGCGACTCTTGTTTTTATAACTGATTGATTGACTGACAGCCTCTGCATACTATGATCCCTGTCTCCAAACGCATACAGTACATTTCACATTAATTCATTCTACAGTTTTTATTGTGATGCAGACTTCATTTGGAGCCTGACAGAGAGAGTTGGGATTTAGCTAGCTAGATGATGCAACAGAGAGAGTTGAGTCCCTGCCATGAGCTACACGCTTTGGCAAGGATCTCTCTTTCTCTCTCTCTCTCTCTCTCTCTCTCTCTCTCTCTCTCTCTCTCTCTCTCTCTCTCTCTCTCTCTCTCTCTCTCTCTCTCTCTCTCTCTCTCTCTCTCTCTCTCTCTCTCTCTCTCTCTCTCTCTCTCTCTCTCTCTCTCTCTCTCTCTCTCTCTCTCTAGCGTGTAGTATCACTTTCAAAGTTTCCAGCCCTTGAATCTCCACTCAACACTTTTTACACTCACTGAGAAGCCAAAGAGCTGTCTCTTTAAGACAAGAATTGAGGAACAGTTGGTTTGGAAGAACAAAGCTATTTTCACCATGTTTCTCTCCATAAGGACTAGGTTTTACTCTTGCTCAATCAAATTAGATATGGCCATTCATCCATCCATCCATCAAATGATCTTAATGTAATCAAATTCCTCAAGGTCAATAGCTCGGTCTCCAATTGTATTCAAGTTTACTTTGTCATGATTAAGAAGAATAAGGGTGAAAACACAGAGCTAAACTGTGAATGGTGATTAACTTCTTCACTTTGTAATATAATTTGTAGCTGTCACAAATAGCTTTATTGAGCAACACATTGGCAATTCAAGATCAAGTACAGTACTCTTTGTTAAAATCTCCACCACATAAACCTAGAGCAGTGGTTCCCAACCTTTTTTGGTTACTGTACCACTAACTAAATTTTGCTCTGCCTGGAGTACCCTAGAAGTACCCCCTCATGTGCATTTTACCAGTAAGCCTATGGTTAGTAAGCCTTTGGCCTATCCACAGGGGGTACATGAGTCTTCTCAAGTACCCCCTGTGGTTAGGCCAAATACCCCCAGAGGTCCTAGTACCTCTGGTTGGGAACCACTGACCTAGAGGATACAGGAACTTTGACCTTTCTCTCTGCTTGCTCTAACTAGTATTGTCACTGTAATATTCATCTGCTGGCTGAAACAGTCAAAAACAAGCCATGAATCTGTCCTGGGAGCCCTTATTATAAACACAGCCAAAAACAGCTAAGGTCGGTCTGGATCAGATTGTTTGAATCAGTGTGTGTGTGGGTGTGCGTGTTAGGCTAGCTCATTCCAGGGCGAGCGTTTTCGACACAGCTGCCACCTAGCCCGCCCGCCCGGTGCTGTCCACTGCCAGAGTGATGTCGTCGTACGCACTCCGCAGGCCTTCGGTGGTCTCTTGATGACATCACAGGCTGATGTCATCCAGACAGGCGTGGTCTGAAACTTACACACACACAGAGCAGTTATAGCAGGGTGAAGGTATGCACTGACTGCAGCTCCCCAGGCCTCAGTGTTAAGGGCTTGGGATTGGACAGGGCCCTTATTGCGTTGGTGGAGGAGAAAACATAGCGTGATATCACCAGTGGCCTTGCCGGTGTTTTCCCTAATGCCTGTCAAAATAAGTTTCTTCACCACGTTTCTATCATCACCACCGCAGGATACATTTAAGGTTCATTGTTTATCAGACTTTTGGTCATATTTTGCACGATTAACAAATTACACCAGATGTCATTCGGTTTAGGCTGGTTATGAATCCTTTAAAATAACATACTTTCTAAAACAACCACTCAAAACGTAAATCCTCCTATGGGTTTTCTTCACGCTTCCCAGGGGCAGAGGACTGACGTAGTTAGCCTTGAACATGCTCTGTGAACTTTGAGTTTTCCCCCCTACACCTGAAATCTCATTGGTCAATTAGAGGGGTTAGAAAAGTTAGTCCAGCGAAGTTATCTAATCTGTCCTGGCCTTCCCATTGGGGTCATTGGAGTGCTACTTCCGAGTCAAATTCCTTTGTTAGTGACTTCTTCTTGAACTTGTGTTTATTAGTTGGACTTTGGTTGGCCTCCTTTTGAGAACCAGCCTCCTACGCATTCGATGTAAAACCAATCGCTGGTTAAGAGCTTTGACACTGTTGTTTACATTGATGTTGTCATGGCAACAACACAGATACAGTACCTGACTGAGCATTATATGGTGGGGAACTATCCACCTTTATCGTAGGAATACATGGAACTACAATATACTAGCAGGTAAGCCCTTATGTGGACTATCCTGTTTGTCTACAGTAGAGCAGGGATGGGCAACTCCAGTCCTAGGGGGCTGGAGTGGTGTCACACTTTTTACCCATCCCTGATTAAACTAATTGCATCCTAAACTGAAGATCATGATTAGTGGATTATTGGAGTCAGGTGTGTTAGCTGGGGCTTGGGCAAAAGTGTGACACCAATAAGCCCCATCCCTGGTCTAGAACACAAAATTATGAGATTTATCAGTGTCACAGTTCAGAGAAGTCAGTCTTCTGCCTTGGACTTTGCAAGTACAGCATCATAGAAGTTCCTGTAATTTAATGTCATGGACCAGGCCACGGAAACGATTGTGTGTGGGTTTTTTTTTGGGGGGGGGGGTTTACTATTGTCGATGGTCCCCACAAGGAAAAGGGCTATTTTAGGCTTAGGGGTTAGAATTAGGGTTACGGTTAGGGTTACAAGTTAGGGTTAGGTTAAGGGTTAGAGTTAGTGTTAGTGGTTATGGAAAATAGGATTTTGAATGGGAATCAATTGTTTTGTCCCTTCAAGGATAGTAACACAAATGTGTGTGTATTCATGAGTAGGACTGAGATTTCACAGCAGCCATTGCAATACGTTGAATCACAGACCACAACCAGGTAATTTCTGCAAATGATGGCTGTGTTATTTCAGAGAAGAGAAAGTCTAGACCTGAGTAAGTATTATGTCATGGCCTCAATTTTGAGATCTTGGGAGTAGCCATGTGTACGGAAGCCCTGAAGCCAAGACAAACGTTGTTCAAACGAGATACTAAGCCTTGTTCAAATGAGATAATTCCAAGATTTGGGCTTCAGGGCTTCCGTACTTATGAAGGATACTCCTCAACTTCCCTGTTTTCTGAAATAGGATCGGAGAAAAAAAACTACGTCATTGTCCCATGATGACCCAAGGGCTCAGTTCTAGCCCCTCTCCTATTCTCTCTATACACCAAGTCACTTGGCTCTGTCATATCCTCACATGGTCTCTCCTATCATTGCTACGCAGACAACACACAATACATTTTCTCCTTTCCCCCTTCTGATAACCAGGTGGCGAATCGCATCTCTGCATGTCTGGCAGACATATCAGTGTGGATGTCGGATCACCACCTCAAGCTGAACCTCGGCAAGACAGAGCTGCTCTTCCTCCCGGTGAAGGACTGCCCGCTCCATGATCTTGCCATCATGGTTGACAACTCTGTTGTGTCCTCCTCCCAGAGTGCAAAGAACCTTGGCTTGACCCTGGACAATACCCTGTCGTTCTCCGCTAACATCAAAGCGGTGACCCAATCCTGCAGGTTCATGCTCTACAACATTCGCAGAGTACGACCCTACCTTACACAGAAAGCGGCACAGGTCCTAATCCAGGCACTTGTCATCTCCTGTCTGGATTACTGCAACTCGCTGTTGGCTGGGCTCCCTGCCTGTGCCATTAAACCCCTACAATTTATCCAGAACGCTGCAGCCCGTCTGGTGTTCGACCTTCCCAAGTTCTCTCATGTCACCCCGCTCCTCCGCACACTCCACTGGCTTCCAGTTGAGGCTCGCATCTACTACAAGACCATGGTGCTTGCCTACGGACCTGTGAGGGGAACGGCACCTCCTTACCTTCAGGCTCTGATCAGACCCTACACCCACTCTATGGGGGTGCCACAGGGTTAAATTCTTGGGCCGACACTTTTCTCCGTGTATATCAATGATGTCGCTCTTGCTGCTGGTGACTCTCAGATCCACCTCTACGCAGACAACACCATTTTGTATACATCTGGCCCTTCATTGGACACTGTGTTAACAAACCTCCAAACGAGCTTCAATGCCATACAACACTCCTTCAGTAGCCTCCAACTGCTCTTAAACACTAGTAAAACTAAATGCATGCTTTTCAATCGAACGCTGCTGGCACCCGCCCACCCGACTAGAATCACCACTCTCGACGGGTCTGACCTAGAGTATGTGGACAACTACAAATACCTAGGTGTCTGGTTAGACTGTAAACTCTCCTTCCAGACTCACATTAAGAATCTCCAATCCAAAGTTAAATCTAGAATCGGCTTCCTATTTCGCAACAAAGCCTCCTTCACTCATGCTGCCAAACATGCCCTCGTAAAACTGACTATCCTACCGATCCTTGACTTCGGCGATGTCATTTACAAAATAGCCTCCAACACTCTACTCAGCAAATTGGATGTAGTCTATCACAGTGCCATCCGTTTTGTCTCCAAAGCCCCATACACTACCCACCACTGTGACCTGTACGCTCTTGTTGGCTGGTCCTCACTACATGTTCATCGTCAAACCCACTGGCTCCAGGCCATCTATAAATCACTGCTAGGCAAATCCCCGCCTTATCTTAGCTCATTGGTCACCATAGCAGCACCCACCCGTAGTCTGCGCTCCAGCAGGTATATCTCACTGGTCATTCCCAAAGCCAACATCTCCTTTGGCCGCCATTCCTTCCAGTTCTCTGCTGCCAATGACTGGAACGAATTGCAAAAATCTCTGAAGCTGGAGACTCTTATCTCCCTCACTAACTTTAAGCATCAGTTGTCAGAGCACCTTACCGATCACTGCACCTGTACACAGCCCATCTGAAATTAGCCCACCCAACTACCTCATCCCTATATTGTCATTTATTTTGCTCCTTTGCACCCCAGTATCTCTATTTGCACATAATCTCTTGCACATCTAGCATTCCAGTGTTAATACTAATTGTAAATAATTTGCACTATAGCCTATTTATTGCCTTACCTCCATAACTTGCTACATTTGCACACACTGTATATATATTTTCTGTTGTATTTTTGACTTTGTTTTTCATTTTTTTCTTTTTATATATATATATATATATATATATATATATATATATTTTTTTTTTTTTTACCCCATATGTAACTCTGTGTTGTTGTTTTTATCGCACTGCTTTGCTTTATCTTGGCCAGGTCGCAGTTGTAAATGAGAACTTGTTCTCAACTGGCTTACCTGGTTAAATAAAGGTGAAATAAAAAAATAAAAAAATTAAATAAATAAGAAACGAGGGCACTACGTTCATCGACCTCTGGCCTGCTAGCTCCCCTACCTCTACGAAAGTACAGTTCCCGCTCAGCCCAGTCAAAGCTATTTGCTGCTCTGGCACCCCAATGGTGGAACAAGCTCCCCCACGACGCCAGGACAGCGGAGTCACTGACCACCTTCTGGAGACACTTGAAACCCTACCTCTTTAAGGAATAGTGTAAAGTAATCATTCTACCCCCCCCCACCCCAACCCCTTAAAAAATAAAATAATAATAATAATAAGTGGTTGTCCCACTGGCTATCATAAGTTGAATGCACCAATTTGTAAGTCGCTCTGGATAAGAGCGTCTGCTAAATGATGTAAATGTAATGACCCTTGTTATTTTTCAGCTTTGGACCACATTTGTTGCATATGTGTCAGAAGTGGGATGGCGCTATTGCAAGACCATCACAGAGGGTTGTGGGGTTTCAGGCAGGGATGAGACACTCTTGTTTGACAAACATACTATATATTTATCTTATAACAAAAATTGATGTTGATATGATTCATGCTTGTGCAAACCTTAAGCACATTGGCATGGATTCCACTGAATGTGTTGCACATGCACAATGACGTCCTGTCTGTCTGTATGCAAACACAGAAACTGTCTGGAAGAGAAGCTCTGTGCTTAATTTTGGTATTTGAAGAAGATTGCTGTGTTCCAGGGCTTGTCTTGTCTTGTCCTCACCCCTCTGCTTACGGTTAGACCTATCTTCACCCCTGAGCTCTAGTTAATCTGAGTTTCCTTCACATCAGCACTGACGGATGAGCTAGACTCAACAGAATGGCCAGAATCCATTTTTTACAGACCAGAGGAAGCCCAATATAAAACGTAAAAAGTAATTGATTTCGGTAAGATAGTGTGACACATCAAATTAAACAGGAAAATTGACCATTGTGTTCAATAAAACTTAATCCCATTCTGTGAGCACTAAGATAAAGCATAATCCCTTATAATGACAGTTTGTGTAGAAACAGTTTGTTTGGGTAAGATGTATTTTACTCAGTTATAGGGTCATGCGGTTTTAGTGAACTCTAGCAGATGTCTGTTTCACACTCAGTAGCCACACAGGGAGATAAGTGGCAGTTGGATTTCCCAACTTCCCAGCTCAGTAAAGAAGGTACAGTGGGAATTAACTGCCCAGATGTTGCCTCTCCTCTTCCTCCTCCTCCTCCTCCTCCTCCTCCTTCTCTCCTCCTCTCCTCTCTGTGTATTAATATCTAGCCCTGGTAGGCACCATGGCAGTTACACAATTTAGGGGTTTTAGATGGCGTCACGCAACTCCAAATACAGCCTCACACAAACCCCTGAGGTTATTTTATAAACTTGTAATTTACATTTATAAGCCAGCTTTAGCGGTTTAGAATACTGTCAAAGAAGGGGAGAAAGAAAAACAACTCGGGCAATTTGGACATTCGGACGGGGAGAAGGGTTTTGCTTTTCAATACTAAAGAAGCACTCTAAAGGAAATTATTGTACAATTCAACATTCCATTGTGAATCAATAAGATTCATTTGAGAGTTTGAGATGGAAATATATTACAAAAATTGTTTGAGGTTGTATGAAGCATTTTGTCCACCATTTGTGTTTTTTTGTAGCCTGTTGACTGATGCTGTATAGCCTACACTAGAGAGCCCTTTGATAAAGAAAACAGTGGTTGTTTGTTGAAAATGATTCCATGTGCTAACAAACACACTCATATTTTATCTGTCATTAGAACATTATTAGCTAGAAACCTCAATTGCTAAACAAGCAGAGAAGACAGTACTAAAAGCTGTAGTCACCAGCTTGCTGCTTGCCTTAGGTCTTATCAGTGAAGTCAGGTTCACAAAGAGGTGTTTGTGATGCTCAGAGAGCTCATTCTTCTACTTCATTAGCTAGCTAGGTACTTTGGTGATATCTTTATGGGGAAAATGCTATTTCAACACACACCTCTGTGCTTTCCTACTAAAATGCTGTCACAGTCAAACTTCTGACTGCCACAGACATTAATCTTATATTTTCTGAAGAATTTGAAATGTTTTAATCATCGATTTTCAGTGTGCGTGTGCATACGTGCATGTGAGTATTTATGCGTCAAGGAATGGTGCGACTCCCACACAGACGTCACTCACAATGTCTGATGTGCAGTACTTCAGCAACCCACATCTTTCATCTCCCCCACAGACAGATCTCAGCAGGTGTCAGGTGACAGGAAGTGTAGTGATGTCATACAGGTAGTGATGCCTTTCCCTGCTAACCACTGGTCCCAGGCCAGGGCTGATGGAGGGGCGTTGGTCCACTGCTCCACTGCTGAGCTAAACACAACCAACCCACAGCCCTACTGCTTTCCTGCCTGATGGAGGCATGAAAATTCCCTGGCACATATTCTGCTCGTTTACCTTTTCTGGGTGGAATGGCGCTGGAGGGAATAGCAGCCGTTTTACGGCCTCCTGACCAATTGTGCTATTTTGTTTGTCTTTTTGCGGTGATCTTAACTGTACATGTTGTTTCTGCCATCGTTTCCTATGACTGAAAAGAGCTTCTGGACATCAGAACAACGATCACTAACCTCGATTTGGATGAGGATTTCTACTTCAATGAGTCGGCGGCGAAGGACATACTGCTCATCTCGGATCAGGCCCAAATCCCCGACACTCGAAAAAGGAGTGTCGGGATACCTGACTACGTCGGCGAGTGGATAAACCACCTCTGTTTCTGCTAAGCTAACATACGGAATTGCTTTACGATGGTCATACCATGGATCATTTAGCTATTTGATGTGTTAAAAAATACACTGCTCAAAAAAATAAAGGGAACACTTAAACAACACAATGTAACTCCAAGTCAATCACACTTCTGTGAAATCAAACTGTCCACTTAGGAAGCAACACTGATTGACAATAAATGTCACATGCTGTTGTGCAAATGGAATGGACAACAGGTGGAAATGATAGGCAATTAGCAAGACACCCCCAATAAAGAAGTGGTTCTGCAGGTGGTGACCACAGACCACTTCTCAGTTCCTATGCTTCCTGGCTGATGTTTTGGTCACTTTTGAATGCTGGCGGTGCTTTCACTCTAGTGGTAGCATGAGACGGAGTCTACAACCCACACAAGTGGCTCAGGTAGTGCAGCTCATCCAGGATGGCACATCAATGCGAGCTGTGGCAAGAAGGCTTGCTGTGTCTGTCAGCGTAGTGTCCAGAGCATGGAGGCGCTACCAGGAGACAGGCCAGTACATCAGGAGACGTGGAGGAGGCCGTAGGAGGGCAACAACCCAGCAGCAGGACCGCTACCTCCGCCTTTGTGCAAGGAGGAGCAGGAGGAGCACTGCCAGAGCCCTGCAAAATGACCTCCAGCAGGCCACAAATGTGCATGTGTCTGCTCAAACGGTCAGAAACAGACTCCATGAGGGTGGTATGAGGGCCCGACGTCCACAGGTGGGGGTTGTGCTTACAGCCCAACACCGTGCAGGACGTTTGGCATTTGCCAGAGAACACCAAGATTGGCAAATTCGCCACTGGCGCCCTGTGCTCTTCACAGATGAAAGCAGGTTCACACTGAGCACATGTAACAGACGTGACAGTCTGGAGACACCGTGGAGAACGTTCTGCTGCCTGCAACATCCTCCAGCATGACCGGTTTGGCGGTGGGTCAGTCATGGTGTGGGGTGTCATTTCTTTGGGGGGCCGCACAGCCCTCCATGTGCTCGCCAGAGGTAGCCTGACTGCCATTAGGTACAGAGATGAGATCCTCAGACCCCTTGTGAGACCATATGCTGGTGCGGTTGGCCCTGGGTTCCTCCTAATGCAAGACAATGCTAGACCTCATGTGGCTGGAGTGTGTCAGCAGTTCCTGCAAGAGGAAGGCATTGATGCTATGGACTGGCCCGCCCGTTCCCCAGACCTGAATCCAATTGAGCACATCTGGGACATCATGTCTCGCTCCATCCACCAACACCACGTTGCACCACAGACTGTCCAGGAGTTGGTGGATGCTTTAGTCCAGGTCTGGGAGGAGATCCCTCAGGAGACCATCCGCCACCTCATCAGGAGCATGCCCAGGCGTTGTAGGGAGGTCATACAGGCACGTGGAGGCCACACACAGTACTGAGCCTCATTTTGACTTGTTTTAAGGACATTACATCAAAGTTGGATCAGCCTGTAGTGTGGTTTTCCACTTTAATTTTGAGTGTGACTCCAAATCCAGACCTCCATGGGTTGATAAATTTGATTTCCATTGATAATTTTTGTGTGATTTTGTTGTCAGCACATTCAACTATGTAAAGAAAAAAGTATTTAATAAGATTATTTCATTCATTCAGATCTAGGATGTGTTGTTTAAGTGTTCCCTTTATTTTTTTGAGCAGTGTATATTGGATACAATATGTCTTGAATAACACATTCAAATTGCAAAAAAAGACAGTCAAAAAAAATAATCTTAAGGAATAAGGTTTTGAAGTGTTTGTCCTATATCTAGGAGATATAAGAAAGCTCAGAAAATATTTGTTTTTTTGGACACATATGTTACCCCTTATTTTTGTTAGCACAAAACTACTTCCATACTTCCATTCATTTGTATGGGTTACCTTCAGACGATCCCCGTAAAACGGAGATCACCGTCGTTTTTGTGAGAGTCTCATATTTCCATAGAATTGTCCAAACCGTTCTGACGCTACAAGTATTTTCGTGAAAAGACCGATTTTCGGGATGTCTCATGGTCTAACAAACACCGTTGTAGCTCAGCCACCTTCCACAACAGATGCAGAAGGCCGAAATAGGCGGATGTGGTGGATTGAGACTCAGCCCATGCAGATATCTCTATCTTAAACTGAGAAATTTTGATGGGGATTTTTGTATTATGTTACTTAGATTGACGCATGGGTGTGTCAATAGACTCTTAAGGATTAACAACAGCCGATGCTATTAATATTAAGGAATTCTGTCACGTTCGTCGGTAAGAGAGGAGGACCAAGGCGCAGCGTTGAATGCGAACATATTTATTATAGGTGATACACGATCAAAACAACAAAACGATAACGTGACAGTCAACGGTCTAACACAAACCAACTAGAACGAGATCCCACAACTATTGTGGGAAAAACAGCCTGTTTAAATGTGGTTCCCAATCAGAGACAACCAGCCACAGCTGACACTCGTTGCCTCTGATTGAGAACCACACTGGCAACATAGAAAAGAAACAACTAGACCTACAACACAGAAATCTACACACCCTGGCTCAACATAACAGTGTCCCCAGAGCCAGGGCGTGACAGTACCCCCCCCTAAAGGCGCGGACTCTGACCGCGCCAACCAAATACCACAGGGGAGGGACCGGGTGGGCACTCCGCCTAGGCGGTGGATCCAGCTCCGGGCCTGATCCCCGCTCCCTCTCCAACCCCCCAAAGTACCCCTGGTCCGGTCTGGCCCCGCTGGCCGGAGCTGGACTGCACATTGGTGGAGCGGATTGCTCTAGCTCCGGCGTGAATCATCTGACCGGTGCCGGACCAGGCACCGGTGGAACAGGCACGGTACGTGCCGGACTGACGACGCACACCACTGGCTTGGTGTGGGGAACAGGCACGGGCCGTGCCGGGCTGACGACGCACACCACTGGCTTGGTGTGGGGAACAGGCATGGGCCGTGCCGGGCTGACGACGCACACCACTGGCTTGGTGTGGGGAGCAGGAGCGGGCTGGACCGGGCTGGCGATGCGCACCACTGGCTTGGTGTGGGGAACAGGCACGGGCCGTGCCGGGCTGATGACGCACACCACTGGCTTGGTGTGGGGAACAGGCACGGGCCGTGCCGGGCTGACGACGCACACCACTGGCTTGGTGTGGGGGGCAGGAGCGGGCCGGACCGGGCTGGCGATGCGCACCACTGGCTTGGTGTGGGAAACAGGCACGGGCCGTGCCGGGCTGACGACGCACACCACTGGCTTGGTGTGGGGAGCAGGAGCGGGCCGGACCGGGCTGGCGATGCGCACCACTGGCTTGGTGTGGGGAACAGGAGCGGGCCGGACCGGGCTGGAGACTCGCACCATTGGCCTGGTGCGGGGAGCAGGAACAGGCCGGACCGTACTAGGGACACACACCACTGGCCCTACGCAGGGATCTGGAACGGGCCAGACCGGACTGGTAACACACCCCAGTACCCTTCGCCGTGCCTCTACACCTTCCATCCCCTCTTCGACCAGTGGCCCCCGTAACCTGGCGGCCTCCTCTGCCAACCCGCTGGGCCGCTCTGTCGCGGTCTCCTGCTGGCCCGTCGTCCACGGCGTTAGCCCCCCCCTAAAGATGTTATGGGCTTGACTCCTACCCGTGGACCAGGTCTCCATACTTTTTGCCAGCCTTTCGCCCTTCTGCTTCCACGTCAAGCCCCTCTCCTCCTCACATGGCTTGACCCAGTCGAGGAGGCGAAGGAGATCCGCTAGAGATCTCCCAGGCGATGGCTCCTGGACTTGCTGCTTGGTCCAGTCTTGGTGGGATCTTCTGTCACGTTCGTCGGTAAGAGAGGAGGACCAAGGCGCAGCGTTGAATGCGAACATATTTATTATAGGTTATACACGATCAAAACAACAAAACGATAACGTGACAGTCAACGGTCTAACACAAACCAACTAGAACAAGATCCCACAACTATTGTGGGAAAAACAGCCTGTTTAAATGTGGTTCCCAATCAGAGACAACAAGCCACAGCTGACACTCGTTGCCTCTGATTGAGAACCACACTGGCAACATAGAAAAGAAACAACTAGACCTACAACACAGAAATCTACACACCCTGGCTCAACATAACAGTGTCCCCAGAGCCAGGGCGTGACAAATTCTCTAGGTTCTGCTCGCCTGAGTTAGAATACCTCATGATAAGCTGTATACCATACTATTTACCAAGAGAGTTTTCACCTATATTTTTCGAAGCTGTCTATTTACCACCACAAACCGATGCTGGCACTAAGACAGCAATCAACAAGCTGTATAGGGCCATAAGCAAACAAGAAAATGCTCACCCAGAGGCAACACTGCTAGTGGCCTATGATTTTAATGCAGGAAAACTGAACTCCGTCTTACCTCATTTCTACCAGCATCTCATCATCGGAAGTGGTCCTATGAAGCGGATGCTAAGCGACAGGACTGTTTCGCTAGCACAGACTGGAATATGTTCCGGGATTCATCCGATGGCATTGAGGAGTTTACCACATCAGTCCGTGGCTTCATTAATAAGTGCATCAACGACGTCATCCCCACAGTGACCATACGTACATATCCCAACCAGAAGCCATGGATTACAGGCAACATCTGCACTGAGCTAAAGGGTAGAGCTGCAGCTTTCAAGGAGCAGGACTCTAACCCGGACGCTTATAAGAAATCCCGCAATGCCTTCCGATGAACCATCAAACAGGCAAAGCGTCAATAAAGGACTAAGATCAAATCCTACTACACCGGCTCTGACACTCGTCGGATGTGGCAGGGCTTGCAAACTGTCATGGATTACAATGGGAAACCCAGCCTCGCCTGGTTCACCAACTACTTCTCAGATAGAGTTCAATGTGTCAAATCGGAGGGCCTGTTGTCTGGACCTATGGCAGTCTCTATGGGGGTGCTACAGGGTTCAATTCTTGGGCCGACTCTTTTCTCTGTGTATATCAATGATATCGCTCTTGCTGATGGTGACTCTCAGATCCACCTCTACGCAGACGACACCATTTTGTATACATCTGGCCCTTCATTGGACACTGTGTTAACAAACCTCCAAACGAGCTTCAATGCCATACAACACTCCTTCAGTAGCCTCCAACTGCTCTTAAACACTAGTAAAACTAAATGCATGCTCTTCAATCGAACGCTGCTGGCACCCGCCCACCCGACTAGAATCACTATTCTCAATGGGTCTGACCTAGAGTATGTGGACAACTACAAATACCTAGGTGTCTGGTTAGACTGTAAACTCTCCTTCCAGACTCACATTAAGAATCTCCAATCCAAAGTTAAATCTAGAATCGGCTTCCTATTTCGCAACAAAGCCTCCTTCACTCATGCTGCTAAACATGCCCTCGTAAAACTGACTATCCTACCGATCCTTGACTTCGGCGATGTCATTTACAAAATAGCCTCCAACACTCTACTCAGCAAATTGGATGTAGTCTATCACAGTGCCATCCGTTTTGTCACCAAAGCCCCATATACTACCCACCACTGTGACCTGTACGCTCTTGTTGGCTGGTCCTCACTACATATTCGTCGCCAAACCTACTGGCTCCAGGCCATCTATAAATCACTGCTAGGCAAATACCTGCCTTATCTTAGCTCATTGGTCACCATAGCAACACCCACCCGTAGTATGCGCTCCAGCAGGTACATCTCACTGGTCATCCCCAAAGCCAACACCTCCTTTGGCCGCCATTCCTTCCAGTTCTCTGCTGCCAATGACTGGAACGAATTGCAAAAATCTCTGAAGCTGGAGACTCTTATCTCCCTCACTAACTTTAAGCATCAGTTGTCAGAGCACCTTACTGATCACTGCACCTGTACACAGCCCATCTGAAATTAGCCCACCCAACTACCTCATCCCCATATTGTTATTTATTTTGCTAATTTGCACCCCAGTATCTTTATTTGCACATCATCTTCTGCACATCTTTCCAGTGTTAATACTAATTGTAATTATTTTGCACTATAGCCTATTTATTTCCTTACCTCCATAACTTGCTACATTTGCACACACTGTATATATATTTTCTGTTGTATTTTTGACTTTATGTTTTGTTTTACCCCATATGTAACTCTGTGTTGTTGTTTTTATCGCACTGCTTTGCTTTATCTTGGCCAGGTCGCAGTTGTAAATGAGAACTTGTTCTCAACTGGCTTACCTGGTTAAATAAAGGTGAAATAAAAAATTAAATAAAAACTGACGCGAGCCTACGAGACGAGCTAAATGCCTTCTATGCTCGCTTCGAGGCAAGCAACACTGAACCATGCGTGAGGGCACCAGCTGTTCCGGACGACTGTGTGATCACGCTGTGAGTAAGACCTTTAAACAGGTTAACATTCACAAGTCCGCAGGGTCAGATGGATTACCATGACGCATACTCAAAGCATGCGCTGACTAGCTGGCAAGTGTCTTCACTGACATTTTCAACCTCTCCCTAGCACTCACATCTGTAGCCATGAAATGCTTTGAAAGGATGGTCATGGCTCACATCAACACCATCATTCCAGACACCCTGGACCTACTCCAATTCACATACTGCCCCAACAGTTCCACAGATCACGCAATCTATAATAATAATAATATGCCATTTAGCAGACGCTTTTATCCAAAGCGACTTACAGTCATGCGTGCATACATTTTTGTGTATGGGTTGTCCCGGGGATCGAACCCACTACCTTGGCGTTACAAGCGCCGTGCTCTACCAGCTGAGCTACAGAGGACCACACAATCTCTATTGCACTCCACACTGCCCTTTCCCACCTGGACAAAGGAACACCTACATTAGAATGCTGTTCATTGACTCCAGCTCAGCATTCAACACCATAGTGACAAAGGAGCTGATCGTGGACTACAGGAAACGGAGGGCCGAGCACACCCTCATTCACATCGACGGGGCTGTAGTGGAGCAGGTCGAGAGCTTCAAGTTCCTCTGTGTCCACATCACTAAGGACCTATCATGGTCCAAACACACCAACACAGTTGAAAAGTTTTGTCATGGGCCCTCATATCCTCAAAAAGTTATACAGCTGCACTAATGAGAGCATCTTGACTGGCTGCATCACCACTTGGTATGGCAACTGCTTGGCATGCGACCGTAAGGCACTACAGAGGGTAGTGCGTACGGCCCAGTACATCACTGGGGCCGAGCTCCCTGCCATACCAGAGGAAGGCCCTAAAGATTGTCAAAGACTCCAGACACCCAAGTCACCCAAGCCACTGCACGGCAAGCGGTACCGGAGCGCCAAGTCTGGGACCAAAAGGCTCCTGAACAGCTTCTACCCCAAGCCATAAAATTGCTGAACAGTTAATCAAATGGCTACCCAGACTATTTGAATTGACCCCCTTTTTTTTGCACTGGCTCTATGTACACTCACTAGACACACTTTCACACTCTTTCACACTCTTCACACGCTGCTGCTACTCTGTTTATTATCTATCCTGATTGCCTAGTCACTTTTACCCATACCTGCATGTACATATTACCTCAATTACCTCAACAACCTCGTACCCCTGCACCTTGACTCGGTACCGGTACTCCTTGTATAAAGCCTCGTTATTGTTATTTTATTGTGTTACTATTTACTTTTTTTATTGAGCAAATTTGTCTTACTTTTTAACTCTGCATTGTTGGTAAAGGGCTCATAATTAAGCATTTCACAGTAAAGTCTACACCTCTTGTATTCGGCGCATGTGACAAATACATTTTGATTTGATTTGAGAAACAAGTTGTTTGGGGGTGAGAAAGTGCCCTGTCATGGCATGGGAGAGAGACGAGAGGAGAGAGAGAGGAGAGGTGTGCTGGCTGACTGGCTGGCTGGCTGGCTGTGTGCGTGTGTGTGTTGTGTGCCTCCGCTGCCTGTAGTTTTATAGGCAGGTCCAGGTTCCTCCCTGTGCTACTTCTAGCTGACAGCACCTTCCTGTTACAGTCATGATCCATTTACAGCCCTACTGAAACGTCAAATCACACACACACACACACACACACACACACACACAGACACACACACAGCCTCTAATAATCACCTGGGCTGATCTATGATCAGTTTTGCCTTTTAGATAATACTGAATAAGGCTATATGGATTCGGGGCGGACCTGGTCCTAGATCAGCACTTTTTTTTGTGATGTTGGTTGTGCTCTTGTTGCCTTTGATCGTGCTGGTTACAGCTATATTGAGAGTAGTAGCCTACAGTAACCAATCTCACCAATCCCCTAACATATGGAGTGCCAGTGGTACAGTAGCTTATATGAATTGAGATTAAAAGATAATTTGTTCTTGAATGAATGATAAGATGTTTGCAAAAATTATTAATGCCAATCATCAACTTATTTGTTCCTCAAAGAAAATGATTAAGAAATGTTTACAGAGGGCTATAGTGTATTGACCATTCTAATGCATGGTGAGAGACCATTGTATCTTAATAAAAGTTCATCTTCATAAGCCTAATAGATATTGATATGTCATATTCTCAATGCACTCAATAGCCTAGTAGCCTAGCCTAAGATTGGAAATGAATGATTATACTCTAGGCACCCGGAATTCACCTGTCCATGCAACACTTGGCCTACTTAACCTGTTCCAATTGGTACAGTTCCCACCTATTAGGCTAGTGGCAAGGCCTCAAAATGTTTTAGATACCCCCACCCGATCAATAGACAACCCTCCAAGTCAAATTCGCTCCCACTCAGCATGGCCTCGCCTGACAAAAACACACACAGTTACAGTAGTCATGCTCCTCCGACGCTGTGGCCATTGCAATCCGCTCCAAAGGAAACACCCCACAAACCCAAAAAGTGCAGAACAATGCCTGGCCAGAGGGGGGACAAGCCACAGAAGCCCATGCAACCCAACACCACAAGCGCCGACGCCACCAAAATCTGGTACACCGTGTGTGTGTGTGTGTGTGTGTGTGTGTGTGTGTGTGTGTGTGTGTGTGGTCTGCACCACACACACAAACAAACAGCACCAGGACAACCCAATGCATCCCGGAAACACAGACCTGCAAACACAGAGACATAACAGGTGGATCAGCACTCTTACTCTGAGATGCTTTTTTCACTGAGAGTAAACACAATCAAAATTAAATGAAATAAGGACAGCCAGGCACATTTTAAGGGCAAGAATAGATACTTAGCTAGCTACTTGCCTATGTTACTCCCGCTCTCTCTCTGTCTTAACTGCTATTAGGTGTGAAGAGCATTAGTAGGCTAAGTATTTGTTAGTCTGAGGGTCAGTCACTTTGATAAGGTGAATGAACTTATTCTAAGAGCCATTTGCTGCTGGCCAAAAAGAATGAGCCGTGTATTGTTAAATAACAGAATAGAAGAGATTAGATTGGTGCTTTGTGTGTATAACCAACTCCACCTCCGTGGCATTCATGGAACAAGCTAGCATAGAGTTACAATAAAGCAGCGAGCGAGGGCCCTATCTACTCCCCTCCCTTCTCCTTTCCTTCCTGCTTTCAGAAATCAGAACTGAGAGTGCTCAGCGTCGCGGGGTAGTCTCCTCTCCCAGCCCCCAGAGACGGGATCTGTCTGTCCTCACGGCTTCCTCCTCGGGCCCCGGCCCTGACCATCGGCCCTGACACACACACACTCATACAACGTCCCAGCCCCGGCAGACACACACACACAGCCTCCCGGTCCCTGTCCCGACGCACAGCCAGGGAGGGCCGACAGTGTTGTGTAAGCGCTGGTCAGTGCAGAGGTGACGTAATGGGCCATCCTATGACATACTACTTCAGCCAGGCTGGCCCGCTCCTTGCCTTATAGTACCACCATGCCCCCCTTCATCCACTAGGCCCAACAGGCCCAACTAGGTCAGAATACGCAGTCAAAACACCTTAGTAATCCTATTTACTTACTCATCCCAGGCCCAGCAGGCCAGAGAAATGTAGATTAGTTCTACCAGGAAGGCTTGTCTGAATGCTTGTTTATCTTCATCCAGTAAGCATAACATAATTCACTTTGTTTCCTATTCTACGGGCATAGTGGAAATGAATTCAAATGTATCATCATCAGCATAGTGTCCTGTTTCTTCTCCTCTTTCCTGTTAGCCATGTGTGGAATGTCATTCACCTATTTACCTTATAGCCTATTAGCACGGCACATGCACTTTCCTCACGTTTGCTGTTTAACCTATGGGCTCACTTTTGCAATTATTACCTTCCTCTCTCTCAACCAATGAGCGTAAATCTTGGGATGTATTTATGTCAACTTACCCTCGTTCTCTCACTTGCTGTTTTTCAGCAACAGTTTTTGTGGCTTATAAGCTAAAAACTTCAGCAAAGTCCAATGAGGGGAAATTGTATTTTAATTGTTGTTAACACAGCTCCTGTACCGTAACTTTGTCACTAATTAGTTGGCAATAAATACATGGTTATGTGTCCTCTGTAAATGGGCCTTGGCGGGGAGTAGACCTGAGTACAGGACCCTTATAGTCCTGGTCACAGGGGTGTTGGGACCTGGACACAGAGGTTCTCTGTCAGTTAGGCTCCAGGTTAGTTCTGTCATCACAGACCACTCACCAGGACCCCTTATCTGATCAGGTGCTCGGCCGGTGTGTGTGTGTTTGTGCATGTCATTACCTAGACCTCTTATCTGATCTGGCACTAGCTGAGTGCAATAGTCTTTGGTCGCGGTCCTCACCACTGTTTCCTATTGCTGACGAATTATGACATGACTGTACAGGCCGTATGGATGCAACACATGTACCCTCGCAGTCTGGCTGGTGCACAGAGATGCCGATAAGCATCAAATTGCCCCCGGAGAAAATACCTCACTGTGCACTAGTAGATTTACAGAGCCAGGACATAGTCCCAAGATGAAGGCCACCTTTTCTTCTCAGAAAGTTCAAAAATAAAATCAAAATACCGCTTTTATCCAAAGCTACTTACACAGTTGAGTGAGTGCATACATTTCTAGTTATACAGTTGAAGTCTGACGTTTACATACACCTTAGCCAAATACATTTAAACTCAGTTTTTCACAATTCCTGACATTTAATCCTAGTAAAAATTCCCTGTCTTAGGTCAGTTAGGATCACCACTTTATTTTAAGAATGTGAAATGTCAGAATAATAGTAGAGAGAATGATTTATTTCAGATTTTATTTCTTTCATCACATTCCCAGTGGGTCAGAAGTTTACATACACTAAATTAGTATTTGGTAGCATTGCCTTTCAATTGTTTAACTTGGGTCAAACGTTATCGGGTAGCCTTCCACAAGCTTCCCACAATAAGTTGGGTGAATTATGGCCCATTCCTCCTGACAGAGCTGGTGTAACTGAGTCAGGTTTGTAGGCCTCCTTGCTCGCACACGCTTTTTCAGTTCTGCCCACAAATTTCCCATAGGATTGAGGTCAGGGCTTTGCGATGGCCACTCCAATACCTTGACTTTGTTGTCCTTAAGCCATTTTGCCACAACTTTGGAAGTATGCTTGGGGTCATTGTCCATTTGGAAGACCCATTTGTGACCAAGCTTTAACTTCCTGACTGATGTCTTGAGATGTTGCTTCAATATATCCACATAATTTTCCTTCCTCATGATGCCATCTATTTTGTGAAGTGCACCAGGCCCTCCTGCAGCAAAGCACCCCCACAGCATGATGCTGCCACCCTGTGCTTCACGGTTGGGATGGTGTTCTTCGGCTTGCAAGCAACCCCCTTTTTCCTCCAAACATAAAAATGGTCATTATGGCCAAACAGTTCTATTTTTGATTCATCAGACCAGAGGACATTTCTCCAAAAAGTACGATCTTTATCCCCATGTGCAGTTGCAAACCGTAGTCTGTCTTTTTTATGGCGGTTTTGGAGCAGTGGCTTCTTCCTTGCTGACCGGCCTTTCAGGTTATGTTGATATAGGACTCGTTTTACTGTGGATATAGATACTTTTGTACCTGTTTCCTCCAGCATCTTCACAAGGTCCTTTGCTGTTGTTCTGGGATTGATTTGCACTTTTCGCACCAAAGTACGTTCATCTCTAGGAGACAGAACGCGTCTCCTTCCTGAGCGGTAAGACGGTTGCGTGGTCCCATGGTGTTTATACTTGCGTACTATTGTTTGTACAGATGAATGTGGTACCTTCAGGCGTTTGGAAATTGCTCCCAAGGGTGAACCAGACTTGTGGAGGTCTACAATTTGTTTTCTGAGGTCTTGGCTGATTTCTTTTGATTTTCCCATGATGTCAAGCAAAGAGGCACTGAGTTTGAAGGTAGGCCTTCAAATACATCCACAGGTACACCACCAATTGACTCAAATGATGTCAATTAGCCTATCAGAAGCTTCTAAAGCCATGACATCATTTTCTGGAATTTTCCAAGCTGTTTAAAGCCACAGTCAACTTAGTGTATGTAAACCTCTGACCCACTGGAATTGTGATACAGTGAATTATAAGTGAAATAATCTGTCTGTAAACAATTGTTGGAGAAATGACTTGTGTCACTAAAAAAGTAGATGTCCTAACCGACTTGCCAAAACGATAGTGTTAGCAAGAAATGTGTGGAGTGGTTGAAAAACTAGTTTTAATGACTCCAACCTAAGTGTATGTAAACTTCCGACTTCAACTGTATGTATGTGATTCCTGCGGGAACTGAATCCATGACTTTGACGTTGCTGAGCCACACAGACCACAAAATAAAGCCATGAATGGTTGAAGGATGGAGGCGGCTGTAGTGTGAGCCAGCATCTAGCCATCTATCCAGGGAGGGATTTTGTAGTTTAGCACGTTGCACAATACTGTACCGAGGGAGTTTGTGTGGATTAATTAACTAAATGATTGTGTCTTAAACGGTCTATATGCCACATGATTGTATATATCCTATTGTCTTATTACCTTTCACAGTACACATTTGAGTTCTAACATCAACTTTCTACGAATATCAGGATGCCGTAGGAACATTACATGTTTTATGTAGACCTATTTTGCCAGGGAGACCTGGCAAATTTGTTAGAGATGTGTTCAGTCAAGATTTTCTCACTGAGCCCCTGTGTACAGTTGCAGTCATTGTGAGATCCTGTACTACAGTAGCCTAACTGAACAGAGCCCACAGGCTGAGATAAAGGGTTAGGCCTATCTTTGACTGTAAGGTGTGTTCAGTAAGATTAGATATGGGACATTAGACATTATCATCAAGCCAATGTTTACTTTGTGGCCTGGCGCCCTACCTTTTCTCACGATGGCATGGAGTGTGTATGACAGTGGCATAGTCCTGAAAGTGTCTGACACGGTCTCTGTACTACATCTGACCTGCCTCACTGACCACATGATCACATGACTAGGGAATCTACTGAATAAAATATGACATGAGACAAAAAAACACAAAAGTCATGAAGACAAAAAAGAAGATACTGCTGTATAGTCCTGCTTGTGTTTAGTAAACAATTCATAGCATCTCAAGTGAACTATATAGACTACCCCTAAGTCCTCAGTCAGCTCTGAGGCCTTGACAGAGTAATGGATGGTTGTGTGTATCCCTGGTGGTCTCAGACACAGGACAACTGAACTGCTGCCACAGTCAAAAAAATGCTATTTTCTATTTCTGAATCACAATGAGCACATGTGGCAGGGGAAAAGTAAGGTGAGATAAAAGGTAAAGAAGCTATTTTGTTTGTTAACGATTTACTTTGAACATATCCATAATTCATGTATTACACATCTATAAGCATTTCATAAACGTGTTATAACAGGTCCCAGCCACATTATTAATCATTATCCTTTTACTGCAGTGGGCTAAATCAGTGTCACACAGTGTTTTTGGTCGTCTGAAACAAATCTACTTTGTAACAAAAGTAATCACCTCACACACATGGATATGGGCTTAAAAAGAAGACACTTGTGGCACAGGCTACACAAACAACGCACAACACCGCGCGGCTGCTGCCTCTCCAACCTGGTGGTCCCTGCTCGCACCCCTCACCTGGAGTTCCAGGTCGCAGGCAGCCTCTGGAACTGCCGTTCTGCTGCCAACAAAGCTGACTTCATCCCAGCCTATGCCAACCTCCAGTCCCTCGACTTCCTGGCGCTGACGGAAACATGGATCACCACTGAAAACACGGCTACTCCTACTGCTCTCTCCTCGTCTGACCATGTGTTCTCGCATACCCCGAGAGCATCTGGTCAGAGGGGTGGTGGTACAGGAATCCTCATCTCTCCCAAGTGGACATTCTCAATTTTTCCCCTAACCCATCTGTCTATCTCCTCATTTGAATTCCATGCTGTCACAGTCACTAACCCATTTAAGCTTAATATCCTTGTCATCTATCGCCCTCCAGGTTCCCTTGGAGAGTTCATCAACGAGCTTGACGCCTTGATAAGTTCCTTTCCTGAGGATGGCTCACCCCTCACAGTTTTGGGGGATTTCAACCTCCCTATGTCCACGTTTGACTCATTTCTCTCTGCCTCCTTCTTTCCACTCCTCTCCTCTTTTGACCTCACCCTCTCACCGTCCCCCCCTACTCACAAGGCAGGCAATACGCTTGACCTCATCTTCACTAGATGCTGCTCCTCTACTAATCTCACTGCAACTCCCCTCCAAGTCTCCGACCACTACTTTGTTTCCTTTTCTCTCTCGCTCTCCTCCCACACTACTCACTCTGCCCCTACACAGATGGTAATGCGCCGCCGCAACCTTCGCTCTCTCTCTCCCACTACTCTCTCCTCTTCCATCCTATCATCTCTTCCCTCTGCTCAATCCTTCTCCCTCCAATCTCCTGATTCTGCCTCCTCAACCCTCCTCTCCTCCCTTTCTGCATCCTTTGACTCTCTGTGTCCCCTATCCTCCCGGCCGGCTCGGTCCTCCCCCCCAGCTCCGTGGCTTGATGACTCACTGCGAGCTCACAGAACAGAGCTCCGGGCAGCGGAGAGGAAATGGAAGAAAACTAAACTCCCTACCGACCTGGCATCTTTTCACTCCCTCCTCTCTACATTTTCTTCATCTGTTTCTGCTGCTAAGGCCACCTTCTACCACTCTAAATTCCAAGCATCTGCCTCTAACCCTAGGAAGCTCTTTGCCACATTTTCCTCCCTCCTGAATCCTCCTCCCCCCCCCCCCCCCTCCTCTCTCTCTGTGGATGACTTCGTCAACCACTTTGAAAAGAAGGTTGACGACATCCGATCCTCGTTTGTTAAGTCTAATAACACTGCTGGTCCTGCTCACACTGCCCTACCCTATGCTTTGACTTCTTTCTCCCCTCTCTCTCCAGATAAAATCCTGCGACTTGTGACTGCAGGCCGCCCAACAACCTGCCCGCTTGACCCCATCCCCTCCTCCCTTCTCCAGACCATCTCCGGTGACCTTCTCCCCTACCTCACCTCGCTGATCAACTCATCCTTGACCGCTGGCCATGTCCCTTCCGTCTTCAAGAGAGCGAGAGTTGCTCCCCTCCTCAAAAAACCAACACTCGACCCCACTGATGTCAACAACTACAGACCAGTATCCCTTCTTTCTTTTCTTTCCAAAACTATTGAGCGTGCCGTCTTTAGCCAACTCTCTTGCTATCTCTCTCAGAATGACCTTCTTGATCCAAACCAATCAGGTTTCAGGACTGGTCATTCAACTGAGACTGCTCTTCTCTGTGTCACGGAGACTCTCCGCACTGCTAAAGCTAACTCTCTCTCCTCTGCTCTTGTCCTTCTAGACCTGTCTGCTGCCTTTGATACTGTGAACCATCAGATCCTCCTCTCCACCCTCTCCGAGATGGGCATCTCCGGCGCGGCTCACTCCTGGATTGCGTCCTACCTGACCGGTCGCTCCTACCAAGTGGCGTGGCGGGAAGCTGTCTCCGCACCACGTGCTCTCACCACTGGTGTCCCCCAGGGATCGGTTCTGGGCCCTCTCCTTTTCTCCCTATACACCAAGTCACTTGGCTCTGTCATATCCTCACATGGTCTCTCCTATCATTGCTACGCTGACGATACACAACTAATCTTCTCCTTTCCCCCTTCTGATAACCAGGTGGCGAATCGCATCTCTGCATGTCTGGCAGACATATCAGTATGGATGACGGATCACCACCTCAAGCTGAACCCTGGCAAGACGGAGCTGCTCTTCCTCCCGGGGAAGGACTGCCCGTTCCATGATCTCGCCATCACGGTTGACAACTCCGCTGTGTCCTCCTCCCAGAGTGCGAAGAGCCTAGGCGTGACCCTGGACAACACCCTGTCGTTCTCCGCCAACATCAAGGCGGTGACCCGCTCCTGCAGGTTCATGCTCTACAACATTCGGAGAGTGCGACCCTGCCTTACACAGGAAGCGGCGCAGGTCCTGGTCCAGGCACTTGTCATCTCCCGTCTGGACTACTGCAACTCGCTGTTGGCTGGGCTCCCTGCCTGTGCCATTAAACCCCTACAACTCATCCAGAATGCCGCAGCCCGTCTGGTGTTCAACCTTCCCAAGTTCTCTCACGTCACCCCCCTCCTCCGCACACTCCACTGGCTTCCAGTTGAAGCTCGCATCCGCTACAAGACCATGGTGCTTGCCTATGGAGCAGTGAGGGGAACGGCACCTCTGTACCTTCAGGCTCTGATCAGTCCCTACACCCAAACGAGGACATTGCGTTCATCCACCTCTGGCCTGCTGGCTCCCCTTCCTCTGCGGAAGCACAGCTCCCGCTCAGCCCAGTCAAAACTGTTCGCTGCTCTGGCACCCCAATGGTGGAACAAGCTCCCTCACGACGCCAGGACAGCGGAGTCACTCACCACCTTCCGGAGACATTTGAAACCCCACCTCTTTAAGGAATACCTGGGATAGGATAAAGTATTCCTTCTAACCCCCCCCCCCCCCCCCCCCCCCCAAATTGTAAAGTGGTTATCCCACTGGCTATAGGGTGAACGCACCAATTTGTGAGTCGCTCTGGCTAAGAGCGTCTGCTAAATGACGTTAATGTGCCCTTGAGCAAGGCACTTAACCCTAATTGCTCCTGTAAGTCGCTCTGGTTAAGAGCGTCTGCTAAATGACTAAAATGTAAATGTAAATGTAAGTCAGATATAGAGTTGAAATGTATTCAATTTTGAGTTTGCATCCCAATATTACACTTTATATACATCACAGAAGACTGAAATTTAACAAAACTGTTTGACATAGAAACAGCGGATTCCCGTCATCTTTTTTATTTGTATGTGTATTCATTATGAAATTATGAAAAATATTAATAACATTCCACCCATGAGGACACTAGAGGGTGATTTGGTCATTTGACTGTAGGAACGGGTTTGTTAAAGGTTAATGAAATACAGTATCTATAGCGCATTCATGTCATGCTATGCAAGAGCTCATATTTAGGTATCTTAATAGACGCATCATTACAATGACAGCGTAGTGTCATCATTATGCCTGTTATCAAAAGTGTGATTCTGCCATACTAGTGTTAGTGAATATGCCAAAAGGCCAAACCACGTTTTGAAAATTATGCTCATACTGTATATAGCCTGTACTAGCCCGATTCCCCCCACCGGCTGGTATAGGCCTGTGACTTACCTTCTTCTTCTCACTGACGTCAATGGTGCATGAAGACCCCCACATGGTTGAATCCTCAGGGTAAATTCTACAGATCAAATCGTGTAGTTGAGGGTCATACCCATTTCGTAACTCATTAACAGCCCTCCTCCACATCACAATTAGGCTTAAGTTGGTCATACTGGTCTATAACGCACACATGAAAGGTATATTTATGAATTCTATGCAGTCAAAGTACATTTTCCTACTCATAAAGCATTTATAGCTAATCACTTCATGGTAATTAACTGTGCAGTTTGCCAACACCGACATTAAATGTCTACGTATGAATTCTATGCAGTCAATGTACTGTCATTTCTATTTTACCATTCATAAAGCATTTCTAAACATGCTTCACTTATCAAAAATAATACAGATAAAACACAGAATATGAACATTATTCAGTTGAAGTTTTCTTGATTAGATTTAACAAAGATTCATATTCAAAGCATTCAAATTCAATTACCCTTTTCAAAATCATTGCAATTACTGTTTTTGTGAGTAAAACGTACAAACACAGGGTGCTAGCTAGCATTTCCCCCTTATTCACTAATGTGCCAAACCCTTGGAACAATGTCAACATGTTACTCGTCATAAATAGTATTACACATATGTTAACAATGTTATTTCACTATTTACATTGTACTTTGGCACATTATGAACCTTTTAAAAATGACAAATTAAGAGACAGAAACCAGTTGCTTTCTTTTTGACTGCAGAGGGGACGTGAGAGGTCAGTGTGGCATCACTTCCAGGTGACAGCCCAGCATTCTTCTGGCTTCTAATTAGCTCTTGTTTTATTTTATATGTACAAACATACAGTGTCAGTCATGAAATCGTAAACAAAAAGGTGAACTAACTGTTTAATCACCAGGAAGTGACATTTCACTGACTTCTCACCTTTAATATTCTCGTATAGCCAAAATGGAAAGAACGTCATTATGTTTCTGTTTCTTAATTTGTCGTGTTGGTTTGTAATGTGCAAAAGTAAAATGTACGTTTTAAAATAGTGAGATAGCTACCATTATTAACTAAATGTTTTATGAGATTCATGATGATTTTGTAATGTTTATTGACCGAGTTGTAAAACATGTTGACATTGCCAGGGGCTTAGCCAGGCTAAGGTGAATAACCTAGAGAAGAGGTAGGCAACTAGATTCAGCTGCGGGCCAATTTTTGTCGGAGCGGATGGTCGGGTGGCCGGAACATAAATATAATAATTTGTACACTGCAAATTGACCACAACTAAGCCCAAAAAGAGATTGTATTTGAAAAAAACAATCACATTATCATATCTTGATTACATTGAGACATGATAACGTATGTTTTATTTGTGGGAATACTTGGGAATAGATTTCCTAAATTAAACTAATTTTGGGCTGAATGTCTGGTGATTTTACAGTCTTTTTTTAAACCAAAAACTAAAATCCCAATTACATATATTTTTCTTTACTAACAACTTTGGGGGGACAAAAATAATCTACAAGGACTAGGGACTTTTTTAGGATATAAAGAAAAGGAATAGAGCTAAGCACTGGCAAAGTCCTAGAAGAAAACCTGGCAGTCTGCTTTCCAACAGACACTGGGAGACAAATCCACCTTTCAGCAGGACAATAACCTAAAGCACAAGGCCAAATATACACTGGAGTTACTTACCAAGACAACATTGAATGTTCCTAAGTGGCCTCGTTACTGTTTTGACTTAAATCGGCAAGACTTGAAAATGGCTGTCTAGCAATGATCAACAAACAACTTCACAGAGCTTGAATAATTTTTAAGAGAATAATGGGTCAATATTGTGCAATCCAGGTTTGCTAAGCTCTTCGAGACTTAACCAGAAAGACTCACAGCTGTAATCGCTGCCAGGTGATTTTAACATGTATTGTGTCGGTTGAATACTTATCTAATCAGTTGTTAGACTGGCAGTCACAGTTTTGGGTGACTTCAACCTCCCTACGTCTATCTTTGACTCATTTCTCTCTGCCTCCTTCTTTCCACTCCTCTCCTCTTTTGACCTCACCCTCTCACCGTCCCCCCCTACTCACAAGGCAGGCAATACGCTTGACCTCATCTTTACTAGATGCTGTTCTTCTACTAATCTCACTGCAACTCCCCTCCATGTCTCCGACCACTACTTTGCATCTTTTTCTCTCTCGCTCTCCTCCAACACTACTCACTCTGCCCCTACTCAGATGGTAATGCGCCGTCGCAACCTTCGCTCTCTCTCTCCCGCTACTCTCTCCTCTTCCATCCTCTCATCTCTTCCCTCTGCTCAATCCTTCTCCCTCCAATCTCCTGATTCTGCCTCCTCAACTCTCCTCTCCTCCCTTTCTGCATCCTTTGACTCTCTATGTCCCCTATCCTCCCGGCCGGCTCGGTCCTCCCCTCCTGCTCCGTGGCTTGACGACTCATTGCGAGCTCACAGAACAGGGCTCCGGGCAGCCGAGCAGAAATGGAGGAAAACTAGACTACCTGCGGACCTGGCATCTTTTCACTCCCTCCTCTCTACATTTTCTTCATCTGTTTCTGCTGCTAAAGCCACTTTCTACCACTCTAAATTCCAAGCATCTGCCTCTAACCCTAGGAAGCTCTTTGCCACCTTCTCCTCCCTGCTGAATCCTCCTCCCCCTCCACCCCCTCCTCCCTCTCTGTGGATGACTTCGTCAACCATTTTGAAAAGAAGCGTGACGACATCCGATCCTCGTTTGTTAAGTCAAATGACACTGCTGGTCCTGCTCACACTTTCCTACCCTATGCTTTGACTTCTTTCTCCCCTCTCTCTCCAGATGAAATCTTGCGACTTGTGACGGCCGGCCACCCAACAACCTTCCCGCTTGACCCTATCCCCTCCTCTCTTCTCCAGACCATCTCCGGTGACCTTCTCCCTTACCTCACCTCGCTCATCAACTCATCCTTGACCGCTGGCTATGTCCCTTCTGTCTTCAAGAGACCGAGAGTTGCACCCCTTCTCAAAAAACCAACACTCGATCCCTCCAATGTCAACAACTACAGACCAGTATCGCTTCTTTCTTTTCTCTCCAAAACTCTTGAGCGTGCAGTCTTTAGCCAACTCTCTTGCTATCTCTCTCAGAATGACCTTCTTGATCCAAACCAGTTAGGTTTCAAGACTGGTCATTCAACTGAGACTGCTGTTCTCTGTGTCACGGAGGCTCTCCGCACTGCTAAAGCTAACTATCTCTCCTCTGCTCTTGTCCTTCTAGACCTGTCTGCTGCCTTTGATACTGTGAACCATCAAATCCTCCTCTCCACGCGGCTCATTCTTGGATTGCGTCCTACCTGACCGGTCGCTCCTACCAAGTGGCGTGGCGAGAATCTGTCTCCGCACCACGTGCTCTCACCACTGGTGTCCCCCAGGGCTCAGTTTTAGGCCCTCTCCTATTCTCGCTATACACCAAGTCACTTGGCTCTGTCATATCCTCACATGGCCTCTCCTATCATTGCTACGCGGACGACACACAACTAATCTTCTCCTTTCCCCCTTCTGATAACCAGGTGGCGAATCGCATCTCTGCATGTCTGGCAGACATATCAGTGTGGATGACGGATCACCACCTCAAGCTGAACCTCGGCAAGACGGAGCTGCTCTTCCTCCCGGGGAAGGACTGCCCGTTCCATGATCTCGCCATCACGGTTGACAACTCCGTTTTGTCCTCCTCCCAGAGTGCGAAGAGCCTTGGCGTGACCCTGGACAACACCCTGTCATTCTCCGCTAACATCAAGGTGGTGACCTGATCCTGTAGGTTCATGCTCTACAACATTCTGAGAATACGACCCTGCCTTACACAGGAAGCGGCACAGGTCCTAATCCAGGCACTTGTCATCTCCCGTCTGGATTACTGCAACTCGCTGTTGGCTGGGCTCCCTGCATGTGCCATTAAACCCCTACAACTCATCCAGAATGCCGCAGCCCGTCTGGTGTTCAACCTTCCCAAGTTCTCTCACGTCACCCCGCTCCTCCGCACACTCCACTGGCTTCCAGTTGAAGCTCGCATCTGCTACAAGACCATGGTGCTTGCCTACGGAGCTGTGAGGGGAACGGCACTTCCGTACCTTCAGGCTCTTATCAGTCCCTACACCCAAACGAGGGCATTGCGTTCATCCACCTCTGGCCTGCTGGCCCCCCTACCTCTGTGGAAGCTCAGTTCCCGCTCAGCCCAGTCAAAAATGTTCGCTGCTCTGGCACCCCAATGGTGGAACAAGCTCCCTCATGACGCCAGGACAGCGGAGTCACTCACCACCTTCCGGAGACACTTGAAACCCCACCTCTTTAAGGAATACCTGGGATAGGATAAAGTAATCCTTCTACCCCCCCCCCCCCCCCCCCCCCCCTTAACCCACCCCAAAGAAAAAAAAATAAACATATTGTAAAGTGGTTATCCCACTGGCTATAAGGTGAATGCACCAATTTGTAAGTCGCTCTGGATAAGAGCGTCTGCTAAATGACGTAAATGTAAATGTTGTTAGTTAATTTAAAAATCGTTGACAAACAAATGACAATTAAATCAATTTTAATCCCACTTTGTAACACAACAAACGGTGGAAAAAGTCAAGGGGTGTGAATACTTTCTGAAGGCACTTAAGGTACCCAAAAAAATATTTCAACATGATTTGATGAAAAATTGAATTTGGCCTTACTGCTATTAGCCCATAGAAACGCATTGAACAACATATTCATGCTTGGCAAAACATTTATTTTAAAAAACACATCAAAAGGAAGCATGTTTTGAAGTCTCTGTCCTATAGACAGGTTGGTTGTTCAGCAACAAAACCGGCGTGTGCGCAACTATGGGCCAAAACAGACAGGGTTGGCTTAGACTGTTGACAACATGTAAACTATATTTAGTCTTTATTGAAAACATAAATACATTTGCACAATGAGCACTTGTTACAGTTGTTGGTTAGCTAGCTAGCAAATTTGAGCAATATTAGCATAGACATGACATCAGTCAAAACACCTCAAAACAAGACATGGTATCAATAACAAGATACAATGAGCTGAAACGAGTCACCTACGATTCCCCACAGGGCAGCTTCTTGTCATTGTTGCTAGCTATCTGACCATTGAGAATGATAAGAACGCACACCTTTTGGCCAAAGCGATGTGCGTGCATCATTTTCGTGACGTTGTCAGCCAACTTGTCTATTTCTGAGAGCTATAAGAAAGCTCAAGAAATTGTTATAATAATTTTTACACATATTTAACCCCTTGTTTGGATGGCACTAAAGTACTTCCATACTTCCATTTGTTTTTTAAACCTTCAGATGCGTCTTGTGAGGCTTGCGTTTTAGAGCAAAACAACCAACATGTACAGTACGTGTTCATGAGAGTCTCACCTTTCAATGGTGGGGTCATATTATTTTATAGTTTGTAGTTTGTGGATGTCCATCATCCATTTCATATGATAATTTACGAATTACAATTCGTACAATATGTTACGAATGTGCTAAATGTATGTATGATATGTTATGTAACTTTAGCTAGGTGGCTAGGAAGCTAACACTAATGTTAGCTATGTGGCTAACGTTAGCTAAGATAAATAGTATCAGTGGCTCTGTGGACATTATGACAGTATGATGTATGTAACTCCCTCATTATCGATTAATAGGCCTGTTACAGACTACAGTGACATAATCCACCAGAGACCCTCGACTCAATGGAAATCACCTCACACATCCCCAACACATCTCTCAGTGCTGCCATGGGTCTCTCTCTCTCTTTCTATATCTCTCTCTTTCTATATCTCTCTTTCTATATCTCTCTCTTTCTATATCTCTCTCTTTCTCTCTCTCTCTCTCTCTCTCTCTCTCTCTCTCTCTCTCTCTCTCTCTCTCTCTCTCTCTCTCTCTCTCTCTCTCTCTCTCTCTCTCTCTCTCTCTCTCTCTCTCTCTCTCTCTCTCTCTCTCTCTCTCTCAATTCAATTCAATTTAAGGGCTTTATTGGCATGGGAAACGTATGTTAACATTGCCAAAGCAAGTGAAGTAGATGGTAAACAAAAGTGAAATAAACAATACAAATTAACAGTAAATATTACACTCAGAAGTTCCAAAAGAATAAAGACTTTTCAAATGTCATTTTATGTACAGTGCCCTCCACAATTATTGGCACCCCTGTTTAAGATGTGGTCGAGGACTTCCAAAAATTCTCCTTTTTTTTTAAACAACATAGAACCCAAATGCAAAAAAAGAGAAAAATCCAACCTTTTATTTAAGTACATTACTTTGGTGTAAAAAAAAAAATCACACATTTAGAAAAAAAAAAACTTGAAATCATGTGTCCCACAATTATTGACACCCCTGATGTTAATACTTACCCCTTTTGCCAACAAGACAGCACTTAATCTCCTCCTATAACATTTCACAAGATTGGAGAACACAGAGAGAGGGATCTTTGACAATTCTTCTTTGCACAATCTTTCTAGATCATCCAGTGTCCTGGGTCCTCTCTTATGCACTCTCCTCTTTAGCTCGCCCCACAGGTTTTCGATTGGGTTGAGGTCTGGGGACTGAGATGGCCATGGGAGGACCTTGAGTTTGTGACTGCTGAACCATTTTTGTGTAGATTTTGCCACATGTTTTGGATCATTATCCTGCTGAAAGACCCAATGACGACCCATCTTCAGCTTTCTGGCAGAGGCCATCAGGTTTTTATTTAAAATGTCCTGGTAGTTCAAAGTGTTCATAATGCCATGCACCCTAACAAGGTTCCCAGGGCCTTTGGAAGAGAAACAGGCCCACAGCATCACAGATCCTCCACCATACTTCACTGTGGGCATGAGGTGCTTTTCGGCATACTCATCTTTTGTTTTACGCCAGACCCACTTAGAGTGTTTGTTGCCAAAAAGCTCAATCTTAGTCTCATCTGACCAAAGCACACGATCCCAGTTGAAGTCCCAGTGCCGCTTAGCAAACTCCAGACGTTTACGTTTGTGAGTGTTAGTGAGAAAAGGCTTTTTCCTTGCATGCCTCCCAAACAGCTTGTTGGCATGTAGAGAGCGTCTGATGGTTGTTTTGGAGACTTTGTGACCCAAAGATGCCACTCTTTGATGCAATTCTGTGACAGTGAGCTTAGGACTTTTTTTTACTTCTCTTACCATCCTCCTCACTGTGCGTTGTGGCAAGATAAACTTGGGACCTCTTCCAGCCTTGTTTGTCACTGTTCCAGTTGTTTTAAACTTCTTAATGATTCCTCTGACTGTAGATACGGGCAAGTTAAGGCGAGTGGCTATTTTCTTGTAGCCATTGCCTGACTTATGAAGGTCGACACAAATCTGCCTTACTTGAATGGTGTGTTCTCTTGTCTTTGCCATGTTGACAAATGGGTAAGATAATTAGGCCTCTGTGTCTTTTTTTAAATATTTTATTTCACCTTTATTTAACCAGGTAAGCCAGTTGAGAACAGGTTCTCATTTACAACTGCGACCTGGCCAAGATAAAGCAAAGTAGTGCAATAAAAACAACACAGAGTTACATATGGGGTAAAAAAAAAACATAAAGTCAGAAATACAACAGAAAATATATATACAGTGTGTGCAAATGTAGCAAGTTATGGAGGTAAGGCAATAAATAGGCTATAGTGCAGAATAATTACAATAGTATTAACACTGGAATGCTAGATGTGCAAGAGATTATGTGCAAATAGAGATACTGGGGTGCAAAAGAGCAAAATAAATAACAATATAGGGATGAGGTAGTTGGGTGGGCTAATTTCAGATGGGCTGTGTACAGGTGCAGTGATCGGTAAGGTGCTCTGACAACTGATGCTTAAAGTTATTGAGGGAGATAAGAGTCTCCAGCTTCAGAGATTTTTGCAATTCGTTCCAGTCATTGGCAGCAGAGAACTGGAAGGAATGGCGGCCAAAGGAGGTGTTGGCTTTGGGGATGACCAGTGAGATATACCTGCTGGAGCGCAGACTACGGGTGGGTGCTGCTATGGTGACCAATGAGCTAAGATAAGGCGGGGATTTGCCTAGCAGTGATTTATAGATGGCCTGGAGCCAGTGGGTTTGACGACGAACATGTAGTGAGGACCAGCCAACAAGAGCGTACAGGTCACAGTGGTGGGTAGTGTATGGGGCTTTGGAGACAAAACGGATGGCACTGTGATAGACTACATCCAATTTGCTGAGTAGAGTGTTGGAGGCTATTTTGTAAATGACATCGCCGAAGTCAAGGATCGGTAGGATAGTCAGTTTTACGAGGGCATGTTTGGCAGCATGAGTGAAGGAGGCTTTGTTGCGAAATAGGAAGCCGATTCTAGATTTAACTTTGGATTGGAGATTCTTTATGTGAGTCTGGAAGTTGAGTTTACAGTCTAACCAGACACCTAGATATTTGTAGTTGTCCACATACTCTAGGTCATACCCGTCGAGAGTGGTGATTCTAGTCGGGTGGGCGGGTGCTAGCAGCGTTCGATTGAAAAGCATGCATTTAGTTTTACTAGTGTTTAAGAGCAGTTGAAGGCTACTGAAGGATTGTTGTATGGCATTGAAGCTCGTTTGGAGGTTTGTTAACACAGTGTCCGATGAAGGGCCAGATGTATACAAAATGGTGTCGTCTGCGTAGAGGTGGATCTGAGAGTCACCAGCAGCAAGAGCGACATCATTGATATACACGGAGAAAAGTGTCGGCCCAAGAATTGAACCCTGTGGCACCCCCATAGAGACTGCCATAGGTCCAGACAACAGGCCCTCCGATTTGACACACTGAACTCTATCTGAGAAGTAGTTGGTGAACCAGGCGAGGCAGTCATTTGAGAAACCAAGGCTATTTAGTCTGCCAATAAGAATGCGGTGGTTGACAGAGTCGAAAGCCTTGGCCAGGTCGATGAAGACGGCTGCACAGTACTGTCTATTATCAATCGCGGTTATAATATCGTTTAGGACCTTGAGCGTGGCTGAAGTGCACCCGTGACCAGCTCGGAAACCGGATTGCATAGCGGAGAAGGTACGGTGGTATTCGAAATGGTCGATGATCTGTTTGTTAACTTGGCTTTCGAATACTTTCGAAAGGCAGGGCAGGATGGATATAGGTCTGTAGCAGTTTGGATCTAGAGTGTCACCCCCTTTGAAGAGGGGGATGACCGCGGCAGCTTTCCAATCTCTGGGGATCTCAGACGTTATGAAAGAGAGGTTGAACAGACTAGTAATAGGGGTTGCGACAATTTCGGCGGCTAGTTTTAGAAAGAAAGGGTCCAGATTGTCTAGCCCAGCTGATTTGTAGGGGTCCAGATTTTGCAGCGCTTTCAAAACATCAGCTGTCTGAATTTGTGTGAAGGAGAAGCGGGGGGGGCATGGGCAAGTTGCAGCAGAGGGTGCAGAGTTGGTGGCCGGGTTAGTGGTAGCCAGATGGAAAGCATGGCCAGCTGTAGCAAAATGCTTGTTGAAATTCTCGATTATTGTAGATTTATCGGTGGTGATAGTGTTTCCTAGCCTCAGTGCAGTGGGCAGCTGGGAGGAAGTGCTCTTATTCTCCATGGACTTTACAGTGTCCCAAAACTTTTTGGAGTTAGTGCTACAGGATGCAAATTTCTGTTTGAAAAAGTTAGCCTTTGCTTTCCTGACTGCTTGTGTATATTGGTTCCTAACTTCCCTGAAAAGTTGCATATCGCGGGGGCTATTTGATGCTAATGCTGTACGCCACAGGATGTTTTTGTGCTGGTCAAGGGCAGTCAAGTCTGAGGAGAACCAGGGGCTATATCGGTTCTTAGTTCTGTATTTTTTGAATGGGGCATGTTTATTTAAGATTGAGAGGAAATTACTTTTAAGGAACAACCAGGCATCCTCTACTGACGGAATGAGATCTATATCCATCCAGGATACCTGGGCCAGGTCAATTAGGAAGGCCTCCTCACTAAAGTGTTTTAGGGAGCGTTTGACAGTGATGAGGGGTGGTCGTTTGACTGCGGACCCGTTACGGACGCAGGCAATAAGGCAGTGATCGCTGAGATCCTGGTTGAAGACAGCTGAGGTGTATTTAGAGGGTATGTTAGTCAGGATGATATCTATGAGGGTACCCATGTTTACGGATTTAGGGTTGTACCTGGTAGGTTCGTTGATAATTTGCGTGAGGTTGAGGGCATCTAGCTTGGATTGTAGGATGGCTGGGGTATTAAGCATATCCCAATTTAGGTCACCAAGCAGTACAAACTCTGAGGATAAATGGGGGGCAATCAATTCACATATGGTGTCCAGGGCACAGCTGGGGGCTGAGGGGGGTCTGTAGCAAGCGGCAACAGTGAGAGACTTATTTCTGGAAAGGTGGATTTTTAGAAGTAGAAGCTCAAACTGTTTGGGCACAGACCTGGATAGTATGATGGAGCTCTGCAGGCTATCTCTACAGTAGATTGCAACTCCACCCCCTTTGGCAGTTCTATCTAGACGGAAAATGTTATAGTTGGGGATGGAAATTTCAGAATTTTTGGTGGCCTTCCTGAGCCAGGATTCAGACACTGCTAGAACATCAGGGTTGGCAGAGTGTGCTAACGCAGTGAATAACTCAAACTTAGGAAGTAGACTTCTGATATTTATGTGCAAGAAACCAAGACTTTTGCGATTACAGAAGTCATCAAATGATAGCGCCTGGGGAGTAGGAGTGATACTGAGGGCTGCAGGGCCTGGGTTAGCCTCTACATCACCAGAGGAACAGAGGAGGACTAGAATAAGGATACGGCTAAAGGCTTTAAGAACTGGTCTTCTAGTGCGTTGGGTACATAGAATAAAGGGGGCAGATTTCCGGGTGTTATAGAAAAGATTCAGGGCATTATGTACAGACAAGGATATGGAAGGATATGAGTAAAGTGGAGATAAACCTAAGCGTTGGGTAACAATGAAAGAGATAGTATCTCTAGAGGCATCAATTGAGTCGGTCTCTGAGTGTATGGGGGGAGGGACAAAGGAGCTATCTAAGGCAGGTTTAGCTAGGCTGGGGGGTCTACAGTGATATAGTACAATTAGAAATAACCGAAACAACAATAAACTAACCATGTTTGGGCTGAGGCTAAACATAAACAGGATGTAGTACCGTAAAAAGGAACAGTCCAGCAGATATCAGCTGTATAGCTGAGTTATCATAAGGTCCGGTGGTGAAGCACTTGTGAGTAAGAGGCCACGGATAGCGTGTGCTAGCGGGCCAGGGCTAGCAGATGGATGGAATCTTCGTGGTTAACGTCGTAACCACATCAGACGATTTCGTCGGCAGACCAGTCGTGTAGGATCGGCGGGGCTTCGTGTCAACACTAGGTGGTCCCGTCCGGTTGACAGAGAGGTAGATAGCCGGGAGATGGGCCTAGCTCAAGATGATTAGCCAGACCACAGCGTCCGTTTTGTTGTAGCCAGCTGGTAGCGATGAATCCGGAGTTAAAGGTCCAGTGATTCAGTGATTCCGGCGGAAAAACTGATATGATCTGGGTCGATAACGCGCTGTGCAGACTGGCCGAATATCCGGTGATCAATGTCCAATGATTAAAATTAATCCTGCGGAAAAAAATCCAATGTTCTGGGTGAAACACCGCTAGCTGTGGCTAATAGCAAGTAGCTAGTTCAGTAGCTAGTTCAGTTTAGTGAGTAAGAGGCCACGGATAGCGTGTGCTAGCGGGCCAGGGCTAGCCGATGGATGGAATCTTCGTGGTTAACGTCGTAACCACATCAGACGATTTCGTCGGCAGACCAGTCGTGTAGGATCGGCGGGGCTCCGTGTCAACACTAGGTGGTCCCGTCCGGTTGACAGAGAGGTAGATAGCCGGGAGATGGGCCTAGCTCAGGATGATTAGCCAGACCACAGCGTCCGTTTTGTTGTAGCCAGCTGGTAGCGATGAATCCGGAGTTAAAGGTCCAGTGATTCAGTGATTCCGGCGGAAAAACTGATATGTTCTGGGTCGATAACGCGCTGTGCAGACTGGCCGAATATCCGGTGATCAATGTCCAGTGATTAAAATTAATCCCGCGGAAAAAAATCCAATGTTCTGGGTGAAACACCGCTAGCTGTGGCTAATAGCAAGTAGCTAGTTAGCTGGCTAGCTAGTTTCAACTGGAGATTCTAGATTCTAGATAAAGGTAAGTCAAAAATAGAATCCGTTCCACATTGAGTGAGGCGGGTTGCAGGAAAGTATATTTTGTAGAAGGATGAAAAGTCTGATAGGGAAATATGTACGAAAAATACAAAAAAAAAAAACAGGGTATTTACAGGCTATTTACAGACACACGACAGAAACAGGACTGCACTACTTCGCCATCGTGTCACGTCATATTTATACCCCAGGGAAACAGGAAGTCATGAATTACTAATTAAAAGTTCCTAGATACCCTGACCAACTTTAGCAACTACAGAAAAGTATATTTTTTAAAAAATCAATTAAAATTTTCAGCGGAATTGTTAGGGGTGCCAATAATTGTGGGACACATGATTTCAAGTATATTTTTTTCTAAATGTGTGATTTTTTTTTTTACCACCAAAGTAATGTACTTAAATAAAAGGTTGGATTTTTCTCATTTTTTGCATTTGGGTTCTATGTTGTTAAAAAAAAAAGGAGAATTTTTGGAAGTCCTCGACCACATCTTAAACAGGGGTGCCAATAATAGTGGAGGGCACTGTATATATACAGTATTGTAACAATGTGCAAATAGTTAAAGTACAAATGGGAAAATAAATAAACATAAATATGGGTTATATTTACAATGATGTTTGTTCTTCACTGTTTGCCCTTTTCTTGTGGCAGCAGGTCACAAATCTTGCTGCTGTGATGGCACACTGTGGTATTTCACCCAGTAGATAAGGGAGTTTATCAAAATTGGGTTTGTTTTCAAATTCTTTGTGGATCTGTGTAATCTGAGGGAAATATGTGTCTCTAATATGGTCATACATTTGGCAGGAGGTTAGGAAGTGCAGCTCAGTTTCCACCTCATTTTGTGGGCAGTGTGCACATAGCCTGTCTTCTCTTGAGAGCCAGGTCTGCCTACGGCAGCCTTTCTCAATAGCAAGGCTATGCTCACTGAGTCTGTACATAGTCAAAGATTTCCTTAAGTTTGGGTCAGTCACAGTTGTCAGGTATTCTGCCACTGTGTACTCTCTGTTTAGAGCCAAATAGCATTGTAGTTTTGTCAAGTAATTCTCTTTTAGTTTTCTCATGATTTGGTTGGGTCTAATTGTGTTGTTGTCCTGGGGCTCTGTGGGGTCTGTTTTTGTTTGTGAACAGAGCCCCAGGACCAGCTTCCTTAGCTGACATAGCTGAAGCTGTTGACAGACTGATTGCCTCTCTCTCTCTCTCTCTCTCTCTCTCTCTCTCTCTCTCTCTCTCTCTCTCTCTCTCTCTCTCTCTCTCTCTCTCTCTCTCTCTCTCTCTCTCTCTCTCTCTCTCGCTCTCTCTCTCTCTCTCTCAGTGCATGCTGGGAGTTTTTTGGAGTTTGAGTGTTTGGTGTGGAGGGCTCTGTCCTAACTTATTTTCTTGATTCTTTCCTTGGTCTTTTCTTTACATTTAAATTTTCTATGGTGGAGGGTTAATGCACTGTTTTTTGTTTTTTTTAGGGGGTAGATCAGCTTTAATATTGCAGATAGATTGTAACTTCCATCAATGTAATTGTCTGCATCACTTCCAATCCCCCATATGTTTTTTCCCTCGCAAATATATATATATATATGCATATATATATATATATATATATATACATACATACATACATACATAGATACACACATACATACACACTAATGCACTGTTTGTTTTAGTGGTACCCACTGTTTGTTTCTTCAATGTTAGGGAGGAAGAGGACAGAGGTTTAGTTTCCTGGGGTTTTGAACGGTGTGGCGTGAGCGATGGCTTCGCAGCCTAGCGCGGAGGAGATGCTGTCGTTACGGCATGGATTCAGGTGTGTTCCCGAGAATGGAATTATGGTGGAGGAGGTTCTGCTCGCGGTCGGCCAACAGGTGGGTGTCTTAGACAGGAACTCTCACAGGTATTTCCTGAGGAGACGCTGGTGGTCGGCGGGGACTGGAACTGTACGATGGATTTTACGAAAGACAGAAATGGAGAGGAGCCTCATTCAGGCTCCATGGGGGTGTTAAGGGACATCATTAATCAGTTTGACCTAGTGGATGTTTGGAGAACTAGACATACCAACACAAGACAGTATACATGGGTGAAGGTCTTTGGGGCTAGGGTGAGTGCAGCCCGGCTTGATCAATTGTACATGTCCAGGAATCAGAGCAATAGGCTGTTGGACGCTTCCATTCTCCCGGTGGGTTTTTCGGATCATCACATACAGTGGGGAAAAAAAGTATTTAGTCAGCCACCAATTGTGCAAGTTCTCCCACTTAAAAAGATGAGAGAGGCCTGTAATTTTCATCATAGGTACACATTGTAGGATTTTTAATGAATTTATTTGCAAATTATGGTGGAAAATAAGTATTTGGTCAATAACAAAAGTTTCTCAATACTTTGTTATATACTCTTTGTTGACAATGACACAGGTCAAACGTTTTCTGTAAGTCTTCACAAGGTTTTCACACACTGTTGCTGGTATTTTGGCCCATTCCTCCATGCAGATCTCCTCTAGAGCAGTGATGTTTTGGGGCTGTCGCTGGGCAACACAGACTTTCAACTCCCTCCAAAGATTTTCTATGGGGTTGAGATCTGGAGACTGGCTAGGCCACTCCAGGACCTTGAAATGCTTCTTACGAAGCCACTCCTTCGTTGCCCGGGCGGTGTGTTTGGGATCATTGTCATGCTGAAAGACCCAGCCACGTTTCATCTTCAATGCCCTTGCTGATGGAAGGAGGTTTTCATTCAAAATCTCACGATACATGGCCCCATTCATTCTTTCCTTTACACGGATCAGTCGTCCTGGTCCCTTTGCAGAAAAACAGCCCCAAAGCATGATGTTTCCACCCCCATGCTTCACAGTAGGTATGGTGTTCTTTGGATGCAACTCAGCATTCTTTGTCCTCCAAACACGACGAGTTGAGTTTTTACCAAAAAGTTCTATTTTGGTTTCATCTGACCATATGACATTCTCCCAATCCTCTTCTGGATCATCCAAATGCACTCTAGCAAACTTCAGACGGGCTTGGACATGTACTGGCTTAAGCAGGGGGACACGTCTGGCACTGCAGGATTTGAGTCCCTGGCGGCGTAGTGTGTTACTGATGGTAGGCTTTGTTACTTTGGTCCCAGCTCTCTGCAGGTCATTCACTAGGTCCCCCCGTGTGGTTCTGAGATTTTTGCTCACCGTTCTTGTGATCATTTTGACCCCACGGGGTGAGATCTTGCGTGGAGCCCCAGATCGAGGGAGATTATCAGTGGTCTTGTATGTCTTCCATTTCCTAATAATTGCTCCCACAGTTGATTTTCTTCAAACCAAGCTGCTTACCTATTGCAGATTCAGTCTTCCCAGCCTGGTGCAGGTATACAATTTTGTTTCTGGTGTCCTTTGACAGCTCTTTGGTCTTGGCCATAGTGGAGTTTGGAGTGTGACTGTTTGAGGTTGTGGACAGGTGTCTTTTATACTGATAACAAGTTCAAACAGGTGCCATTAATACAGGTAACGAGTGGAGGACAGAGGAGCCTCTTAAAGAAGAAGTTACAGGTCTGTGAGAGCCAGAAATCTTGCTTGTTTGTAGGTGACCAAATACTTATTTTCCACCATAATTTGCAAATAAATTCATTAAAAATCCTACAATGTGATTTTCTGGATTTTTTTTCTTCTCAATTTGTCTGTCATAGTTGACGTGTACCTATGATGAAAATTACAGGCCTCTCTCATCTTTTTAAGTGGAAGAACTTGCACAATTGGTGGCTGACTAAATACTTTTTTCCCCCACTGTAACCATGGCTCGGCTGTCTATTTCACCAGGGCCTCGGCAGGCATCCTATTGGAAGTTTAATGTAAAGCTCTTACAAGATGCCACTTTTTGCTCAGGTTTCCAGACTTTTTGGGAAAGGTGGGGGCAGTGAAGAGAGGAGTATGAGTCTCTGAGTCAATGGTGGGATGTGGGAATTCCTAGCAAATGTGGCTTTTCTGGCAACAGTATACAGCTCTCTCATCCTCAGAGGCTAGGAGAGTATTGGGGGAACTCGAGCGTAGTATTAGTGAGATGGAGGTAGAGCTGGTGGGGCAAGGCAATGTAGGCCTCCAGGCTAATTTAGCTGAACTATGTAGGGACCTGGGCAGTTTTTTCTAGGTTGAAGCAAAGGGAGCACTTGTAAGAGCTAGGTTCTCCATGCTCAAGGAGTGGATGCTCCCAGCTCCTTCTTCTTTGGTTTGGAAAGACAGAGCGGTGAAGCCAAGGGTATGCATTGTCTACGGCTTTCGTATGGGCGGGTGACCACTGTGGTGGGGGAGATGCGGGAGCGGACTGTGGAGTTTTATACTGAGTTGTATAGGGCAGAACTGTGTGATCCTATGTGTGCTCAGGTTTTATTTGCAGAACTCCCTAAGCTCTCTCTGGCACAGAGGGATGAAATGGACATTCCCCTGTTGTCCCATGAACTGGCAGAGGCCGTAACCCAGATGTCCCCCGGCCGCGGGTCGATGGACTCCCAGTGGAGTTTTATAAATAATTATGGGGAATAATTGTACTGGACTTCTTTTGCGTGTTGAGTGAGTGCGTCGGGGTGGGAGAGTTGCAGATGAGCTGCCGTCGGGCGGCTCTGACTCTCCTGCCCAAAAAAGGGGACTTGTGTGAACTTAAGAACTGGAGGCCTGTGCCATTGCTCTGTGCTGTGACAAGATATTTGCCAAGGTCCTCACTAACAGACTGAAGACTGGACTCTATAGTACACAAGGACCAGACATATTGCGTACTAGGACGCTCAATCACGGACAACTTGTTCTTAATCAGGGACATGTTGGACTTGTCAAGAGGTTCAAATGTGAACTTTGGACTGGTCTCTTCAGATCAAGAGAAGGCTTTTGATAGAGTATACCATGAGTATCTGTTTAATATGATGTTTGGGTTTGGGGAAAGGTTTTTGGCGTATGTGAAGATGTTGTATGCTGGGGCGTCATGTATGGTCAAGGTGGGAGGTGGGCTCAGTAGGCCAGTCTGGGTGAGGCGGGGCATTAGACAAGGATGTCCTCTATCAGGGCAGTTATATACACTAGCCATTGAGCCTTTTTTGGGCCTGCTATGCAGGAGACTGCAGGGAGTGTGTTGGACAGGCATAGCAGTGTCATTGTATGCAGGTGATGTTTCTGTGATGGTCAGGATATGCAGGCACTAGAGACTAGTCTGAAGGTGTACGAGGGAGCTTCGTCAGCTAAGGTAAACTGGGTCAAGAGTAAAGCTCTGTTATCTGCTCACAGACCTGCAACGCAAGCAGGTGGATTTTGTTCTGGTCGGGCCATCACTGGCTGAGGGTGGCAGTGTTGTATATGTCCGTAAATGAAGGGGGACAGGGCCTGGTGGAACTGGAGAGCAGGGTGGCTGCGTTCCGACAAAAGGCGGAACAGAGACTGCTGTACCATACTGATGTCGGATGGAGGGAGCCAGCATGCGCGCTGCTGAGGAGAGCTGGCGGATTAGGGTTGGACTGGCAGCTATTCCTCATGAGGCTGGAGGGGCTGAGTACAGCAGGTCTCTCTGATTTTTACTCTGCGGTGCTGAGGGCCTGGCAGCTACTAAGCCCCACACGAGAAGGAGGTGTGGAGCCTGGGCTGTGGGTGTGGGAGGAGCCTATCTTCCACAACCCAGCCATCCTTTTGAGATCGGTTCAGTCGGCCACCCTGAAGAGGTGACTGATGGCAGCGGGATTACTAAGGCTAGGTGACCTGCGACTACTGGGAGAGGAGGGGTGGGTAACCCCAGAAGTCCTAGCACAACAAACAGACCTAACGTCTCTTAGGCTGCTGGTGAGATTCCTGGGGGAAGTCCAGGTGGCACTGTCTAAGCCGGTAAAGGGGGTGTTTGAGCGGCCAAAGGGGGAGGGGCCACCAATGTTTCCGCCACTGCACGTGACAGCAGAGACTGGGGACTGGCAAGGGGGTCTGGAGGACTTGTTAGATTTTAACACTCCGAGCCTGGGGGAGTTTGAAGGGGTGGGAGGTAAAGCTTTATACAACCTCTGTATTAAGGTAAGGAACATTGGGAGCCTAACAGGAGTGAAGGCACATCAGTGGCAGGGAGTATGTGGGGCAGAGAGTATGGTGGGTTTTAGATGGAGGGGGCTCTACAAACTCCCAGTACCAAAGAGGTCAGGGGACCTCCAGTGGAGGGTTCTACATGGAGCCCTGGCCACTATCAGCTGGTTGGCACGGGTTGAACCGGGAGTCGGACAGGGGTGTCCTTTCTGTCATGAGAGAAACTGTGATTCATGTGTTTTCTGTGTGCACCAGGTTAATGCCTTTAATGTCTCTGTTGGAATGTCTGTGTGAGAGGTTGTGGGTGGAGTTTACTGTCGGGATGTTTATAATGGGTACAGGTATTCAAATAAGGAAAAGGCCAAATGTGTGTTGTTGAATTTTCTGTTTGCTCAGGCAAAGTTGTCTATTTGGCTAACAAGGAGGAACAGGGTCAAAGGTGGTGGGATAACAGACCCTTTACTATTATTTAATGGGATTGTCTCTGCGCGCCTTAGGGTGGAATTTAAGTTCTATAAAATGATAAAAAGTGTGGAGATGTTTCAAGAGATATGGTGTGTTGGGGGGGGGCTGTCTGTATAACTGGGGAAGACGGTCTGGATATACGGTTATAGAAGTGGTGAGGTTTGGGTTATTGTGATGTGTGGTGTTGTTTTTGTATCGTGGGGTAGAGGGCAAGGTGAGTATGCGGGACAGGGGATATTGTTAATTGTTTATTTTTATTTGGGGGGGGGGGGGGTTAGGGGGGGGGGGGTTTTAATGAAATGAGAATGTACCATGAAAGAAAGACAAAAAGTCAAAAGTCTCTGTCTCTGTCTCTGTCTCTGTGTGTGAAGTTGACCCAGCAGTAGGATTATACAGTGAGAATACAATAATGCAGAACCAATTTTTCTTGCCTAGAGTGAGGCTTTTTAATTTGCAGATAGAGATAAAGACAGCCGGTGACTGTACAATACGTTAAAACAATTATAAACTGGACGTTGCAACACAAGGAACATAAACTGAATCAAATACAACTCTCAAAAGAAAAACGCAGGCGTCAAGTATACCTGTTCCCTGCCTCATAAACAATGTCTGGTTAAGGCCTAACTTTAGCTTAGGTGACGGAGGACATAAGGACAATCGTCACACTCCCCCTCACCCAACACATCTCTCAGTGCCAGGGATTGGGCCTCTCTATTCTCTCCTCCTCTCGCCCACTCCTCCTCTCTCCCTCTTCCACTCTTCCTCTCTCCCTCTCTCATCTCCCCCTCTCCCCTTTCCCCTCTCCCTCCCCATCTCTGCAGCTCCCACACTTTACCGCCAAGCCAGGTTCCCCACTACTTAGTTATCACTTCAAACGCACCCTAGAAACATGTCTTTGCATTTCCATGGAGATAAATCTACATTTGTTGTGCCCTTTTTTAACATGTCAGTCATTAAAGTTAAGCAAACCCTGGCAGGGAGTATGATGGGTAATGGAATACTACTCTTAGCGCAATGGTATAGAACGCTGCTTACGCACACATTGGATGAGTCATTGGTGGGAGGGGCCTGCTCTCTGCTGCGACACTGTGATGAGGTATTAAAATAGTGTAGGAAGAAAAAAATGAAACCGGTTTGACTACCAATTACACAATCTGAATTGTCTGTGGTAAAATGCACTTTATGTCTGCTGTGTGCTGAGAAAACATGCATATTGGGGCTGAGAAACTGAACAGAGCACTTGGCTGCATCATTAAAAAACAGTTTAAGGGATATTTAGTTACTATTTACCAAAACAGCAGAGATGCCACAGATGATAAGTTATCTGACATTGCTCTGTGCCATTTTACATACGTTTCATTTAACTTTCAAACCCCTTTTTAGAAATGTGACCCAAAAACATGAACATTGAAAGTCTTTCTGAAAGACGATCTGTGGATGACTCCACTTCCAATCGCTCCAAGCACACTATCCTTGAAGAACATTATCCCGAACACTATCCTGCTATGGAACTAAGGACATATGGTTGGTTGTTCCAAAAATAGCCTTTTGTGCTTCTCCCCTACAGTGTTTCCCACTGCATTGAGTAAGGTGACACAGCAAACCCTGTACTTCCCTGTACAGTAAACCCTGTACTTCTAGGGCACAGCACACAGCACACACACACATGCACACACGCACACTCACACACAGCACACACAGTGCTCCACTGTTTTACGTCATAGTCACAGAACCGCAGAGGAAGAGCCCAGGACTTATTTAACTAGAAAATACAAATAAAGTAGCAGCTCAAATGAAGTCCTTCATTGTTTTGGTCTTCTTTAAATAGTACGATTACTTGTGTCTCCACACAAACCGAGTGACATTATTAGTTTGTCTCAAAGACAAACTTAAGCTGTGTGTGTTTTCCTCAGTCAAACAGTGGGGGGTTGAGGGAGTTTGGGGATGTTTCAACGACGCCTGTCGGTCTGTGAAGTTCCATAGTGTAGACTAGAGATCTCACCTCACCACGACTCATCATAGTTTCCCTGGTAATAGTGGTGCGTAAATCACATCTACCGTGTGTGTGTTTGAGTGTGTGTGTGTGTGCATGCGTGCGTGTATGTAAGAGTGTGTGTATGTAAGAGTGTTGGTGTGTGAGCGAGTGAGCGTATGGCTGGTATAGAGCTAGGTAGTGGAAGAAGTTAAAGACCATGCAGACTAAAACCTGTAGCCAGTGAGTTCATTCTGACTGCAGGTCTATAAACCCAGGAGCCAGGCAGTTCAGTGGCAAGTAGGTCAAACACATAGAAACACACCTGTTATATGATTCACTGACACGACTAGTAGAAAACAGAAAATGTCTGTCTCCACTCTTGAAAAAGTAGGCCTATGTATGTCACAACATCTCCATTTGCTGTTCTGTAGCTATGGTTGTGGAGGACCAAATTAGGCTATATGACACATAGGCCTACTCTACACATTTTGGTTTCCATATGCCCCATAGAAATGCATACTACTGTACATTATTGAGAATTGTCGACTGTCAAAATAACATGACATGTTGCTGAGAAATGTGACTGAACTGCAGTCTTCATGGAGAACGGACCATAGAGTAGAGTAGAGGTTAGGATTTCTCTTCATCTGTTTTCACACAGAAAGCAGAAACTCTGGACAGCAGTCATAAAGGGAGGGATACCCAATGCCCTTTTAAAGCTTTTCCTCTTCTTATACATTGACTGTGATATACTGTAGCTTTCTCTAGTGACCTGTGTTTTCAGACTATCCCATACAATAGAGGGATGACAAACCAGTGACCTACAGTGGGGAAAAAAAGTATTTAGTCAGCCACCAATTGTGCAAGTTCTCCCACTTAAAAAGATGAGAGAGGCCTGTAATTTTCATCATAAGTACACGTCAACTATGACAGACAAAATGAGGAAAAAATATCCAGAAAATCACATTGTAGGATTTTTAATGAATTTATTTGCAAATTATGGTGGAAAATAAGTATTTGGTCAATAACAAAAGTTTCTCAATACTTTGTTATATACCCTTTGTTGGCAATGACACAGGTCAAACATTTTCTGTAAGTCTTCACAAGGTTTTCACACACTGTTGCTGGTATTTTGGCCCATTCCTCCATGCAGATCCCCTCTAGAGCAGTGATGTTTTGGGGCTGTCGCTGGGCAACACAGACTTTCAACTCCCTCCAAAGATTTTCTATGGGGTTGAGATCTGGAGACTGGCTAGGCCACTCCAGGACCTTGAAATGCTTCTTACGAAGCCACTCCTTCGTTGCCCGGGCGGTGTGTTTGGGATCATTGTCATGCTGAAAGACCCAGCCACGTTTCATCTTCAATGCCCTTGCTGATGGAAGGAGGTTTTCACTCAAAATCTCACGATACATGGCCCCATTCATTCTTTCCTTTACACGGATCAGTCGTCCTGGTCCCTTTGCAGAAAAACAGCCCCAAAGCATGATGTTTCCACCCCCATGCTTCACAGTAGGTATGGTGTTCTTTGGATGCAACTCAGCATTCTTTGTCCTCCAAACACGACGAGTTGAGTTTTTACCAAAAAGTTCTATTTTGGTTTCATCTGACCATATGACATTCTCCCAATCCTCTTCTGGATCATCCAAATGCACTCTAGCAAACTTCAGACGGGCCTGGACATGTACTGGCTTAAGCAGGGGGACATGTCTGGCACTGCAGGATTTGAGTCCCTGGCGGCGTAGTGTGTTACTGATGGTAGGCTTTGTTACTTTGGTCCCAGCTCTCTGCAGGTCATTCACTAGGTCCCCCCGTGTGGTTCTGGGATTTTTGCTCACCGTTCTTGTGATCCTTTTGACCCCACGGGGTGAGATCTTGCGTGGAGCCCCAGATCGAGGGAGATTATCAGTGGTCTTGTATGTCTTCCATTTCCTAATAATTGCTCCCACAGTTGATTTCTTCAAACCAAGCTGCTTACCTATTGCAGATTCAGTCTTCAGATTCTTGTTTCTGGTGTCCTTTGACAGCTCTTTGGTCTTGGCCTTAGTGGAGTTTGGAGTGTGACTGTTTGAGGTTGTGGACAGGTGTCTTTTATACTGATAACAAGTTCAAACAGGTGCCATTAATACAGGTAACGAGTGGAGGACAGAGGAGCCTCTTAAAGAAGAAGTTACAGGTCTGTGAGAGCCAGAAATCTTGCTTGTTTGTAGGTGACCAAAAACTTATTTTCCACCATAATTTGCAAATAAATTCATAAAAAATCCTACAATGTGATTTTCTGGAGAAAAAAAATCTCAATTTGTCTGTCATAGTTGACGTGTACCTATGATGAAAATTACAGGCCTCTCTCATCTTTTTAAGTGGGAGAACTTGCACAATTGGTGGCTGACTAAATACTTTTTTCCACACTGTATGTGTTTTTGAAGACTAGCCCATGGAATGTTAGGGATATTCTTCTCACATAAGGAAAGGTAAACACAGTCAATAACTTTTCTTGATCTCACAATTTTGTATCTCTGCAAGTCTATTTGTCTCTCTATTTGTCTTTCTGTAAGTCACCCACTCTTCCCTGATGAACCAAATGAATAATACACACATGACAACGTCAACCAACAATTCAGTGTTACAGTGTTATTAACAATAAACCTCTCCCTCTACAGTGCCTTCAGAAAGTATTCATATCCCTTGACTTAATCCACTTTTTGTTTTGTAACAGCCTGAATTCAAAATTGATTAAAAAAAAAATAATTCTCACCCATCTACACACAATACCCCATAATGACAACTGAAAACATGTTTTTTTAAATGTTAGCAAATGTATTGAAAATGAAATACAGAAATATCTAATCTATATAAGTATGAAAAATGTATGCACTCACTAACTGTAAGTCGCTCTGGATAAGAGCGTCTGCTAAATTACTAAAATGTAAATGTAAATATTCACACCCCTGAGTCAATACTGTGTAGAAGCACCTTTAGCAGCGATTATTGCTGTGAGTCTTTCTGGGGTAAGTCTCTAAGCTTTCCACACCTGGATTGTGCAACGTTTGCCCATTATTATTTTCAAAATTCTTCAAGCTCTGTCAAATTGGTTGTTGATCATTGCTAGACAACCATTTTCAGGTCTTGCCATAGATTTAGGTTTAAGTTGATTTAAGTCAAAACAGTAACTCATCCACTCAGGAACATTCACTGTCTTCTTGGTAAGCAACTCCAGTGTTGATTTGGCCTTGTGTTTTAGGTTATTGTCCTGCAGAAAAGTGAATTAATCTTCCAGTGTCTAGTGGAAAGCAGACTGAACCAGGTTTCCCTCTAGGATTTTGCCTGTGCTTAGCTCTATTCCGTTTCTTTTTATCCTAAAAAAACTCCCCAGTCCTTAATGATTACAAGCACACCCATAATACAATGCAGCCACCACTATGCTTGAAAATATGGAGAGTGGTACTCAGTAATATGTTGCATTGGATTTGCCCCAAACATAACATAATGTTTACTTGTGAACTTATTTAGGCTTGCCATAACAAAGGGATTGAATAATAATAATTATTGACTCAAGACATTTTAGCTTTTCATTTTTAATTAATAAATAAAACAATATATGAAAAACATAATTCCACTTTGACATTATAGGGTATTGTGTGTAGGCCACTGACAAAACATCTCCATTTTAAATTCAGGCTGTAACACAATAAAATGTGGAAAAAGTTAAAGGGTGTGAATCCTTTCTGAAGGTACTGTATGTATAGTTATTTATTGATGAACCATGTTTCCTAGCGCCTTCAAGGCTCACCACTGATCACAGTTGGTGTGAAATGTAAAGCCTCTGATGTCTTTTCAAAACCTCCACAAAACAATCGCATTTTGCGTATGTGTGCAGATTCTCCCATGATGGTTCAAATGGCTCGGAGACTTGTGTCTTTAATAAAGAAAGAAATCCATGTTAACCGACTAATTTGGTTTTCTTTTAATGGCTTGTATTTTTCTACACACATTAAATCCATGTGTCTATTGAACAGCCTATGATATTTGACTGTGTGTGTGTGCGCTTTTTTGGGGGGGTTTCTGAATATAATTAGTCCTGTCTTTTCACTGTCTTTTCTAACACCCCTGTGTCAAAACACCCTTGTGGGTTTCTAGCTGCACATTGCTGACAGCCACACTATTCTCCAGGGAAGTCCCAACAACCCCAACTACCCCAGGTAGATCCAATTTTTTGAGCTTAGTCAATTAATCCGGTGTTGTGTTCTGGATACTTCTAACTGCAGTGTATACATACTATGTACTGTCTGTGACATGATGAGTGAATCAATACGTGTTGATACAATGAATGTTTTGCATAGTTATGATGTTTTCTTGGAGGAGGGGAAGGAGAAGGAAGAGGAAAGAGAGGGAGAGAGAAAGAGAGTGAGAGAGCGAGAGCGAGAGAAACTAATGGACGAGAGAGAGAGAAAGAGAGTCTTGTTAACTCATGATGTGGTGGCCCATCTGGTTTGAGTTATTGCGCCCCCCTCCTCAATTAGAATCAGCATGATGTCAATACAACGTCCCATTCTAGAACCTTAGAATCACTGAAATTCAGACTGCCATGCATTGTTCTAACAGCAAAATATTCCAGACATCTTGATCAGTTTGAAATTATGTGTTTGGTAAAATATTCTCTGGATTCCAAGTTCATGTAAGAATGAACGCCTCAATAATGGTGTTACGCATGTGTCAAACTCATTCCACAGAGAGTCGAGTGTCTGCACGTTTTAAGGTGAATTAAGGTCACTGATTAGTAAGGAACTCCTCTCACCTGGTTGTCTAGGTCTTAAATGAAAGGTTAAACCAAAAACCAACAGGCACTAGGCCCTCCATGGAATGAGCTTGACACCCCTGGTGTTAAGGATTAACAATAATTCAGGAGAAAGGACCAGACTTGAACGTAACACTTAACTAGCTGCCTTGAACGCAGCTCTGTAACCATTCAACAAGCATCAGCTGCTAATCATTACCAATCAGCCTCCACTACTGTTTGCAACGCTTAACTAGTTGCCTTGAACCTAACTCCTCAAACAACCTCCAGCTGCTACTAACTGCTAATCAGCCTCCACACCTGTTCTCTCTTCTTAATCACCACTACCACCCTACTTAAACCTGACCAGTTATTCCTCCGCTCTGTTGCGTCGCGTACAAGACATTGCGTGACAAGCCTGGTTTTATCAAAAGTCCTACTCAAAGTGTACTTATTTACTTAAGTCAGCTTTTTTTTTTTTTTTTCCATCAATGTAATTGTCTGCATCACTTCCAATCTCCCATATATTTTTTTGCATATATATATAGTACCAGTCAAAAGTTTGGACACATCTACTCATTCAAGGGTTTTTCTTTGTTTTTACTATTTTCTACATTGTAGAATATTAGTGAATACATCAAAACTATGAAATAACACATGGAATCATGTAGTAACCAAAAAAGTGTGTTAAACAAATCAAAATATATTTTATATTTGAGATTCTTCAAAGTAGCCACCCTTTGCCTTGATGACTGCTTTGCACACTCTTGGCATTCTCTCAACCAGCTTCACCTGGAATGCTTTCCCAATGCTTTCCCAACAGTCTTGAAGGAGTTCCCACATATGCGGAGCACTTGTTCGCTGCTTTTCCTTCACTCTGCCGTCCGACTCATCCCAAACCATCTGGAGGTGTGTTGGGTCATTGTCCTGTTGAAAAACAAATGATAGTCCCACTAAGCCCAAACCAGATAGGAAGGTATATCGCTGCAGAATGCTGTGGTAGCCATGCTGGTTAAGTTTGCCTTGAATTCTAAATAAATCACAGACAGCATCACCAGCAAAGCATCCCCACACCATAACACCTCCTCCTCCATGCTTTACGGTGGGAAATACACATGCGGAGATCATCCAAAAATATCAAATCTGGACTCCAGACCAAAGGACACATTTCCACCGGTCTAATGTACATTGCTCATGTTTCTTGGCCCAAGCAATTCCCTTCTTCTTATTGGTGTCCTTTAGTAGTGGTTTCTTTGCAGCAATTCAACCATTAAGGCCTGATTCACACAGTCTCCTCTGAACAGTTGATGTTGAGATGTGTCTGTTACTTGAACTCTGTGAAGCATTTATTTGGGCTGCAATTTCTGAGGCTGGTAACTCTAATGAACTTATCCTCTGCAGCAGAGGTAACTCTGGGTCTTCCATTCCTGTGGCGGTCCTCGTGAGAGCCAGTTTCATCATAGCGCTTGATGGTTTTTGCGACTGCACTTGAAGAAACTTTCAAGTTCTTGAAATTGTCCTAATTGACTGACCTTCATGTCTTAAAGTAATGATGGACTGTCATTTCTCTTTGCTTATTTGAGCTGTTCTTGACATAATATGGACTTGGTCTTTTACCAAATAGGGCTATCTTATGTATACCACCCCTACCTTGTCACAACAAAACTGATTGGCTCAAATGCATTAAGAAGGAAAGAAATTCCACAAATTAACTTTTAAGAAGGCACGCATGTTAATTGAAATGCATTCCAGGTGACTACCTCATGAAGCTGGTTGAGAGAATGACAAGAGTGTGCAAAGCTGTGCTCAAGGCAGAGGGTGGCTATTTGAAGAATCTCAAATATAAAATATATTTTGATCTGTTTAACACATTTTTGGTTACTACATGATTCCATATGTGTTATTTCATAGTTTTTCTGTCTTCAAAACTCACTTCCTCTCCAGGGTCTGACTAACTTTTGGGGGGATTGCCTTCACCACAGCAGCCTAACTACCATGGCCTGACTGTGATGTCTACCTGAGACTCCAAGACAAACCCTACAGAGTCAACCCCTCCGGATCCTTCATCTGCAGCCCCTTGGCTTCATCCAGTCCATTCCCATTTCCCCACTGAATCTTCATTCTCACATCCATTCCATTTCCTCAATAAATATTCTAAACCCTTTTCATGTCTGTTCCTTAAACTTGTGAATACTGAATTTGAGTAACCCACTTAAAATGCAGCTGCACAAGTACTGATGCACGAGTCCTCACCAGTGGTGTAAAGTACTTAAGTAAAAATACTTTCAAGTACTACTTAAGTAGTCTTTTTTGGTATCTGTACTTTACTTTACTATTTTTATTTTTGACAACTTTTACCTTTATTTCACTACATTCCTAAAGAAAATAATGTACTTTTTACTCCATACATTTTCCCAGACACCTAAAAGTACTCGTTACATTTTGAATGCTTAGCAGGACAGGAAAATGGTCCAATTCACACACTTATCAAGAGAACATCCCTGGTCATCCCTACTACCTGATCTGGCGGATTCACTAAACACAAATTATTCGTTTGTAAATTATGTCTGAGTGTTGGAGTGTGCCCCTGGCTATCCGTAAATAAAAAAAACAAGAAAATGATGCCGTCTGGTTTGCTTAATATAAGGAATTCGAAGTGATTTATACTTTTACTTTTACTTTGGATACTTAAGTACATTTTATCAATTACATTTACTTTTGATACTTAAGTATATTTAAAACCAAATACTTTTAGACTTTTACTCAAGTAGTATTTTACTGGGTGACGTTCACTTTTACTTGATTCATTTTCTATTAATGTATCTTTACTTTTACTCAAGTACAACAATTGGGTACTTTTTCCACCACTGGTCCTCACACACCAGACCTTGGGACAACATCACCCCCACCCTCACCAAACTCCACTGGCTCACAGTTCAATACAGGATCCCATTTAAATAGCTCATGCTCACCTACAAAGCACTCAATGGACTGGCGCCCACATACCTTACTGACCTCCTGCACCCCTATACTCCACCTTGTCACTGCGCTCCTCTGACACTGGCCTCCTCACCATTCCTCGCACCAGGCTCTGCTCCATGGGAGACCGGGCTTTTAGCAATGCAGCTCCCCAACTCTGGAACTCTCTCCCTCTCCATGTCAGAACCTCACAATCCATACACATATTCAAGTCCACACTAAAGACACACCTCTTCACACAGGCTTACCCAGATTCTGTTTTCTTAGCTTTATTCCTCTATCTAGTTCACTTCCTTGGTTAGTCTGTCCTTATGTTTAGTGTTCTCCATGGTTAGTCTGTCATCATGTTTAGTGTTCTCCATGGTTAGTCTGTCATCATGTTTAGTGTTCTCCATGGTTAGTCTGTCCTTATGTTTAGTGTTCTCCATGGTTAGTCTGTCCTTATGTTTAGTGTTCTCCATGGTTAGTCTGTCATCATGTTTAGTGTTCTCCATGGTTAGTCTGTCATCATGTTTAGTGTTCTCCATGGTTAGTCTGTCCTTATGTTTAGTGTTCTCCGTGGTTAGTCTGTCCTTATGTTTAGTGTTCTCCATGGTTAGTCTGTCCTTATGTTTAGTGTTCTCCATGGTTAGTCTGTCCTTATGTTTAGTGTTCTCCATGGTTAGTCTGTCATCATGTTTAGTGTTCTCCATGGTTAGTCTGTCCTTATGTTTAGTGTTCTCCATGGTTAGTCTGTCATCATGTTTAGTGTTCTCCATGGTTAGTCTGTCCTTATGTTTAGTGTTCTCCATGGTTAGTCTGTCCTTATGTTTAGTGTTCTCTATGGTTAGTCTGTCCTTATGTTTAGTGTTCTCCATGGTTAGTCTGTCCTTATGTTTAGTGTTCTCCATGGTTAGTCTGTCCTTATGTTTAGTGTTCTCCATGGTTAGTCTGTCCTAATGTTTAGTGTTCTCCATGGTTAGTCTGTCCTTATGTTTAGTGTTCTCCATGGTTAGTCTGTCCTTATGTTTAGTGTTCTCCATGGTTAGTCTGTCCTTATGTTTAGTGTTCTCCGTGGTTAGTCTGTCCTTATGTTTAGTGTACTTTTATATACTTATTTGAATGGGATTGTATTGCTTTTTATCCTGCTGATTTTCTTATGTATGTAAAGTGACTTTGGGTGTCGTGAAAAGCGCTTAAAACAAAATTTATTATTGTTATTATTATTATGCACTCTTTGTTCAGTTCTCTTACCAACATTTTCCAGGCCTCTCCTCTTCTCCTCAGTTCATAATGTTCTTTTCTAGGGTGTTTTCCCACGTTTCCCATCTACAGCTGCCAGATTTATCATTTCCATTGAGACACAAACGTTCAAACTTCATACCAGAACAGGCCTAAAACAAACAACCATTACATTTTCTGCTCTCCTTTCTCGTTAAGAAACTGATTTACAGGGAGTTCCTGCATGGTGGCAGTAAAGTTAGGGGACTCTCTCTCTCTGCCGGCCGGCTGACTGGCTCTCCACCGTGAGTCCATGGATCATCCAAGGACCACTCCACAGTACGTTGATGTGTTGGGTTGAATCCCGAACGGCACCCTATTCCCAACATAGTGCACAACTTTTGACCAGAGCCCTGTAGTATGTAGGGAATATTGTGCCATTTGGGACCCAGACTTATCATTGACATTTCCATCTCCTGGCTGAGTTCACCTAATCCAGGCAACTTTCCAGCTGTCCAAACAGGGTCCTGAATCCGACGAACCACAGAAAAGGTCACACATTCCGTCGTGTTCCCTGAGGGGGGAAAAGGAGTCCGCGTTTTCACAGGAACGCGTATAGCATACACCTAAAATCTGCCAACAATTATGGTATGAATTTCAGCAAATTATTATGCCAAACTCTATCTGGGAAACTCCTTCTCACTAGTGCTGCACGACAGAGATATTTTGTGCCCTAATAAATAGGAACTTTTCATAAGGATACAACCAAAGTGATTGGAAACATATAGGCCTACACACAAGCTTGGCATACAACCACATAGGCAGTCAATCACGATATCCCATTCCCATTTCAATTGTATTTAAATAAACAAAACTACAGTGATTTAATTGTTGATTGTTGTGAAAATGGGATGGTGATGGCACAGCTTAGAACAATGAGACAGATGTATAAATGTGAAGCATCCGGTTGGCGTTTCCACTCACCACCAAATATGGTAGTGAGAGGAAGCCCACTGGCGGGCAGTGGGAGAAGATGGAACGAGATGGATTTTGGACGGCATTTTGCAAAGTTTCTCATCAATTAAACATTTGATCTCAATACAGTTTTCTGTTCACAAAACTAGAATCTGTTATGAACAGAGTCGACAAAGTTTTGTAGACTTTACCCTTTGCAAAAGTTTTTAAAAATCGCGCTGTTTAGAAGGAGTGCAAAGGTAAATTGAGTTATTGCACACGCGCACTTCACAGAGTAGGCGTTCCCTAACGGAACTATGCAGATGTATACTAGAACACGCCAATAGGATATCGCTAGCGCGTGCTTGTCACTGCCCACCTCCTTGCTTGTTCTGCCCACTATGACTAATTTGTTCCCTTTGGAAATGATAATCTGTGGTCTATCTTGGTTTAGTTATAAAAATCTTTGTGATGGTTAATGGTGCTGTTGAATGCTGAGAATAAAATTACCTATTAACTGGCGGACGATGCCAAGATGAAGATGCTGCTGGAACGTTTCAAAACGTCCAATTGCTGTAATTACTGAGGCCTGATTTCTGGACCCGGAGTTCCAAAACTTCCAATTAAGTGTTCAAGGGGAAATAAAACCATTACTTCTTAATCTGTTTCTATAGGAACGCATGCTTACATTGTAAAGATGTAGTCGCCGACAGAGCCATAGAGCAATATTCTCCACAGCACTGTAGTAGTGTACTGTATAAGCTTGGCAGGCAAACACTTTATGGTAAAACCGTGAGTGAAATGGTTTTTAATCAGTGTTGCTGTATGGATGTAAGTTGTAACAAATAATTCAGCTATTTTCCAACTTTAAACACAGTAAAAACAGCACTATGTCTTCACAATGTATGAATAAAGCCTTGTCATTTTCATTGATCATTGTTTATTCATGTTTTACCGTAAAGTAAACAGGTCGGTTTGACTCATTTAGTTAAGACTTACACATTAATGTCATACTGTATAAAGTTACACATTTTGAATGGACAGAATAGAATGGGGTCATACAATTATGGTATTTTGTAAGAGGGTAGAAAAATAGTCAGCCATCTTATACACTCTGTGATGGAAAGATTATATCACTGTCAGAAATACAAGTGTCAGGAAAAGGATGGTGTTCTTCTAGGGTATTACACAATATTCAGTTATCTACTGTAAAAGGTGGTTTTGGGAAACCATATTGGACACGCACATATTTTCTTAACCACAAACTCAAACTAGAAGATTAAGGGCAGGTTTTCCCCAGCCTTTCCCAGACTTAATCCTAGTCCTGGACAAATAAACATACTCGATGGAGTACTCTGATACTTTAAGAGGACATTGTGTCATATTTGTGTTCTTAGGGTCCCAAAACGACTCATTTTCCTTGATAATGTCTTGAATTTGCATTCAGCCCATCATGTAGACCAGAGAAATGTGGATCTGGACCAGCCCCTTCCCATTGAACCATGACTTCACATAACTCTGCAATCATGCCCCACTAAATCTTAATTGTTCCTACTCGTGGAAATAACCTACATACTAAATCTATTTTCTAATGTAACATATTCAAATAATCTAATTTTTTAAATAAAAAATAATACAAGAGTATCTTAAATAATTCTGTTCAGATGTGTGTATGGCGATATTGTCCCTCCGCCTTCTAAATGTACTCCTATGTCCTCAACTATAGCATGATGAAAGAAGACCTCATACCCCAAACCCCAAAAATGCTGTCAAGTGTAAGAAACGCCCATCTCCTGTGCCTGTAGTCTGCCTGGCCTAGCCAATGGTCTGATGATGCCACACACTGATGACGCTTCCTAAAGACCAAACATTATGTTGAGTGAAGACAAACTTAGTGGGATTCTTTTATAGCCTGCCAATGGATGTCTGGCTAAAATATGTGGCTGTGTCTGCTATACTACAGTGTATAGTTCAAGTTTTATTACACCTACATAGCAGTCAATACAATCTGAAATCCATGAGCATACAAATGGCATAGGACTATCTAAATACATATTTATGAATTGATAAAAGAACAGACCATGTCAATATTAATAATAAATATACTGTATGTGTATGGAGGCTGTAGAATAGAAGTTTCTCCAGTACTGAGATCCTGAAATTTTATCTCACCAAAACGGATACAGTGGGGAAAATAAGTATTTAGTCAGCCACCAATTGTGCAAGTTCTCCCACTTAAAAAGATGAGAGAGGCCTGTAATTTTCATCATAGGTACACGTCAACTATGACAAACAAATTGAGAAAAAAAAATCCAGAAAATCAGATTGTATGATTTTTTATGAATTTATTTGCAAATTATGGTGGAAAATAAGTATTTGGTCACCTACAAACAAGCAAGATTTCTGGCTCTCACAGACCTGGAACTTCTTCTTTAAGAGGCTCCTCTGTCCTCCACTCGTTACCTGTATTAATGGCACCTGTTTGAACTTGTTATCAGTATAAAAGACACCTGTCCACAACCTCAAACAGTCACACTCCAAACTCCACTACGGCCAAGACCAAAGAGCTGTCAAAGGACACCAGACACAAAATTGTAGACCTGCACCAGGCTGGGAAGACTGAATCTGCAATAGGTAAGCAGCTTGGTTTGAAGAAATCAACTGTGGGAGAAATTATTAGGAAATGGAAGACATACAAGACCACTGATATTCTCCCTCGATCTGGGGCTTCACGCAAGATCTCACCCCGTGGGGTCAAAATGATCACAAGAACGGTGAGCAAAAATCCCAGAACCACACGGGGGGACCTAGTGAATGACCTGCAGAGAGCTGGGACCAAAGTAACAAAGCCTACCATAAGTAACACACTACGCCGCCAGGGACTCAAATCCTGCAGTGCCAGACGTGTCCCCCTGCTTAAGCCAGTACATGTCCAGGCCCGTCTGAAGTTTGCTAGAGTGCATTTGGATGATCCAGAAGAGGATTGGGAGAATGTCATATGGTCAGATGAAACCAAAATAGAACTTTTTGGTAAAAACTCAACTCGTCGTGTTTGGAGGACAAAGAATGCTGAGTTGCATCCAAAGAACCCCATACCTACTGTGAAGCATGGGGGTGGAAACATCATGCTTTGGGGCTGTTTTTCTACAAAGGGACCAGGACGACTGATCCGTGTAAAGGAAAGAATGAATGGGGCCATGTATCGTGAGATTTTGAGTGAAAACCTCCTTCCATCAGCAAGGGCATTGAAGATGAAACGTGGCTGGGTCTTTCAGCATGACAATGATCCCAAACACACCGCCCGGGCAACGAAGGAGTGGCTTCGTAAGAAGCATTTCAAGGTCCTGGAGTGGCCTAGCCAGTCTCCAGATCTCAACCCCATAGAAAATCTTTGGAGGGAGTTGAAAGTCTGTGTTGCCCAGCGACAGCCCCAAAACATCACTGCTCTAGAGGAGATCTGCATGGAGGAATGGGCCAAAATACCAGCAACAGTGTGTGAAAACCTTGTGAAGACTTACAGAAAACGTTTGACCTGTGTCATTGCCAACAAAGGGTATATAACAAAGTATTGAGAAACTTTTGTTATTGACCAAATACTTATTTTCCACCATAATTTGCAAATAAATTCATAAAAAATCCTACAATGTGATTTTCTGGATTTTTTTTCTCATTTTGTCTGTCATAGTTGACGTGTACCTATGTTGAAAATTACAGGCCTCTCTCATCTTTTTAAGTGGGAGAACTTGCACAATTGGTGGCTGACTAAATACTTTTTTTCCCCACTGTACTTCTTCTACACCATAGTGGGCCTATAGTGCCATGCCTGCTTTCCCACAGTGTTACTACGTCAGCTATTCAATAGAAGTTTCAGAGGTTAAAAGAATGAAGATTTCATCACTTTGTTTAGGAATTGTTTCAACTCTATACAAGTCTATACATTTGTGTTAAAGATATTGGTCCCACTTTAAATGAAAGACAACTAATAAAGGCTTTACAGAGCATAGGTACTACATATATATTTTTTAAATGTGATAAGGAGACGGGTACGAAGGTCGGCAGTTGGCAGTGGTGTGTCAGTATACACTCAGTGTAAATGTTGGGCTATCATCATATCATCATATCACTACCCAGGGTGCCACATCTATGGAACTGAGCTCATGGGAAGCTCCCCCCCCTGGTATCGGCCAGCCAGCCATGCTGCATATACACTGGCTCCCTAGGCCGGCTGCTCTGCTCTCTGTGTGTGTGTGTGTGTGTGTGAGGGAACTAGCGAGCAATCCCGATTCCTTATAGCGGTTTCTAATCCTGGCGGGGCCTGCTGACGTCACGCCGCCTCTCGTCTGCCGATGTGTCGTACCCACGCTCTCATTTCCTCCACGACTCACAAACACCAATCTCTGCTGCCCGCACTCTTTGTTTTGTTCCTGACGTCCAAGCAGCTGATTAAAACAGCCTGCCTTGTCTAGAGGCCCAGACAGCACGACCAGCCCTCTCTAGCTGCTGAGGAGGGGGTTACGTTTTGGGAGAGAGTAGAGCAGCAGCGAGGCAGCATGCCAAACTCACACACCCTCCCATCCTCCCCCGTCCTCCCTCTCCCGCCCTCTCCCTCTCCTTCCCCTGTTGTAGCTATTTCTCTGACTGGGCAGCCTGCCCCTGCTCTGTTGTAGCACCATGTGACCAGGAAGTGTGGCTCCCATCCATTTCCCCTCCCGACTGAAGGGAAACATTGTAACGGAGTGGGATGGCGCTGGGCTCCATTACGTAGCGGGTTAAAAATAACTGGCATATTTAAGGCTGCGGAGGAATCCCAGTGCAGGCAGAGGGTGGACAGCCTGCGGCCCGGCAGGAGCTTTCTCTCTGCTCACCTCTCTCTCTCCCTCTCTCCGCTCTGCTTCCCTGTCTCCCTCTTTCTCTCTCTCTTGGCTCACCTCCTTCCCTCTCTCTCTCTCTGCTAACCTCCTTCCCTCTCCCTCTCTCTCTCTATCTCTGTGCTCCACTTCCATCCCATCTTCCTCCCTAGCCTAAGCGCAGAAGCCCACCAGATCTGATGGTGTGATGCAAGCAGCAGGCCAGTCAGGGCCGGGGACCCTGCCTATGAAAGCTTGGCTTGGGCCCTGTAAACACACAGCCCCCTCACAGTGAGCAATACAGCCCAATGCAATGCTATGCACACCACCACACTGACTGACACGGCATGCTTTCAAGCCTGCCCACTGTTGTTTTTTTTATTTTAATGAACAGAAGCTGTAGCCAACAAGTACAGAATTTATTTTATTTTATGAACAGAAGCTGTCAAACAAGTGCTGAATTGTTTTTATTTCATAAACAGAAGCTGTAGCAACAAGTACAGAATTGTTTTGTGGAATAAATAGGCACATTCAAGTTAGTCTGCTAACTTCTTGGAATATTGTACTGTAGTAGAGCACCTCTTGTTCTACACAGCTCGTTCCTGAGCATCTGTTCCAGCTAAATTTTACCTACAGTGGCTTGCGAAAGCATTCACCCCCCTTGGCATTTTTCCTATTTTGTTGCCTTACAACCTGGAATTAAAATTGATTTTTGAGGGGTTTGTATCATTTGATTTACACTACATGGGTTCTGCTGGTGTACAGCAATCTTTAAATCATACCACAGATTCTCAATTGGATTGAGGTCTGGGCTTTGACTAGGCCATTCGAAGATATTTAAATGTTTCCCCTTAAACCACTCGAGTGTTGCTTTAGCAGTATGCTTAGGGTCATTGTCCCGCTGAAAGGTGAACCTCCATCACAGTCTCAAATCTCTGGAAGACTGAAACAGGTTTCCCTCAAGAATTTCCCTGTATTTAGCGCCATCTATCATTCCTTCAATTCTGACCAGTTTCCCAGTCCCTGCCGATGAAAAACATCCCCAAAGCATGATGCTGCCACCACCATGCTTCACTGTGGGGATGGTGTTCTCGGGGTGATGAGAGGTGTTGGGCTTGCGCCAGAAATAGCGTTTTCTTTGATGGCCAAAAAGCTCAATTTTAGTCTCATCTGACCAGAGTACCTTCTTCCATATGTTTGGGGAGTCTCCCACATGCCTTTTCGCGAACACCAAACGTGTTTGCTTATTTTTTCTTTAAGCAATGGCTTTTGTCTGGCCACTCTTCCGTAAAGCCCAGCTCTGTGGAGTGTACGGCTTAAAGTGGTCCTATGGACAGATACTCCAATCTCAGCTGTGGAGCTTTGCAGCTCCTTCAGGGTTATCTTTGGTCTCTTTGTTGCCTCTCTGATTAATGCCATCCTTGCCTGATCTGTGAGTTTTGGTGGGCTTTCCTCTCTTGGCAGGGTTGTTGTGGTGCCATATTCTTTCAATTTTTTAATAATGGATTTAATGGTGCTCCGTGGGATGTTTTTTTATAACCCAACCCTGATCTGTACTTCTCCACAACTTTGTCCCTGACCTGTTTGGAGAGCTCCTTGGTCTTCATGGTGCCGCTTGCTTGGTGGTGCCCCTTGCTTAGTGGTGTTGCAGACTCTGGGGCCTTTCAGAACAGGTGACAGATCATGTGACACTTAGATTGCACACAGGTGGACTTTATTTAACTAATTATGTGACTTCTGAAGGTAATTGGTTGCACCAGATCTTATTTAGGGGCTTCATAGCATAGGGGTGAAGACATATGCACGCACCACTTTTCCATTATTTATTTTTTAGAATTTCTTTAAACAAGTTATTTTTTTATTTCACTTCACCAATTTGGACTTTTTTGTGTATGTCCATTACATGAAATCCAAATAAAAATCAATTTAAATTACAGGTTGTAATGCAAAAATAGGAAAAACGCCAAGGGGTTGAATACTTTTGCAAGGCACTGTAAAAGTTAAGCTTATCTTGCCCTACAATATCTTTAGTCCATAAGATGTATGTCTTTTGATCCTAAATGTTGATACAAAATGTCCTTGCGGGAAGTTTTGAACCGACATTTAACATAGCAAGTTAACAGACAATTAATCTCATCCCCAGGTTAATTTCTAGCCGGCCGGTGGACCAGACTAACTGACAAGAAAGCATGATATGTTTTGATTAATCCTTTTTAATAACTTAACTACCCTGACAATAACTTTTACTGGAGATGACCTGTCTTTGACCTTCTCTATTCACCTGACTTCACTGTCTAGGTTGAATTAATAGAGAACAATCATGAACAGGAATTCAAAAATGTTTTTCCATGTTTTACTATAATAATAATAAATAAATAGGTCATTTAGCAGATGCTCTTATCCAGAGCAATTAGGGTTAAGTGCCTTGCTCAAGGGCACATCGACAGATTGTTCACCTAGTCGGCTCGGGGATTAGAACCAGCAACCTTTCAGTTACTGGCACAACGCTCTTAACCACTAAGCTACCTGCCGCCCATTTCTTGTGTGTTCTTTATTAATGAATTTTAACTTTGTAAATACTTACATATTTTAGTGATGTATTTGACTGCCATGTGGGATAAATACAGTAAAGTAAAGAATTACTTTGTTTGTGGGATGAGCTTTGAGTGTCCCTCACTGGATTAACCAGTTTGTTCTTGTAATTACACACAACAACATGGAATGTCACAGGCTGGTCTCATAGACTAGACGCAACATACTAAATGAAAATCCGGGACACTGAAATTAATATGATATGTTATGTTTGGTATGGTATAACATGAACGTCTAGCATTTGTAGCTAATTAGCAACTTTGCAACTACTTACTACTTTTTAGCTGCTTTGCAACTATACTGAACAAAAATATAAACGCAAAATGTGTTGGTCCCATGTTTCATGAGCTTAAATTTTCCATAAGCAAAAAAAGCTTATTTCTCTCAAATGTTGTGCACAAATCTGTTTACATCCCTGTTAGTGAGAATTTCTCCTTTGCCAAGATAATCCATCCACCTGACAGGTGTGGCATATCAAGAAACTGATTAAACAGCATAATCATTACACTGATTTCCTTATGTGAACTGTAACTCAGCAAAATCTTTGAAATTGTTGCATGTTGCGTATCATACAAATTATAATTCATAACATATATTACGAAATGGATGATGGACAAACCATACCAAATGTAACATACAATCTCCGGAGTGGCGCAGTGGTCTAAGGCATTGCAGTGCTGGCTGTGCCACTAGAGATCCTGGTTCGAATCCAGGCTCTGTCGTAGCCGGTTGTGACCGGGAGACCCATGGGGTGGAGCACAATTGGCCAGTGTCGTCCAGGGTAGGGGTGGGAATGGCCGGCAGGGATGTAGCTCAGTTGGTAGAGCATGGTGTTTGCAATGCCAGGGTTGTGGGTTCCATTCCCATGGGGGGCCAGTATGAAAAAATGAATAATGTATGCACTCACTAACTGTAAGTTGGTCTGGATAAGAGTGTCTGCTAAATGATTAAAATGTAATTTGAGTGTCCTGGATTTTCATTTACAACAGTATGTTACGTCTACCCCTGAGTCCAGGTTGAATGTCATCATAATATAATTTACAGACAGTTAAAACAAACAAACAAAAGCACTGAGTATCAGATGACAAAACAGAGTGACGTGGCAAATATAATATCGTTAGTGCTGTGTTTTTTTGTTAGCAGCATGAATTAACAAAGCTAGACTGAGCTTTTAAGAGTTAAGGAAAGAATGAATGCTATTTTTTAATTACTGTAAAGCATCTGGAAGAGAGCAGCAATAACCTCAATATCTGGAGTATTTCCGTTAGTCCTCGTATTGACTTGAATGCTTTCCTGGGGGACTGAACTAGGGATGGAATGCTGCTGGAAACCATGTCAGTCAAGACAAGTAATCTGACTGGAGACAACAGCCAAGCGCTCAGAGAGTTGTGCAAGAAGGTCTGTAGTTTTATTTACCCATCTTTATACACTTTATACTTATCTTTCTTGAAAAACATTAAGTACAATTGTGATGGTATCGCATTTGTTATGTTATGGTGACCAATCCTGTTGGAAACGTTCCTCTGAGAAGTCATCCAAGAACCTTGAAGAATCGTTGGGGGTTTCTGTTTGTCAACAATTTAGCAGTCCAATCCCAATAAGGCAACAGGGGTATGGATGACTAGTCATAAAGACTGACCATTCCTATTGGAGACCTTATCAACCAATAGTGTAGTAGCCTAGCGTGTAGGGCCCTTTTACAGTAGTAGCAATAGTTGTGAAAACACAGTGGTTAGTCTCATCATTGGGAAAGTTTCTACAGAGAGCCAAGAACAATCGTTACAGGAGGTCCTTTCCAGAGACTTTAGAGCTACTGCTGCTGCAAGTAAGATAATGAGAGCATACTTCATCATATCCATTAATTGATTGGACCAATCCTAGTGGCAATTTAACATGAGGACATATTTTCGCTAACATCCCACACCAATGTGTTATTCAAGTCAATTATGGAAAACATGACACCTTGAGTTAGGGCTTACATGATTAGCGTTGATGTACAATAACATTACCTCCATTTTCCACATCCGGTTCTTATGATAATGTCACTGATGATTTCCTTACATCAGGTTGGTATGATACTTGGATAATGAGAACTATGTCCTACATCTGAGGATGACATGTATGGACAAGGTAGACTATATTTAAACTACCACCACATTCTAATCTTGAGCACTATGAACAAGGATCAGTGTTGATCATATAGTGGCGATACATAATTGAAGAAATCACGCTAGATTTGCCAGAACATCAATTAAGTTGTTAATACATATTATTGTTTTAATGAATCATCATACAATGGGTTTGTGTTAGTATTAGTACTGCAGTATGATGACTACACTGTAACGGATAGCCACACTGACAGACATTTCTGTCATTTCAACAGTAAAACACTGTAGAATGCAAAGTAAAATACCTTAAATTTGTTTTACTGAATTAATGCTGTAGATTGCACTACATTATGGGTAAAATGCTGAAAAATACTGTTATTAACTGTAATTTGAAGCCTCCTGTAAAAATTACTCTAACATACTGTATTTATTTACAGGAATAGCTTTTGCCTACTGTAGATTAAAATGTTCAGTTTCAGGCGCCAACCTTATGCTGTCGGTTGCTTCGTCCCGCAACTAGCCATTGTTTACAGATGGCTCGTTGCGGAAGCTTCCATAGCCTGCCATCCTTGATCAACCAAACCTAAACTATTCGGTTTCACCTAAATAAAGTTTCCCGCCAACAGAGGCATATCCAATATCTGTAGGAACAATACTTACGATTTGTTGGGTTGAATGTGTCCTTCGCTATCAAATGAGCGTTTAAAGCACGTTTTTATACAGGGTCTCCCATTTTCAGCCTGTGGGCTGCCCACTTCTACAGGCGGAAAATGGAAACCCTGGATAAAAATATGTTTTAAAAGTTTGGTTGATAGCGAAGGACACATTCAACCCAACAAATCGTAAGTATTGTTCCTAGAGATATTGGATATGCCTCTGTTGGCGGGAAACTTTATGTCGGGTGAGATGCATGAAGCTCCGAATAATTATGTTTAAAAAGAAAAAGACAAAGAAATCACCCTGATAATAATTGTTGTAATGATTAGGCTTCACTGTACTGCAGCCTCTGGGGCCATAGTGAATAAACTGTAGATTAGTGACCATTATGTTTGCACCATTACTACAGAGAAAATGTATTGTTCCTAGCCCAAACAGTTCAAAAGATATGACCCATATTACCAGCTCAACGTTTTTTTCTTTCTATAGTGGCACTGTTAAACAATCTTGTTGTTTTTACAGTATTACAGAATAAAACTAACAACAATGTACCATATTAATTATTCACAGTAAATTGATTAAAAATAAAAAACTGAAATATCACATTTACATAAGTATTCAGACCCTTTACTCAGTACTGTTGAAGCACCTTTGGCAGCGATTACAGCCTCAAATCGTCTTGGGTATGACACTACAAGCTTGGCACACCTGTATTTGGGGAGTTGCTCACATTCTTCTCTGCAGATCCTCTCAAGCTCTGTCAGGTTGGATGCAGAGCGCCGCTCAAGTCCGGGCTCTGGCTGGGCCACTCAAGGACATTCAGAGACTTGTCCCGAAGCCACACCTGCGTTGTCTTGTCTTGGTTGGAAGGTGAACCTTCGCACCAGTCTGAGGTCCTAAGCGCTCTGGAGCAGGTTTTTATCAAGGATCTTTCTGTACTTTGCTCCGTTCATCTTTCCCTCGATCCTGACTAGTCTCCCAGTCCCTGCCACTGAAAAACATCCTCACAGCATGATGCTGCCACCACCATGCTTCAACGTAGGGATGGTGCCAGGTTTCCTCCAGACATGACAATCTTGGTTTCATCAGACCAGAGAATCTTGTTTCTCATGGTCTGAGAGTCCTTTAGGTGCCTTTTGGCAAACTCCAAGCGGGCTGTCATGTGCCTTTTACTGAGGAGTGGCTTCCATTGGACCACTCTACCGTAAAGGCCTGATTGGTGAAGTGCTGCAGAAATGGTTGTCCTTCTGCAAGGTTCTCCAATCTCCACAAAGGAACTCTGGAGCTCTGTCAGAGTGACCATCGGGTTCTGGGTCACCTCCTTGACCAAGGCCCTTCTCCCCCGATTCCACAATTTGGCTGGACGGCCAGCTCTAGGAAGAATCTTGGTGGTTCCAAACTTCTTCCATTTAAGAATTATGGAGGCCAGTGTGTTCTTGGGGACATTCAATGCTGCAGAAATGTTTTGGTACCCTTCTCCAGATCTGTGCCTCAACACAATCCTGTCTCGGAGCTCTACGGACAATTCCTTCGAACTCATGGTTTGATTTTTTCTCTGACATGCACTGTCAACTGTGGGACCTTATATAGACAGGTGTGTGCCTTTCCAAATCATGTCCAATCAATTGAATTTACCACCAATCAAGTTGTAGAAACATCTCAAGGATGATCAATGGAAACAGGATGCACCTGAGCTCAATTTCGAGTCTCATAGCAAAGGGTCTGAATACTTATGTAAATAATGTATTTAAGTTTTCTATTTTTTTTGCTTTGCATTATGGAGTATTGTGTGTAGATTGATGAGGAAAAATATTAATTTAATCCATTTTAGAATAAGGCTGTAACTTAACAAAATGTGGAAAAAGGGAAGGGGTCTAAAATCTTTCCAAAGGCACTTTGATATGCTATAATATTAAAACACAATACCTAGCAGCCAACCTGCTTGCACTAATCCCATGCAATTACAGTAAAATACTGTAAAATACAAGCCCTGCCTCACCTGAATGAATTAATCCATTCATCCATTAATCCATTAATTCATTACAATTACAATAAAAATATTACGGTAAGAGTATTGTTACCGTAAAACTGTACTGTATATTTACAGTATTATACTGGCAGCAGAGTTCCCAGCAAATCACTGTAATGATATTATACAGCTGTGTTGCTGTAATGATTACAGTAGGCTCATTTACAGTGTAATTATGTATTGTATAATACAGTACTCTTTCTTACTGTAAAACCTTTTACAGCATCCCTGCTGTAAAGCAAACAACTGTATTTAGCTGGCAACTCTGCTGCCAGTATAATGCTGTAAATGTACAGTTCAACTGTAAATAGATTCATAAATTGATACGAGTTACACGAGTCTGCTAAATGGCATATTATTTTTTAATATTATTATTATTATTATTATTACACAACAAATGTTATCTCCCGCCCACCCTTCTCTCTCTCTCTATCTATCTCTCTCTCTCTTACCTTCCTTCTTTATTTCTATCCTTCCCTTTCTATCTCTATCTCTTTCAACAACCTCAGAAAGAGTTGAAAGTGAATCCTGTCTTTTGAGGCCTCTATACAAAGCCATTGTCCTCTATCATAAAGAATATGGCCATGTTGAGATAGGCCTTTTGTGTTTCTAAAACCTGCTGCAGGAAACGGGTCTTCATTTTAACACTTAACAGCAAGTACATTCTCACCAACCAACGCCAGGAGGTTTAGTCTTTAAAATAGACATGTATGTATATATATGGCTTGTGACAGTACGCCTATACTATATCCCCAGAAATATGTTAATATTGGAATAATAAAACCTGCAAACTAAGTCAAACAATTGTTTTACAAGTATCATATAATGTCTCTACACTACAATGAAAGGTAGATGTCATGTAAATGGTGTAATGAAGACAACCAATTGGACATTTGTTGACATGGCCCAACCGACAAGATCCTGATGCAACAGGATTGATGAGCCAGTAGTGTTTGCTCTCGATACAGAACTCCAAGCTGATAGACCTCTTTGGGACACAGCATTTATGTCAGCTTCCAGCTCAAAGCAAACAGTGCACAACCTCAGCCCACTTCAAAAACAACATGCGAATGTATTCAGAGATCATACAAGTTTGTAAGTACTATAAATAGATGTACCATATATAGTCATTTACCAGTATAGTGAGTGTTTAGTCATAATTGTAACTCCAACTGCCTATTCTATGGGAAGATAATTGACTGTAACTGTAAACGTTAACTGCCTATTTTATGGAAAGTTAACTGCTTATTCTATGAAAGGACATGCATGAAAAGCATGTTGTAATGCTGATCTCATGTGAGGCTCAGAAATAGATTCATAATGTATTGTCACACTCCTTCACCGATAACAATATATGGTGTGAGATCAGCAATTAAACCCCAAGGGATTGAAAAAGTACGAACACATAGTTAAAACGAAACATGAAGTGAGCCCAAACTATTCAAATTTTATGGTTACTTTATGTATGAGCTGATCACGGACATGGAGTTCAACATGCAAAATGCAAAACTCACCTAAGGCAGGTGCATTGCAGATGTCTGTCTGCAATACTGAGATACTCCCACAAAATCATTTCTTGCAAAGACTATTCTGATATGCATTTTGGAATGTAAGTACTTTGTCTATTTTACCATGCCATCATTGCCAGTTTTACCTTGTCATTCACAATCAGTGACACACCTTTAGTAGGCCAGTGTAATGGTTAAACGCCATTGCATTACACAGGCAAAGTACACAATGAGGTTACACAATACACACTCAACTCATAGGCGACACACATTAAGCTAATAATAACTTACCCATATACTACAATAGTAGGCAACTCTACAAATATGATGTGATAAGCATAATGAACATTGTAACCTATACATTTACTAATCAAAGAAATAGCTGCATTCTGTTCCTTATTAGTAACATTATTATTCAATTAAAGTAACTGGTGCTGAATAATTGTTAGAGAATAATCCGAAATTATTGAAATGTAAGACCTATTGGAGCTATCATATTGGAAATCAATAAGGCTATGAGGCTACTGTATATGCTACTACCACAAAGACGCATAGGCTAGAGTGACAGACAAGGGAATACCTATACAGTAGCCTAGAGGTCCTGGGGCCTCCTTATCAAAGGTGCTTACTGACAAAATAAGACTCTGCATGCGCCATTTTTCCCGCAAAGGTTGTTAGGCTATTTATCGAACTTGTTTGACGCACAGGAACAATGGTAGGCTAATAAGAATATTAAAACGCCATTGGTAAAGAGATTGCATAGCAGCATGTAGCCTAAAATGTTTCTTTGAGTTTTATTATGGGCCAAATCATAATAATATTTTCTGACATGAGTGGTTTATTCCCGGTACACAACAAATATTAGGCTACTATTTATCCATTGCTCAATCATTAGCTAAGCATGCTCGAATGTAAGCATGCTAAACTGTCTAGACCGGTAGCCTAGACAGTTTGGGTAGGCTGCAGTATTGCTGTGACTGGGATAGGAGCGCAACATCATAGCCTATTTAATCTCAGAGCCTATACCAAGACAGGAGATAGAAACACAATCATTTATTAACAAATACAATATTGAACAACAATTCGTATTTTGCATGTGGGCTGTAGCATTTACTTTTAAATTGTTTAAATAGACAATCAATCGTGCAAAATGTGCAGCCAGTGTTTTGTAAAATATTAAAACATTCTGCACACACCTCTACAGAAATGTGATCAAATTTGCTATTGTGCTTTCTTTTAGAAACTGACATGGCCCAGTTCCAACATTTCCAAATCATACAGCAAATGAGGGTGTTTATGTTACCATAAAAGGTGAATGGAGGGCGTTTTCCAGGCAGGATTGTATAATAGGCCTACAAGATGGTTCTGATTTATCAATGAAAACATTCGTATATGTTGTATGCGACAGTTTGATGAATCCCAATACTTTGTGGCGCACGCAAATCCTAGAATCTCCATGTATGCCTGAATTTAGTAAGACATTTACACTCGGTTGATAAATTAGGTCCCTGAGCACTTTCCGTAGGAGCTACAATATCTCGTCAATTAGTGCAACTAGAAAGTCATTATTCCCATACTAGCCTACTCTAAAACCTATAGGCTATCCCTTAGAACTGTGTCGATCCGGTTCCCCCACATTAGCTCTGGATAAAAAGGACCTTCCTGTTGCTATCGCTCTGTTTTCATGGATATAAACAAGAGACAGCGCGGAGTTTTTTTATTTCTTTTTCAGCCCTGCAAGCTTGTGCTATCGTCATGAACTGCACCTTATTTTTTTTGACCTAACCAGCGCGCAGTGTTGTTTCTGTCATGCCTGGCTGTTGCTCAGCAACACGAAGGCGTGTCCACTGGCGATGATTTAAGCAGTAGGAAACCCTTCTCTCACTGTCGGTTCAGTCTGTACTCCGGTCCCTGCATGGCAGCGGGATTGCTAGGGAGACGAGGGAATCCCCGGGTGTCGCCTCACTCCTGATCAATTTGCATCAGCGTTACCAAGCTTGGTTGTCTGTCTCAGTCTGCCTGTTCCATTCGCCGCGTCCACAAGCATGGCTTGGAGTGAAGTATAGCGCAACATCATCTCGGATTGTCAACCGGTGTAAAATAGGCTACATAACCCATGCTGAAACAACTTGTGTATTTTATAGAATACATTCATCAGAAGAACCACGTATATTTTCATTGATGAGGTGCGGGCTTTTTTAGTTTGACAGAGCAGCATTTTGGATTGCCAGTGCCATTATAAAGTGCGCTTGGATCCTAATAGGCTATTTCTTATTTTGGCAAAAAACGATAAGGATTTACATTGACATATTTTTTGTTTATGCAGGCAACCACCAAGTGACTTCGATAATATGGCATTGAGCGGGACGCTTTTGCCATCAATATCCACATTTGCAAGCGGCCCGACTGTCAAGAATAAATCCATGGGACATGCGAATTTGGTGAGTATGGTCAATCATAGCAATTTTCTATCTCAACAGTCTGGGCTATAGGCATTATTTAATGGTAGGTCAGCTCATAATCAGTTGTGTTTATGTCTTTCTATGGACATTTGTTTCATTGCTTGACATTATGTAATTGCTCGTAGTTCTTGTTGCTACATTGTATCATTGCCGCACTCCAGCGCACGGCACCGCTGTAGGGGCGTGCGCCAGCCGGGATACTAGTATAATTTTCAGCGTGGTCACTGACTGAATGGATGGTAGTCTACTATAAGATTTAGCTATAATTTACAGCATATACCCAGCAGTGGCATCCTGTATTGCTTTATTATGCCCTGAACCTTAGTCACTGTCCTAGCCGGCTACCACCCGGTACTATGACCTGCACCTTAGAGTAGGCTACATAAAGTCATTGAATACTGATCACTTTAATAATGTTTACATACTGTTTACCCACTTTATATGTATAGACTGTATTCTAGCCATGGCTCATCCTATATAACTACAGATGTACACACCTTTTCTATTCATATACTTTGCATATTGTCTTTACACACCATTATACAGTATGTAGGCTATATATAGTTATATACATTATATGTATATATCACATTTTACATTTACATTTTAGTCATTTAGCAGACGCTCTTATCCAGAGCGACTTACAGGAGCAATTAGGGTTAAGTGCCTTGCTCAAGGGCACATTTACGTCATTTAGCAGACGCTCTTATCCAGAGCGACTCACAAATTGGTGCATTCACCCTATAGCCAGTGGGATAACCACTTTACAATTTTGGGGGGGGGGGGGGGGGTGCAGTTTAAGATGAGGGAGGCTGATAATTTTTTTATGAGCATGGCCTTATTTCTATTACAGCATATTGGATGACAGTCATTCATATTCCATTCGCCCAGCTCAATGTAACATCGATAACTTTAGGCTACTACATGATACTCAAATTTTGCCTGTACCCAGAATGAGGTTGCTACAACCTAGCCTATGAATGAAAGTTTATAACATAGGTGCACACATCAAGAGAATTTTGAATAATCAAGGTGACAGACAGTGACACATTCAATACCAACTTGCACACTCTTGCCTGCATCTAGCTGATCTAGGGCATAATCATTAGTCCAACAGTTGCAAATTAGAGTTTCTATTGGAGAAATTCAGGTATGTTTATCCCCGTTTTGTTCCATTTGCTTCTGTTTAAGAAACATTTTTCAACATAATCGGCGGAATGAATACACCCCTGATCACACACAGTTCACTTTCATAGCAGCCTCATAAAAACAGCATGATCACTTTGCTCGTCCTTCTCGCAACTATCTACACGCTCTCCTCCTCTCACCTTTTCCCTTCGCTTGTGGACTTCAGTGCACAACACATCAGCTGTCTGTGACCAGGCAAAAAAAACTTTCCAAGCCAAACCTTCATATCATGACCGCTAACCGCTACACACAGCCTACATTGTTGTCATGTCATAGTCAACATAGCTACTAGACCTAACACGTTAGTAAACCCACTACAGTCATGCAGTACAGTGTACAGTCAGAAAGCAGTTTAGCAGTTACACCAACGGGCCCCAGTGGCAATAAGTTAATAAAACCAAAAGCTTACCTTGACTTGGAAGAGTTCTAGTGTTGGATAGACAAAGCCAGCTAGCTAACATAGCATGCCTTTATCTTTGAGCCGGGTGTTTGAGTAGGCTAAACTAGCTAGCTGCATTTGCTAGCTAAGTGAAAGTGAAAGTTTAAAAATCTCTCTCTCTCTTGCCTCTCCTTAATTTTGGAAGAAATTAATTTGTTCAAAACTGTTCATCTATTGTTTTTCTCTCTTTGAGTCAACTACTCACCACATTTTATGCAATGCAGTGCTAGCTAGCTGTAGCTTATGCTTTCAGTACTAGATTCATTTTCTGATCCTTTGATTGGGTGGACAACATGTCAGTTCATGCTGCAAGAGCTCTGATAGGTTGGAGGACATCCTCTGGAATTTGACACAATTACTGTGCAAGTCTATGGAACGGGGTGAGAACCATGAGCCTCCTAGATGTTGTATTGACGTCAATGTATCCAGAGGAGGACAGAAGCTAGCTGTCGTCCAGCTACACCATGGTGCTACCCTACAGAGTGATGTTGAGGCTACTGAAGACCTTCATTGCAGAACAGTGCATTTTAATAAATTATTTGGTGACGTGAATATATTTAGTATAGTTTTATCTAAAAAGGATAACTTTTTGTTTAAAGGAAATTCACTGTGGAGGATGGTCCTCCCCTTCCTGCTCTGAGGAGCCTCCTCTGGATATATTTATATTCCGGTCTCTGACATTGCTTGTTCTGATAATTCTTAATTTCTTAATGATAAATATTTTTAATTATGTGTGTATTGTGATTTTTTTTCTTTTCTTTACTGCTAGGTATTACTGCACTGTTGGAGTTAGAAACACAAGCATTTTGCTGCACCTGCGATAACATCTGCAAATCTGTGTACACGACCAATACACTCTGATTTGATTTGAAAATATTTAGGCTGTTGCCAATAATGTGAATATAATAGAATAGCCTACCAAATGTGAGTTGTTTTCAAGGAGAAGCTCATCCAGATCTCTTGTGTTATAGCAGCCTAATAAACTGGAACTAATCCATACATGTCTGGGATTATTGTACATGTCTGGGATTACACAAGCGTATTTGAGACACACTGATAGATATGACCAAGAATCACTTTCCCGTTTCAGTTAGACAGAAAGAAGAAATTAATCTACAGGTACTTACATTTGGCAATAAAATGTTTTGACCAAGGGCACACAGTCTGGGTGAGCAGACTCACCTCAGCCAGACTCTCAATGACTTAGCACCATTATATCAGGCAGTCTTCAGCATTATGTTCATGGATTAACTATGACCTCAGGTCTCTTTCTATCCTCATATTGACTTTAATGTGTGGTTCTCTTGTCTTCCCTAGAGATGGAAGGAGGAGCTGTCCCACCTGAAGAGGAGCAGCTGTTCTGACCAGGACATCTCAACTGGAATGGCCAAGAAAGAACCTGAAGATCTGGACCTACTGGACTACGACTTTATCCTGTCCAACACTATGCTACAACAGCAACAGCAGGAACAACAACAGCAGGCTGAGGCTATGGCAGCGAGCGGGTCCCAGAACCTGTCCCCTTCCCCGGGCTCCTACTCCTCCTACCAGCTCCCATCTCCCCAGGACTCTGCTCACAGTGACATGCTGTACACTATCCCTGATATCAGCGACGTATCCCCTTCTGGGGGGTTCGTAGCGGAGCTGATGAGGCCTGAACTGGACACGGCGTACCTCCATCCCACCAGCCTGCATGGAAAGTTTGTGGTGAAGTCCACCATGGATATGGCAGAGGTTGGCCACAGCATTAATGTGAGTAGTAAGGCTGGTGTTGGTGTTGGCGCTACCACGGACCCCTCCTCCTCGTTGCCATTTATTTGCCATAGAATAAAGCAGGAGAACCCCAGCACGTGCACCATCACCCGGCCCATGGACCTCCACCTTGGGGGGATGAACTCACACTCCCAGCCCAGGGCTGGTCAGAGGCCCCACCTCGACCCACACGGTTTCCCCCCAGGGGGGCGCCCTATGACTGCCAGCCGATCAGCCTCATCTCTGTCTCCGGACCACACACTGGCCAGGGACCACCACCCCTCCAGCCAGGTGTTAACCCACCCCCAAATCCCCCTGCCCAGTCCGGGCTACCACCACACCTCTCCGACAGGTTACTCTCCCTTCCCACAGCAGCATGGGTCTCTACAGTACCAAGGTCAGTTCAACTTCAACTTCAATCTAAGTGTTTTTGACCAAGAGCCTTTTTTACACAACATTCCTCATTTTCTGGTGCCTGACTGAGGAAAACATTGAGGTGATGATGCTCATCACTCCACCCTCTTCTCTCCTCCTAGAGCTCATGTCCCCTGGTGGAGACAGTCTACCAGAGGAGCCCAAACCCAAACGTGGTCGGCGCTCATGGCCTAGGAAGAGGATTGCCACACACACGTGTGACTATGCCGGCTGTGGAAAAACCTATACCAAGAGCTCCCACCTCAAGGCACATCACCGAACACACACAGGTTGGTACACATGTTGGTTTTCTCATTGTAAAAACGCAATTTCTGAAGGTTTTATGATGTCAGGAGGATTTTAGAAGGCACTTTCTAATTCTTATTGCATCGCTCAGTTATGAGTTTCATTAATGTAGTTTATGGTTTATGAAATGGTAGGCCTTTAGTGATTAACAGCAGGAAACTTTGACATGGAGTTTTATATCGGATTAATATTAAATGTAATTTTCATTTTGTATTAATTTAGTAATGATTTGGTATGGAGACAGTCTGTAGAAGGGAGACATACATTTAATGGCTGGAATAATCCATTTAATTTGTTGAAATGGAACAATTTGTAACAGGCAGCAATGTGACCCTTGTGTTTTAACTGCACTATAGAGCTACAATATGACAATTTTACTTATTCATTCATTCATTAATTTTTTATTCAGTAATGCCAGTTAATTTCCCTCAGCAGTACACTATATGTTCACCTATATAGGCGGCAGGTAGCTCAGTGGTTAAGAGCGTTGTGCCAGTAACCGAAAGGTCGCTGGTTCTAATCCCCGAGCCGACTAGGTGAAAAATCTGTCGATGTGCCCTTGAGCAAGGCACTTAACACTAATTGCTCCTGTAAGTCGCTCTGGATAAGAGCGTCTGCTAAATGCCACAAACAAAACACCTATAACTATTACCTTTCCTGCTACCTACCCCATGCTGCTTGGCCCTGGCATAACGGCTGTTGTATTGCTAGCAGTAAATTACTCTACTGCGTCATCATGGTAAAATAGCGAAAAAGAGAGAACAGCAGCCCAGTTGGCAGGTGTCATGAACAGGCATTTAAACAGCAGCAGCAGGTTGATACTGATCACTTTTCAAATACAACTGTAGGCTGATTAGTTTAATCTTTATGCGCTGCAGGACAGGACCAAACTCTTTCTGTGTTGAGGAGTGGAGAGTTTGGTCTGTTTTTACTCTAGGGCAAACAAACAAAATTCTAACTTCCTTGTTTGTGTGTCTCTCTCTCTCTCTCTGTCTTGTGTGTGTGTGTGTGTGTGTGTGTGTGTGTGTGTGTGTGTGTGTGTGTGTGTGTGGTGTGTCGTTAATAGGAGAGAAGCCTTATCACTGTGACTGGGAGGGCTGCGGCTGGAAGTTTGCCCGTTCGGATGAGCTCACACGGCACTACAGGAAACACACCGGGCATCGCCCATTCCAATGTGCCAAGTGTGACAGGGCCTTCTCAAGGTCCGACCACCTGGCACTACACATGAAGAGACACCTATGAGACAGTCACTGGACTCACTGGACGCCATGGACCAAGACTTAACCCTCCCGTTGTCCTAGGGTCAAAATGACCCGCCACTGTGTTGAACCAACTTTATTTAATTTTTATATTTTTGGGATCATTTGTGAGAAGGAGGCAGTGAGACTTTAAAGAAAGTATCACTGCCTCCTTCTCACAAATGATCCAAAAAATATAAAAATTAAATAAAGTTGGTTCAACACAGTGGCGGGTCATTTTGACCCTAGGACAACGGGAGGGTTTTAAAGACTAAAGATATTATTACAAAGACCGACCTGAACTTGTAACTTTAAAAACAAACATTGTCTTCCAGCCATTGTCAAAGCATCAAGAAAAGCTGTGTGATTCACGGCAAAGAGTGTTACACTCGCTAGGTTCAAACCCTATGACTAAAGACTGTTTTTCGTCCATCTATTAGTGCTGAGCGATTAACCGATATTGTGGTTATTTTTCGTTTTTTTTAATTAATTGGCAGACATTGGTTCAATTATTTGAATTCCAATTATTATAATTTTTTCTCAATGCACACATTGCACAGTTTCTCTCGAGATAAATCAAATCAAGCCCGAACTATGTGATGTAGTAGGGAGTTGTAGTTTCCAACAGGCTAATAATCTACATAGTTTAGCGCAGAAAACGTGGTAATTAACTATAATGACCATAATCCATTGCGCGCCTACTTGTCCGGTCTGTGCGTTTCTTTTACGCCTGTTACGTTAGGTGTGGGGGGCAGACACGGAAAGAGAAAGAAGATACAGAAGAATGCGCGATTGAGAGGGATAGAGAGCAATTGCTTCGCAATGTATCTCTACCTGAAAATACATAATCTAAGTCAGGGGTGTCAAACTCATTCCATGGAGGGTCTAGTGTCTGCTGATTTTTTGGTTTTGCCTTTCACTTAAGACCTAGACAACTAGATGAGGGGTTTCTTACTAATCAGTGACCTTAATTCATCAATCAAATACGAGGAGTGAAAACCCGCAGACACTCGGCCCTCTGTGGAATGAGTTTGACACGTGATCGAAGTAATTCATAGTTGGTATTCATCAGTCATAAAAGTATGCCTTAATTAGTTTGAAGAACTACTAAAATAGTGAATTTGTCAGACATCATAGGCAGCAGCCCTATAGAGATGAGATGATGACTTGGAATGAAATAATAAAGTCATCAAAGAAATATCAAAAAAAATATCCACAACAACTAAAATATTTTATTAAAGTCATGTGAACAAATTATGGTTAATAAGTGATAAGCAGTAATGGGCAGTTACTACTATCATGGGACTTTTTAAAATAGTTTTATTCTGTGTTGTTACAGCATTCAACCCACATAATTCATAACGTAAAAATAAAATAAAACCGAAATCGAAAACCCTGATTATTTTTTAAATAATTGAACTTAAACCGAACTGACCTCAAAAAGCACTAATTGCTCAGCACTACCATAAATGGGCTCGTGATATGATGTTTTACAAGACCCCTCAGAACAACCTCCTTTGTGGGACAAAACTGGAATTTATCGACAAAACTTGGGAGGACCAGGTGCCAACGTATGACTGGAAATGTATTAGTTATCAGGGAAACAAGACTCAGACAGACAGAACACAGAAGTGACAGAACACATCCTAAGAGGCCTTCTATCCATTCTATCAGCAACATTGTTTGTCAAGTTCATACAGTTCAACATACTGTATTAAACATTTATATTTATATTACTCTTCCAAGCCATTGATTTCAGGTACAAATTAATTTATATGTTACAGGAAGGTGCTCAAAGACTTTTAAGTGTTTTAAAAGGTACCAAAGATTTTTTTTAAAGAAAACAGATTTAAAAAAGAGTATCAAAGTACCATATGGTTGTCTGTGAGTTTCTTGTCTAGGAGTTTCTCTTCTTCTGCAATTTGACTTTAATCAGGTGAATACTTTGCTCCTCAAAGGTGATGGCAATCTTTCAATGCACTGTGGTCGCAAAGTGCAATAATGTTGTGTGAGACATTCATATAATTTTGTATCTCTGAACAATGTTTTTGGTTCAGAGTCAAAGCATGTAATATAATCTTAAATTTTGTACATTTGTAAAGAAAATGCTTTTTAAAACTGCTTAAAACGTTTTGTATGTTATGTATTTTACAACATAAAGAATAAAATGTATTTAAAATGAACTTTGTATGAACTGATCACTGCTGTTTTATAGCACTGTTATGTAAATGCTTCCATACTTGTATTAACCTGTAAAATGTTTCGATAAATGTATTTGGTAAATGTACCTCAACCATGTAAATTGAAATTAAGCAACATCAGTGTCTAATTTTATTAAACTATATAGTTTGACTATCTATTTACGTAAGTCATAGCACATTTAAATAATAATAATGCTTAATATGTTACTTAAGATGCTTAATAATGCTCATCTCCTTTTCTGAAGCATACTACATTGCTTTGGGTGTGTTGACATACATAAGCTGTGTGAAGTCATTCACAGAGCTTTAAATCTATTCAGGTATGTAAATAGTAACCATATATAGATCCTACCTTTCTCATAAATCAGTTGTTAGTGAAGGTACCTGTGTTTTAAAGGTACGTTACTATGTAGGAGTGGTTGGTGACTCATCAGTGTCTCCCTCCTCTGATAATTATATTTATGTACCTCCACACCCCTCTTTGTTATTGGCAGTTAGTTAGTCAATACTTGACCTACATACCAGGGAGGTTTATTCAATTCAGTTATCTTTACTAACCTATACTATACTCTCCAACCTGGTCAGCAGTATTATTAGACAAAAACACACTGATTTCAGACCCATTTTATGAAGACCCAGGCCCTGATTTCACATTCAGGGAATGTCCCCATAATAAACACCTGTTGACCAGACCAGGTAGGGGGGCCCAAACCCACCCCACCCATCCCCTTCCTCAAATCCTCCCCACCCCTCCAATGCCTCATCACACAGCCTCATCCGTCGTCGTGTGTGGGCATGGAGGCTGGGGGAAGTGGGGGGACACTGACAGATAGACTACAGTAGCTGCTGGATATGACTCAGCATGAGGGATAAGTATGTAGACACAGCATTTTACAGGTAATGCCGTGGCACAAATCCATCATACTAAGACTGTATGGTTATGACCTAGACAGGTGTAGACCCAATCTCTAGTGTTCCGATTTTTTCCAGCAATCAAATTAATTCCTGTAAATTTTGCCCACTTTCTGTCCCAGAATATACTTGATTTTGAGCTGTGAACTGGAAACTTTGTGGTGTGGTACATTTTGTGGTGCAGTAAAATCTCAATACCTGAAAGTATCCCACTGAATTACTCACGTACAGCACAGTACCACATATTTTTTATAACTAAACCAAGATAGACCACAGCCTGTCGTTTCCAATGGGAACAAATTAGTCATAGTAGGCAGAACAAGCAAGAACGTGGGCAGAGCCAAGCATGAGCTAGCGCGATCCTATTAGTCCGTTCTAGGTAGATCTGCATATTTCCGTTAGGAAACGCCTACTCTGTGAAGTGCGCTTGTGCAATAACTCAATTCGCCTTTGCACTCCTTCTAAACAAAGCAATTTTTCACAACTTTGGCAAAGGTTAAAGTCTAGTCCACTCTGCTCATAACATATTCTAGTTTTGGGAACAGAAAACTGTATTGAGATCAAATGTTTCATCGATGAGAAAATGTGCAGAATGACGGTCAAAATCCATCTCCTTCAATCTACTCCCACTGCCGGACACTGGGCTTCCTCTCACTACCATATTTGGTAGTGAGTGAAAACGCCAAGCAGCTGCTTCACATTTATACATCCGGTGAAATATCTGTCTCATTGTTCTGTCTGTGACAGTACTTTAGCTAGGTAGGCAGGGTTGAAACAGGCTGGGGATTTTAGGGTCTTTGGCTGCCCTCTAGTGGAAAATAGTATGATCTCGCCTGGCCATCTTTAAGCCTACTCAGGTATACAGTCAGCTTGAAATACATTAGTGTATACCCTGGCTTGTCAGTTAAACTGTAGGGTATGGATGGACTAAATAGTGATAATGGACTTTAATGTCTTGATTTACTTGAGCTGTTCTTGTCTATTAATGTTCTGTATTATGTCATATTTTGCTTTTGCAACAGCTAATGGGGATCCTGATAGAATAACAAATAATTAACCCTTTTCGGGGCAGCTTTCTTAACACAATTCCAGGTGTATCCTGCCTTCCCACTGGGCACAAACTGGATGAACCAAAGTTGTTTCAATGTAATTTGTCAACGTATTGTGACGTCAGATCTATGTGGAAAATACATTGGATTTGCAAAAAGTAATCAACTGTTGTCTTGAGGGTGAAATTTCAACCACATAATTATGTCATAATGGTAACCAATTTTCAACATAAACAAACCTTGTATAAAATATTTTGAATTTGTACCTTTGAAACAACATCAGATCTTCAACGTTATATCCACTATCAACTGTAGAGTTGATCTTGATTTACAGCCATCCACTTGGTCTCCCATCCAGGGTTTTAACCAAGCCCAGCCCTGCATAGCAATGTGCTATCTTGAGAATAATTATTGAGAGATCTCTTAATAACTAAATAGATTCACTGTTGCTATCGAAGTCATTCCAAAGGGTAGGTTTAACAGAGCAAATTAAATGTAACCATAGTTTATATCATCAATAACACTATTTAGGCCTATATAGCATTTGCGAAGTGATCAACAGTTATTGTTTCAATTCAACCTGTCACACCCTGGCTCTGGGGACTCTATATGTTGAGCCAGGGTGTGTAGATTCTATGTGTTGTTGTTCTATGTCGGGATTCTAGTATTGTGTTTTCTATGTTGGCCAGTATGGTTCTCAATCAGAGGCAACGAGTATCAGCTGTTGCTTGTTGTCTATGATTGGGAGCCATACTTAAGCAGCCAGTTTTCCCACAGTAGTTGTGGGATCTTGTTCCTTTTTGGTTTGTTCTGTGTTGGTTGTGTTTAACCTAGGACGTCACGTTATCGTTTATTGTTTTGTTCGTGTTATCACTTTTGATAATAAAGTATGTTCGCTCATCACGCTGCGCCTTGGTCTACTCCGTTCGACGATCGTGACAGAAGATCCCACCATACCAGGACCAAGCAGCGTGTCCAGGAGCAGGCAGCCTGGACATGGGAGGAAGCGCCGGGTAAGGAGCTGGAGAGGTTGGCGATGGCCCAGGTGGGCCAATTGTGGTCCTGGGAGGACATGCTCGGGGGAAAAGGGCCATGGGCTAAGGTTAAGGCCCTGGCGAGAGAGGAGCAACGGCGTCAACAGTGTCATCGTCGGACGGACGAGAGGCAACCCCAGAACATTTTTAGGGGCGGGCACACGGCATGGGCGACTGGGCAGCAGGAGGCCACCGGGTTTGGGGGGCCAGAAGGCAGGTTGGCGGAGCCTGGATGGAGAGCAGAGCCAACTCCCCGTACTCAGGCATGGCAGCATGAGACTGGGCAGGTTCCGGGGTATGCGGAGCTGCGTACTGTGCCACGAGTGGTCCGGCATAGTCCGGTACGTCCTGTGCGAGCACCCCGCACGTGTCGTGCGAAGGTGGGCATGCAGCCAGGACGGAGTGTGCCGGCTCAGCGCTCGTGGCCTCCAGTGCCTCTCCTCGGTCCCGGATATCCTGCGCCAGTGTCACGTGCTGTTATGCCAGTACGGGTACACAGCCCTGTACCTCCTGTGCTGATGCCTCACACAGAGTGTGTGAAGGTAGGCATTCAGCCAGGACGGGTTGTGGCAGCTCTTCACTCCAGGCCTCCTATCCGTCTCCACAGCCCGGCCCGGCCTGTTCCTGCTCCTCGCACCAAGCCTCCGGTGCGCATCGCCAGCCCAGCCCGGCCTGTTCCTGCCACTCGCACCAAGACTACGGTGCGCGTCGCCAGCCCAGCCCGGCCCGGCCTGTTCCTGCCACTCGCACCAAGCCTACGGTGTGCGTCGCCAGCCCGGCCCGGCCTGTTCCTGCCACTCGCACCAAGCCTACGGTGTGCGTCGCCAGCCCCGCCCCGCCTGTTCCTGCCCTTCGCACCAAGCCTACGGTGCGCATCGCCAGCCCAGCCCGGCCTGTTCCTGCTCCCCGCACCAAGCTAATGGTGCGCGTCGCCAGCCCGGCCCGGCCTGTTCCTGCTCCCCGCACCAAGCTAATGGTGCGCGTCGCCAGCCCAGCCCGGCCTGTTCCTGCTCCCCGCACAAAGCTAATGGTGCGCGTCGCCAGCCCGGCCCGGCCTGTTCCTGCCACTCGCACCAAGCCTACGGTGTGCGTCGCCAGCCCGGCCCGGCCTGTTCCTGCCACTCGCACCAAGCCTACGGTGTGCGTCGCCAGCCCGGCCCGGCCTGTTCCTGCCCTTCGCACCAAGCCTACGGTGCGCATCGCCAGCCCAGCCCGGCCTGTTCCTGCTCCCCGCACCAAGCTAATGGTGCGCGTCGCCAGCCCGGCCCGGCCTGTTCCTGCTCCCCGCACCAAGCTAATGGTGCACGTCGCCAGCCCGGCCCGGCCTGTTCCTGCTCCCCGCACCAAGCTAATGGTGCGCGTCGCCAGCCCGGCCCGGCCTGTTCCTGCCACTCGCACCAAGCCTACGGTGTGCGTCGCCAGCCTGGCCCGGCCTGGTCCTGCCACTCGCACCAAGCCTACGGTGCGCGTCGCCAGCCCGGCCCGGCCTGTTCCTGCCACTCGCACCAAGCCTACGGTGCGCGTCGCCAGCCCGGCCCGGCCTGTTCCTGCCACTCGCACCAAGCCTACGGTGCGCGTCGCCAGCCCGGCCCGGCCTGTTCCTGCCACTCGCACAAAGCCAGGGGTGCGAGTCGTCAGCCCGGTAAGGCCCGTTCCTGCTCCACGCACCAAGCCAGGGGTGCGAGTCGTCAGCCCGGTAAGGCCCGTTCCTGCTCCACGCACCAAGCCAGGGGTGCGAGTCGTCAGCCCGGTACGGCCCGTTCCTGCTCCACGCACCAAGCCAGGGGTGCGCATCGTCAGCCCGGTACGGCCCGTTCCGGCTCCACGCACCAAGCCAGGGGTGCGCATCGTCAGCCCGGTCCGGCCCGTTGCTGATCCACGCACCAAGCCAGGGGTGCGCATCGTCAGCCCGGTCCGGCCCGTTCCTGCTCCACGCACCAAGCCAGCGGTGCGCATCGTCAGCCCGGTCCGGCCCGTTGCTGCTCCACGCACCAAGCCAGGGGTGCGCATCGTCAGCCCGGTCCGGCCCGTTCCTGCTCCACGCACCAAGCCAGGGGTGCGCGTCGTCAGTCCGGCACAACCCGTGCCTGGGTCACCGGTGCCTGGTCAGGTACCGGTCAGCTGCTCCACACCGGAGCTTAAGCAATCCGCTCCTACGATGTCCAGTCCAGCTCCAGCCAGCGGGGCCAGACCGGACCAGGGGCGCTACGTGGGGATTATTGGAGGGTGGTGGTCAAGCCCGGAGCCGGAACCGCCTCCGAGGAGGAATGCCCACCCAGCCCTCCCCTGTTTGGTCTATGTTGAGGCGCGGTCGCAGTCTGCGCCTTTGGGGGGGGGGGTACTGTCACACCCTGGCTCTGGGGACTCTATATGTTGAGCCAGGGTGTGTAGATTCTATGTGTTGTTGTTCTATGTCGGGATTCTAGTATTGTGTTTTCTATGTTGGCCAGTATGGTTCTCAATCAGAGGCAACGAGTATCAGCTGTTGCTTGTTGTCTCTGATTGGGAGCCATACTTAAGCAGCCAGTTTCCCCACAGTAGTTGTGGGATCTTGTTCCTTTTTGGTTTGTTCCGTGTTGGTTGTGTTTAACCTAGGACGTCACGTTATCGTTTATTGTTTTGTTCGTGTTATCACTTTTGATAATAAAGTATGTTCGCTCATCACGCTGCGCCTTGGTCTACTCCGTTCGACGATCGTGACACAACCCAGGGTTCAACAAAAAATTGACAATACACACAGGCCTAGGGTTTCAAGCTTTGGATGATGTCAAATTTAATTTTCAAGTTAATAATAAATATGTTGGCCTCATGTCTCGATTTCAAACAAAAATCTAAGTTAAAGAATAAGACTAGTACATTTAAAGTTTTATTTGATTTAGTCCTATTGTTTAACTTAGATTTTTGGTTGAGATGGAGACGTGAATCCAACATATCAATTATTAATTTGTAGACAAATTGGAATTAACGTCAGACTAAGTCAGTGGCACAAAATATACACTACCAGTCAAAAGTTTGGACACACCAACTCATTCAAGGGTTTTTCTTTATTTTTACTATTTTCTACATTGTAGAATAATAGTGAAGACATCAAAACTATGAAATAACACATATGGAATCATGTAGTAACCAAAGGAGTGTTAAACAAATCAAAATATATTTTATATTTGAGATTCTTCAAATAGCCACCCTTTGCCTTGATGACAGCTTTGTACACTCTTGGCATTCTCTCAACCAGCTTCATGAGGTAGTCACCTGGAATACATTTCAATTAACAGGTGTGCCTTCTTAAAAGTTAATTTGTGGAATTTCTTTCCTTCTTAACGCGTTTGAGCCAATCAGTTGTGTTGTGACAAGGTAGGGGTGGTATACAGAAGATAGCCCTATTTGGTAAAAGACCAAATCCATATTATGGCAAGAACAGCTGAAATAAGCAAAGGGAAACGACAGTCCATCATTACTTTAAGACATGAAGGTCTGTCAATACGGAACATTTCAAGAACTTTGTCGCAATAACCATCAAGCACTATGATGAAACTGGCTCTCATGAGGACCGCCACAGGAATGGAAGACCCAGAGTTACCTCTGCTGCAGAGGATAAGTTCATTAGAGTTCCCAGCCTCAGAAATTGCAGCCCAAATAAACGCTTCACAGAGTTCAAGTCAGAGACACATTTCAACATCAACTGTTCAGAGGAGACTGTGTGAATCAGGCCTTCATGGTCTAATTTCTGCAAAGAAACCACTACTAAAGGACACCAATAAGAAACCAGGAAACACGAGCAATGGACATTACACCGGTGTAATTTGTCATTTCTTCTGGAGTCCAAATTGGAGATTTTTGGTTCCAACCGCCGTGTCTTTGTGAGACGCGTTGTGGGTGAACAGATGATCTCCGCATGTGTATTTACCAACATAAAGCACGGAGGAGGAGGTGTTATGGTGTGCTTTGCTGGTGACACTGTATGTGATTTATTTAGAATTCAAGGCACACTAAACCAGCATGGCTACCACAGCATTCTGCAGCGATATACCTTCCCATCTGGTTTGGGCTTAGTGGGACTATCATTTGTTTTTCAACAGGACAATGACACAACACACCTCCAGGCTGTGTAAGGGCTATTTGACCAAGAAGGAGAGTGATGGAGTGCTGCATCAGATGACCTGGCCTCCACAGTCCCCCGACCACAACCCAATTGAGATGGTTTGGGATGAGTCGGACCGCAGAGTGAAGGAAAAGCAGCCAACAAGTGCTCAGCATATGTGGGAACTCCTTCAAAACTGTTGGAAAAGCATTCCAGGTGAAGCTGGTTGAGAGAATGCCAAAAGTGAGCTGTCATAAAGGCAAAGGGTGGCTATTTGAAGAATCTCAAATATAAAATATATTTTGATTTGTTTAACACTCCTTTGGTTACTACATGATTCCATATGTGTTATTTCATAGTTTTGATGTCTTCAGTATTATTCTACAATGTAGAAAATAGTAAAACTAAAGAAAAACCCTTGAGCAGGTGTGTCCAAACCTTTGACTGGGACTGTACATTCACTCCTTCAAATGTTGATATTTGGTTGCGTTGTCAACCTAACACAATTCTATATGACTTTTGTAATACAGTAAATAGCCTAAAGTTAAGGCTATCTTACAAACTAATGTAACAGTTTTTATTCAACGTTAAAAATGTCTAACTCATCCATGGCCACATTTTGAGGTTACTATAACTATAAAACTCTTATTATGTAATCATGGAAAGCTTGCATGTTCAAAATAGCATGCAAAGGTCGCAGGTCTGTGGAGATCTTCACAATATAAATATTACTTGCACTACGTACTTTTAATGTAATCTCAACTACAATCCAGGTCATTTGGTTGTGTTATTAGATTAAGCACAGTGATAACACATTAAGTTGTTATATAAATAAAAAATATATGACATTGTATTCCCATTTGAACTTTGTTGTGCTTTTAAATAGTTAAAAGTGCAGTGATAACACATTTAGATGACAACTAAACCAAAAATCTGACATTGTTTTTCCATTGGAATTTGGTTCTGCTTTTAGATGCTTGAAAGCATAGTGATACCACATTTGGAATTCAACAAACTTCTGGCTGTCTTTTTGAGTGGTTCAATAAAGGTTGAAATCTCATTGATCAACATCCCAACCAGAAATTACCAACATTTCCACGTTGACATGACATGGTGTGCCCAGTGGGTTCTTTCTTCATCTCTTCTAAACAGTTCTTCATTGGGTTCGTCACTGCTTTTTGAATTATGATTTTTGGACAGAACAGCCTACCTGTACCCCACTTACACCTCACACTAATCTCTCAGTAGTGTTTCCAGTCCAGCTGCACCCACTTCATCCGCTCGTAGATTATTATGAAGTGCACCAACTAACGCCCTAGCAATGACTAACTGTCCCTCACTCCTTAGAGCCAAGTGCCTAATGATGATTCATATGAAAGTTGCCCAGCCGGATGGGATGGTAGCCAAGCAGAGGAGAGGAGCCAGTGGAAGTAGGCATGACTAAGCATAAGGAAGTGACTCACGGAATGGTAATCCATTAAAGAATTGTTGGACATTTACTTAACAGGTCAATCTGTATGATTTTGGTCCCTCAGAAGAGTTGGTAGGCTCCAACATTGCTGAGAATAGCAGACAGTTATGTAGCCTGGCTGACGCGCGATCCACGTGACTACACAGGAAGACTGCAAGAGCTAGTGTCAGCACACTAACAGTTATGTGCATGTGGCTTATAATATGCTATTATTACAGTATAGGACTCCCTCTCCAAACCACACCAATGACTGAACCCTGTACAGCCTGTGTAGCGTCTATGTCGGATCACAAACTGTGCAGGCTGACTAAATCCCTCCAACTAGGGTCGTGTTCAGGAGCCACCAAACAGAAGAAAAGGGTATGAAACAGAGAGATACTATCTGAACTTGTTCTATAGGAAAAGCTTGTTTTTGTTGGCCCTAATGAACATGGCTCAGGAGAGCCTTGTGGTTCTAAGGTTTGACAACACTCTGGGTTCTCCACCAGAGGAGAACAGAGCAGCTACATGACAGTACACTAGGTGGCACTGGATCCCCAGACATGAACATCACTAGGGATCCTCAACTAAGAATATGTCCATAATGAAAATAGGTAAATGTGTATGGCACAAATGTGTATGACACAACATCCTAACACACAAAATAAAGCAAACATATATGTGTTTCACAGTAATTATATTTATTTAATATGTACATTTTAAATGTACACTATTAGTGTTAGATGCACAGCCACTGATATACTGGAAAAATCTTATCTAGAGAGAATAAAATGTGCAACATCATTCCACCTCTTCATACCACTAGGGGGTCTGTCTGTTCTGGTAAAAGGCAATGCGGTCTTTGTTGTGTTTGGCCTCCCAAACCATTTAAGTGTTAACTTAACATTAGATCTAACCAGCCTCTGCTTTGTCCTCCAAAGTCACTGTATTTTTAATGAAAACAGGCCAGACAGAACAGAAGGGCTATGGAGTTTCACTGAAGAAAAGTTTTCATCTTCCCACTCCTACCTGATTTTCCCTCGATTTTCACATACCAATTACTGAGTCTGTCTTCTGAAGACAACAGAGAGTGTGTCTGTGTGTGTGTGTGTTTGTGTGTGTGTGTGTGTATGTGTGTGTGTGTGTGTGTGTATGTGTGTGTGTGCATGTGTGTGTGTGTGTGTGTGTGTGTGTGTGAGTGTGTGTGTGTGTGTGTGTGTGTGTGTGTGTGTGTGTGTGTGTGTGTGTGTGTGTGTGTGTGTGTGTGTGCATGCGTGCGTGCGTGCGTGTGTTTGCAACAGTTCACTGTCATGTCATGTTTAATGTCTCTCCATCTATAATGACTTGTTCTGTGTGCTTCAGTAACCACAAGTTCGTTTCTCTACCTTTTCTTTTTTCAAGTTTTATTTCTTCCTATTACCTATTGTCATGATATTGCTAATTATATATTTTTATGGAAGTACATTTGCAAGTCTGAATTGTTTTGAGACTGAGAGGCGCTCTGATGTAATATGAACCACAAGTATTAGACTTTCTCTGGTTCTTTATTGTCCAATATCACATTTGGACAGTCAGTCCTTGCATCTATAACTTGGTTACATTCCTCCAGTCCCATCCCTCAGCTTTATAACAAAAAAGTGTCGGGTTGCACTTTGGCTGAAAAATTAAACAATTACAGGTTGTCCCTTTAAAGTTAGAATCATTGATTGAAACAATAACAAAGGTCACCCCACCTCTGTTTTGGTAAAAGGCTGAGGGATGGACTTGAAATGTATCCACTCTCAAATTCGTAGGCAGAGCTATGGATGCAAGGACTGACCATCCACGTTTTCAAAATAGCAGTTTTAACCATGTTTTCAGGCTATACAGTGTTTGTTTACATTTACATTATTTACAAACATTGGAGTAAAAAAAGCTTATGTCTTTGGTTCAGATGGGGTACAACAGTTGAACTATGCTCATGAGGCATTTATAAGTTATATTTTTCAAGAATCAATGGGTATATGTCATTAATTTAGAAGTCCAAAATTGGATGTAGAAACTAAGGATTCTAGCTTTAAACTTGGGGATATAGGCATAATTCTCCTCAACAATGACATAGCAAAGAATGATTGTACAATAAACACCTATTTCTTCCTTGCACTTTAGACAGACCATTTATAACATATTAGTGTCAATAACCCTAACAATCTTTCTGCACACCTCCAAGTCCAGAGTCTGCTTCAGAATAATGAATAAGTGGTGACATCGCACACTGCCCACTTCAAAACACATTCCTTGATGAGAAACATGTCACAGAGCCTGAGAAATATCTCTAATTAGCTGTATAAAATGTTTTAGAAAACAACAGATGAACGTCACACACACACACACACACTCATGAGAATTTGCATACACACACAACGTTCCAGCCCCGGCACAGACACAAATATACACAGACACACACACACACACACACAGGCACAAACACAATTAAATGTTACCAATATTGAAGATCATTATTATTTCAGAGGAGGAGGAGGTAGAATGCGATGCAATGTGTGTGTGTGTGTGTGTGTTAATACATGTAGTAGTATTTGATTTCAAGGTGCTGAATATGTATGAGACCAGGGCCAAAGACAGGAGTGTCTGGTTAAATAATGCAACAGTACAGACAGACTGAGAGGGAGACAATGATTTCATGTCTGTTCGTTTGTCTCAGACCAGACAGAGCCGTGGAGAGAGTGTGTCTGTCCACAGAGAGTAGAGGGGATGGAGGGCACTTTCTTTCTTTCCTTCCTTCCTTCCTTCCTTCCTTCCTTCTCTCTCTCTCTCTCTCTCTCTCTCTCTCTCTCTCTCTCTCTCTCTCTCTCTCTCTCTCTCTCTCTCTCTCTCTCTCTGTCTCTCTCTTTCTATCTCTATCTCTCTGTCTCTCTTTCTTTCTTTCTCTTTCTCACTCTGTCTCACATTATCTCTCTTTCAAGTAGTTTGACAGGAAACAACAAAAACCCAACATCAACAACCACAAAACTGCCATACAAATGATTGAAGAGTGACCGTTACTGTGCTTTTCTGGTCTTATTTGTTTGGTTGTGTGTCTGATGCCAGAGGGGATGGAGGGCACTTTATGTCTGAAATGAGGTGTGAGTTTCATTGGCTTTATTGGCATGGGAAACATATGTTTACTTTGCCATAGCAAGTGAAATAGATAATAAACAAAAGTGAAATAAACAATACAAAATGAACAATAAACATTACACTCACAAATGTTCCAAAGGAATAGAGACATTTAAAATGTCATATAATATCTATATATATAGTTGCTGTCACGTCTACTCCCGCTCCCACTCTCCGGCGCTTGACGTCGCCGGTCTACTAACCACTGGTCCTGGCAACCCATCTTTACACACACCTGGCAACCTTCATTATGCACACCAGTGCCTCATCACTTCCCTGATGACTCCCCCTTTATCTAGCACTCCGTTGTTATCACCCTTCAGGCAATATTGTTTCTGTATTCATGTTCAGATGCTAATCTTATTTGTGTATACACTCTATGTTCGTTCGTATTAAACTGACTGCACCTGCTTCCTGACTCCCAGCATCTTCGTTACAGAATACTGCCTCACAAAATGGAAGCAGCAGCCCACCAAGACATCTCCCAGATGGTCGACGAACAGGGAGACCTACTTCGCCAACACCACGACCAGCTGGCCCAACTGAGGACGGCTATGGATAAGGTCCTCCGCGTCACCTCCAATGAGTGAAGGATCCTCTACCATGAGTCGACCCAGCGAGCCAGCACCCCAGCCCATTCAACAGTCTGCCCAGGTCAGCGATGCCCGTTTGTCCCTCCCGGACAAATATGACAGGACTCCATCCAAATGCTGTGGCTTTCTCCACAAGTGCTCCCTCTATTTCGCTCATCAAATGGGAGCCCCCACCACCGAGAGGTCCAAGGTTGCCCTGCTGACCGGGCGGGCGTTGGCGTGAGCTATGACCGTCTAGGGGAGAGGAGGAGCTGGGTTCCTATGAGAGGTTCATGGCTCTGTTCAGAGGAGTCTTCGATTATCCACCGGAGGGCAGAGAGGGGGGTGAGTGCCTACTCCAACTACGGCAGGAGGGCCAGACCGCTGCGGAGTACGCCCTCACCTTCCGTACAGTGGAAGCATCCAGCGGATGGAATGAGCCGGCGCTCCGCACCTTATTCAGAAGAGGACTGCGCAAAGAGGTCCAGACGGAGTTGGCATGCCGAGACGACACCCTCTTTTGGACGCACTCATCGCGGTGGCCATCGGTCTGAATAACCTCCTTCGGGAGCGTCGGCACCCCCCTCGCCTCTCTCCTGCCTTCATTGACCGTTCTGAGTCAGAGCCTGAACCCATGGAGGTAGGGGCTACACGCCTCCCCGCGGTTGAGCGACGCCGTCGGAGACAGCTGGGGCTCTGTCCCTATTGCGGTCAGGACGGGCACCAGCTTCAACGGTGTCCGCTACTTCCCAACCCAGGAGCCACTAGAGCAGAGGGATGGCCCCGTGATCATCCATCTCCTGGGGTAGGTGTGAGTATTCCATCACTCTCCACCAAGCCCTTTTTTAGTACCGATTTCACTAGCTGGCTGTCCCGCCACTTCGTAGGTTGGTGTGGAGTCCTTCTGCCTACTGAAGGGGCGTTTCACCTCCGCCCCGTTGCTGTTACACCCAGATCCTACGCTGCCCTTCGTGGTGGAGGTGGACGCCTCAGAAGTGGGCGTGAGGGCCATCCTGTCACAAGGTAATCCACTAATTGTATCCATGTGCATACTCTAAGAAGCTGTCTATTTACAGAAAGGAACTATGACGTCGGCGATCGGGAGCTCCTGGCGGTGAAGTTGGCATTAGAGGAGTGGAGACACTGGCTGGAGGGCGCCACGGACCCGTTTCTCATTCTCACCGACCATCGGAACCTGGAGTACATACGGACAGCAACACGGCTGAACCTGCGCCAAGCAAGGTGGGCCCTCAGCTATTAACCTGGGCGCACACAACCCTTGCCGCTGGACACCCAGGTATCACCCGCAGCCCTCACTCCATCTGTTAAGTACTGGTGGCCCACCTTGGCGCAGGACGTTGCCCGCTACGTCAACTCCTGCTTCGTATGTGCCCAAACCAAATCTCCCCGGTACGCTCCAGCAGGGAAACTCCTTCCCCTCCCCGTGCCTCAGCGGCCTTGGTCCCATCTGTCAATAGATTTTGTTACTGATCTTCCCCTGTCTGATAGTTTCACCACTGTTATGGTTGCTGTGGACAGATTCTCCAAATCCTGCCGTTTTATCCCTCTCTCTGGTCTCCCTACCGCTCTCCAGGTCACTGAGGCACTGTTCCAACAGGTCTTTCGGCACTATGGCCTTCTGGAGGCCATCGTCTCCGACCATCGTCCCCAATTCACATCGCGGGTATAGAGCTTTCGTGGAGAAGCTGAGGGTCACAGTCAGCCTCACATCTGGGTACCAGCCTCTGTCCAACGGGCAGGTGGAGAGACCAACCAAGAGCTAGGGAGGTTCCTGAGGGGTCACTGGCAGGGGGAGTGGGTCCGGTTCCTTCCCTGGGTGGAGTACGCCCAGAACTCACTTCGTCACTCCTCCACCGGGCCGTCTCCCTTCCAGTGTGTCCTGGGATACCAGCCGGCCCCGTGGACCCCAAGCCAGACCGAAGTCTCTGCGGTGGACGTTGCCCACGTGAGGCTCCAACGCGCCATCCGCCGTCAGAAGGAGCAGGCGGACCGCCACCGCAGTGAGGCACCCGTACTCCACCAGGAACCTCCCGCTCCGCCTGCCCTGCCAGATGCTGAGCCCCCGGTTTGTGGGGCCCTTCAAAGTTCTTTGGAGTGTCAATGAGGTAACTTACCGACTACAGCTCCCCACGAACTACCAAATCTCACCCTCTTTTCACATTTCCCTCCTCAGACCGGTGGTTCCTGGTTCCCTGGCTGATGCTGTCCCCCACAATACCCCTCCGCCTCCCCTGGACATCGAGGGAAGCCCCACCTATGCCATTGGATCCCTCCTGGCCTCCCGACGTCATGGAGGTCGGCTCCAGTACCTGGTGGACTGGGAGGGGTACGGTCCAGAGGAGTGGTTTTTGGTTCCGGTGGACAACGTTCTAGATCCCAACATCATCAGAGATTTCCACCTTCGCCGTCCGGACCAGCCCGCTCCTCGCCCAAGGGGGCCGTCCACCTGGCCGACCACACATCGGGGGGTACGGTCACGTCTAATCCCACTCCCACTCTCTGGTGCTCGATGTCGCCGGTCTACTAACCACCGGTCCTGGCAACCCATCATTACGCACACCTACGCCTCATTAGGAACACCTGGACTTCATCACTTCCCTGATTACTCCCCATTTATCTAGCACTCCGTTATCACCCTACAGGCTGTATTGTTTATGTGTTCATGTTCAGAAGCTAATCTTATTTGTGTATTCACTCTATGTTCGTTCTTATTAAACTCACCGACTGCACCTGCTTCCTGACTACCTGCGTCTTCGTTACCATTACAACGATGTGCAACGAGTTAAACTACAAAAGGGAAAATAAATAAACATCAATATGGTGTTTGTTATTCACTGGTTTCCCTTTTCTTGTGGTAACAGGTCACAAATATTGCTACTGTGATGGCACACTGTGGTACTTCACCCAATAGATATGGGAGTTTATCAAAATTGTATTTGTTTATTAATTCTTTGTGGGTCTGTGTAATCTGAGGGAAATATGTGTCTCTAATATGGTCATACATTTGGCAGGAGATTAGGAAGTGCAGCTCAGTTTCCACCTCATTTTGTGGGCAGTGTGCACATAGCCTGTCTTCTCTTGAGAGCCAGGTCTGCCTACAGAGGCCTCTCTCTATAGCAAGGCTATGCTCACTGAGTCCGTAAATAGTCAAAGCTTTACTTAATTTTGGGTCAGTCACAGTGGTCAGGTATTCTGCCACTGTGTACTTTCTGTTTAGGGCCAAATAGCATTCTAGCTGCTCTTTTTTTTGTTAATTCTTTCCAATGTGTCAAGTCATATTTTTGTTTTCTCATGATTTGGTTGGGTCTAATTGTGTTGTTGTCCTGGTGCTCTGTGGGGTCTGTGTGTTTGAACAGAGCCCCAGGACCAGCTTGTTTAGGGGACTCTTCTCCAAGTTCATCTCTCTGTAGGTGATGGCTTTGTTATGGAAGGTTTGGGAATCGCTTCCTTTTAGGTGGTTGTAGAATTTATTGTATATTTTCTGGATTTAGATAATTAGCGGGTATTGGCCTAATTCTGCTTGCTCTGCATGCATTATTTGGTGTTTTACGTTGTACACTGATATTCTTGCAGATTTCTGCATCTCAGTCTCAATTTGGTGTTTGTCACATTTTGTGAATTCTTGGTTGAGTGGACCCCAGACCTCACAGCCATAAAGGGCAATTTTTTCTATAACTGATTCAAGTATTTTTAGCCAGATCCTAATTGGTATGTTGAATTTATGTTCCTATAGAAGGCCCTTCTTGCCTTGTCTCTCAGATCGTTCATAGCTTTGTGGAAGTTACCTGTGGCGCTAATGTTTAGGCCGAGGTATGTATCGTTTTTTGTGTGCTCTAGGGCAACGGTGTCTAGATGGAATTTGTATTTGTGGTCCTGGCAACTGGACCTTTTTTGGAACACCATTATTTGTCTTACTGAGATGTACTGTCAGGGCCCAGGTCTGACAGAATCTGTGCAGAAGATCTAGGTGCTGCTGTAGGCCCTTCTTGGTTGGGGACAGAAGCACCAGATCATTAGCAAACGGTAGACATTTGACTTCAGATTCTAGCAGGGTGAGGCCGGGTGCTGCAGACTGTTCTAGTGCCCTCGCCAATTCGTTGATAAATATGTTGAGGGTGGGGCTGAAGCTGCATCCCTGTCTCACCCCACAGCCCTGTGGAAAGAAATTTGTTTTTTGCCAATTTTAACCACACACTTATAATGTATGTTTTTCCCCCAACACCGCTTTCCATCAATTTGTATAGCAGACCCTCATGCCAAATTGAGTTAAAATATTTTTTGAAATCAACAAAGCATGAAGACTTTGCCTTTGTTTTGGTTTGTTTGTTTGTCAATTAGGGTGTGCAGGGTGAATACTTGGTCTGTCGTACGGTAATTTGGTAAAAAGCCAATTTGACATTTTCTCAGTACATTGTTATCACTGAGGAAATGTACGAGTCTGCTGTTAATGATAATGCAGATGATTTTCCCAAGGTTGCTGTTGACGCATATCCCACGGTAATTATTGGGGTCAAATTTGTCTCCACTTTTGTGGAGTTGGGTGATCAGTCCTTTGTTCCAAATATTGAGGAAGATGACAGAGTTTAAGTATAGCCAATTGGAATTTGTGGTCTGTATATTTTATAATTTAATTTGGAATACCATTAACACCACAGGTCTTTTGGGGTTGGAGGGTTTGTATTTTGTTCTGTAGTTCATTCAATGTAATTGGAGAATCCAGTGGGTTCTGGTAGTCCTTAATAGTTGATTCTAAGATTTGTATTTGATCATGTATATGTTTCTGCTGTTTGTTCTTTGTTATAGAGCCAAAAAGATTGGAGAAGTGGTTTATCCATACATCTCAGTTTTGGATAGATAACTCTTCGTGTTGTTTGTTTAGTGTGTTCCAATTTTCCCAGAAGTGATTAGATTTTATGGATTTTTCAATTACATTGAGCTGATTTCTGACATGCTGTTCCTTCTTTTTCCGTAGTGTATTTCTGTAATGTTTTAGTGATTCACCATAGTGACGGCTCAGGTTTTCTGGGTCTCAATGTTTTTGGTTGGATAGGTTTCTCAATTTCTTTGTTAGGTTTTTGCATTCTTCATCAAACCATTTGTCATTGTTAATTTTCTTAGGTTGTCTGCTTGAATTTAACCGAAGGGGTAGAAGATTAGCAGTCCCTACTGTCAACAGACTTCTCTCGGTGGATAAGAGGGCTTTAACCTCACAATCTAATGCTTTAGTTAAACTATATCTACAGAAACATCAGCCTCATATAAATTCCGGTTTGAGGATTAGGAGGATGATGGGAATAAGGTGCAGGGTGATGAGCAGGTGTTCACGGGTGTGGGTGGGCTCAAGAGCAATAATATGAGAAGGCAGGGGCCCCCGTTGGGTTATTAGAAATAGAAAAAGGGAATAGCTGGCCGTAATTAGGTAGAGCATGGCACTTGCAACGTCAGGGTTGTGGGTTCAATTCCCACGGGGGGTCAGTATGAAAAATGTATGCACTCACTAACTGTAAGTCGCTCTGGATAAGAGCGTCTGCTAAATGATGTAAATGTAAATGTAAATTAGTGTTCCGACCCCTGTGAGGAGAAGAGTTCAATGCGATCAGTTGAATATGGTGGTGATGATTATTAGCTCTCCCATTAGATTAGGAAGAGGTGGAAGGGCTAGATTGACTAAACTGGCTACAAATCATCAGGTGGTCATCAGGGGGAGAATTATTTGTATCCCTCGGGCTAGAAGTATTGTCCGGCTATGTGTCCGTAAGTAGCTTATATTAGCCAGGCAGAATAGTGCTGAGGAGGCAAGACCGTGTGCAATCATAAGGATAATTGCGCCAGTAAATCCCCAGGGTGTCTGAACTAGAATACCCCCTGCGACCAACCCCGTGTCCTACTGAGGAGTAAGCGATCAGTGACTTCAGGTCCGTTTGACGCAGGCAAATGGATCCGGTTATAATAATACCCCAAAGGGCTAGGACAATAAATGGATATGCTAGCTCCTTGGTTAGCGGGTCCAGTATGACTATTATACGTATTATACTGTACCCACCCAGTTTAAGAAGAACAGCAGCCAGGACTATAGAACCTGCGATTGGGGCTTCTACATGGGCTTTTGGGAGTCATAGGTGAACGCCGTATAGGGGTATTTTTATAAGAAAGGCTAAGAGACAGGCAGCTCATCATAGCTTGTCTCCTCATGTTAAAAGGTGAAGAGGTTGTGTATATTGCAGCGTCAATATGGACAGTGTTCCATTGTCATTTTGTAGAAGGAGGAGGGCTACAAGGAGGGGCAGGGAGCCGGCTAAGGTGTAAAATAAGAAGTAGGTGCCTGCACTGAGGCGCGCCGTCTGGTTGCCCCACCGGGTGATGATTAGTGTTGGGAGAAGTGTGGCCTCAAATATGATGTAGAACATAATGATCTCTGTGGCACCGAATGCTAAAATTAAGAATATTTGGAGGGAGACTAAAAGAGAGATGTAAGTCTGTTGGCGATTAAGGGGTTTGGGGTTGATGTGGTTCTGGCTGGCGAGTTGTTTGTGCCTGTGTGTATTATGATGTGGCTGGGGGACCCTAGTCGCTCCCCTGACAGCAGCTCCAGGACACGCCAAGCGTTCGGACACCAGAGTTTAGCTACTTGGTGTTTGCAGGACAGTTTGAAGAGGTTTGATCAGACTCGCTCGGGGTGGGGTGGTCGTCACCAAGAGAAAGCTTCTCCTGCCGTGCTCTCGCTTTGATTCTGTGGAAATCCTTTTGGAAATGTATGAAGTTGCCCTGCACCACCACTGTTCCATTCTTGTACAGGTTGACAGAGGGTGTCTCAGGGTCCTCGTTTTCCAGTATTCTGATTTCCCACCCTCCGCCAATACCCTCTCTCTTAAAAGAGGGGTTTTGTGCTCTTATAGCTGTGTGCCATGCCCAGGGATGATCTGTGTGGAAGATTAGGTTGCTTACGTTCCCATTTTTGTAGCAGTCAGCAAAAAGTATCTCTAGATTGTCCATGAGGAGCTTCTCTTTGTACTCTTTCCGTGCCTTGTCATCTTCAATATCCAAGGGGTACTGTACTGTGGTGACCTCTGCACAGGGGGAAGCCATGGAGCAGGGGGCCAAAGAGTCCTCTGCATTTGGGTGGGGGAGGAACTCAGCTGCCATTGTTGGGCTCAGGGGCTTCACACCTCTCACTTCACACTTCAGTGCTAATTAATGTTGCAGCCGGGTCTGTTTTTTCCTAGCAAGCTTGGTAGCCTTTTAATTTAGCATTCAGTCTTTATAAAGTTAAATATCTAGAGATTATTGTAATGTTCTTTTCCTTCTAGGATTTCAAAGTAGCTTCAGACTGAACATGACTTACTCAGTTCCAGGTTGGATATCTGTTGTGCTTCTTTTGCTGGTTGCTGGTTTGTCAGAAAGTTTGCTGGATAGTCCTTGGCAGTAAGAATCCTTGGTAATAAAAAGTAATGTAAGTTAGTTAGGAGACATCCCGATATCCGGATCACCGACATAGGCGGATGTGGTGGATTGAGATGCATCCCATACAAAAAAAACGGATATCTCTAGCTTAAACAGACTGATTTTTATGGTGATTTTTATTTTATGTTAATTAGACTCAAGGGGGATTTATGAAAGCCTAAGATAACATAAATACAGGGCAACATTTTGTTGTGGTACAGCCTGAATTCAAAATGGATTCAATCTTTTTTTAAACACTCAACTACACACAATACATGACAAAGTGAATTTTGTTTTTTATAAATGTTTGCATATTTATTAAAAATGAAATACAGAAATATCTCATTTACATAAGTATTGGCACCCCTGAGTCAGTACTTTGGAGAAGCACCTTTGGCAGCGATTACAGCTGTGAGTCTTTCAGGGTACATTTTGAGAAAATTAGACGCACAAATATCATACCCCCAAGATATGCTAACCTCTCACCATTACAATAACAGGGGAGGTTAGCATTTTGGGGGGGATATGATATTTATGCCTATGTAACCTTCTCACTCATCATTATTCACGATTCATTCATGAATATCTGTAATCATGGTAGCATTCACTTTAATGTAGAAATGTTTAGAAACATATTCTATTCTTATTTACAGTAAAAGTGACTTCAAAATGGCACAATACAATATTTACCATTCATTTCTATTGGGCACAAAATAATCTGAAACACAACCAAAACAAACAGCAAAAAGCACTTCTGTTAAACACACAGGGATCGCTCTTGCAACTAAACTCAGAAAATAATGGCTAAACATCACAATTACGTCTTTGGAATCGGGCTGGGAATACAAGTGCCTGTTTAATTGATATTACAGTGGAATATATTAGGTTCTTTCCTTTCTTATTCCACAGAAACAAATCTCTATGGTTGCGTCCCAAATGGCACCCTATTCCTTACACAGTGCATAGAGCCCTATGGGCCCTAGTCAAACATAGTGCACTACAGTGCCTTGCAAAAGTATTCATCCCCCTTGGCGTTTTTCCTATTTTGTTGCATTACAACCTGTAATTTCAATTGATTTTTATTTGGATTTCATGTAATGGACATACACAAATTAAACCAAATTGGTGAAGTGAAATGAAAAAAATAACTTGTTTCAACTTGTCACATGATCTCAGTATATATACACTTGTTCTGAAAGGCCCCAGAGTCTGTAACACCACTAAGCAAAGGGCACCACCAAGCAAGCGGCACCATGAAGACCAAGGAGCTCTCCAAACAGGTCAGGGACAAAGTTGTGGAGAAGTACAGATCAGGGTTGGGTTCTAAAAAAATATCTGAAACTTTGAACATCCCACGGAGCACCATTAAATCCATTATTAAAAAATGGAAAGAATATGGCACCACAACAAACCTGCCAAGAGAGGGCCGCCCACCAAAACTCACGGATCAGGCAAGGAGGGCATTAATCAGAGGCAACGAAGATTCCAAAGATAACCCTGAAGCTGCAAAGCTCCACAGCGGAGATTGGAGTATCTGTCCATAGGATCACTTTAAGCCGTACAGCTGGGCTTTATGGAAGAGTGGCCAGAAAAAGCCATTGCTTAAAGAAAAAAATAAGCAAACACGTTTGGTGTTCGCAAAAAGGCATGTGGGAGACTCCCCAAACATATGGAAGAAGGTACTCTGGTCAGATGAGACTAAAATTTAGCTTTTTGGCCATCAAGAAAAATGCTATGTTTGGCACAAACCCAACACCTCTCATCACCCCGAGAACACCATCCCCACAGTGAAGCATGGCGGTGGCAGCATCATGCTGTTGGCATGTTTTTCATCGACAGGGACTGGGAAACTAGTCAGAATTGAAGGAATGATGGATGGCTCTAAATACAGAGAAATTCTTGAGGGTAACATGCTTCAGTCTTCCAGAGATTTGAGACTGGGACAGAGGTTCACCTTCCAGCAGGACAATGACCCTAAGCATACTGCTAAAGCAACACTCAAGTGGTTTAAGGGGAAACATTTAAATGTCTTTGAATGGCCTAGTCAAAGCCCAGACCTCAATCCAATTGAGAATCTGTGGTATGACTTAAAGATTGCTGTACACCAGCGGAACCCATCCAACTTGAAGGAGCTGGAGCAGTTTTGCCTTGAAGAATGGGCAAAAATCCAAGTGGCTAGATGTGCCAAGCTTATAGAGACATACCCCAAGAGACTTGCAGCTGTAATTGCTGCAAAAGGTTGCTCTACAAAGTATTGACTTTGGGGTGGGGGTGAATAGTTATGCACGCTCAAGTTCTGTTTTTTTGTCTTATTTCTTGTTTGTTTCATAATAAAAAATATTTTGCATCTTCAAAGTGGTAGGCATGTTGTGTAAATCAAATGATACAAACCCCCCAAAAATCAATTTTAATTACAGGTTGTAAGGCAACAAAATAGGAAAAATGCCAAGGGGGGTGAATACTTTCGCAAGCCACTGTTTATAGAGAATAGGGTGCCATTTGGGACGCATCCTATATTATCAGTGATGCAACATAGAGGTTGGGAGTTAGAAGACAATATACAGGACATTTTCCATAGGCTTTTTCCCAAGTGTTTGTAGCATTATCTAGAGAGTTTGCTCTTATATGATGTAAACAATGCTAAGAGGAGAGGAGATACTGAATGATATACAGTCAGATCGCCTGGGTCTTTGGGGTGAATCCAATGTAGATTTGGGGAGCACAAAGTGCACAACTTTAATAAAAACACCCTATTCTATCATAATTCACATCTTCCTATCCTGCTACCATATTTGTAGCGTGTGTATGTGGTCCCTGTGTGAATTGAACCCACAACCTTGCCGTTGCTGGATCGAGAAGATGTTGTCCATAAGCTTTGTGCTGAGCTATGATGGTGGCTAACTGAATGCCCAGTTTGCCCATCCACCCTCCTACTGCTGAAGCTTAACCAGATTGATGTGATAGTCCTGCAGATGCTCACAACAGTCCTTGGAGCCCCTGGCTGCTTAGGAGATTGATCCAGCATGCTGCCACCATGTTTGCTGCTGCTGCTGCTTTGTGATAAGTATTACTTTATTTGTATGGCTTCTAACACAGTGTCTTCACAGTCATTGTATTGCATGTTATAGAATGTCCTTTTGCAATCATTCCTATAATTATGAGAAAGATCAAAATCAAAGTTTATTTGTCGCATGCACAGAATGCAACAGGTGTATACAGAGAAATGCTTACTTACAAGCTCTTCCTCAACAATGCAGTGTTCAATATCAAAGGAAATAAAATAGAAAATCCAGAATAGGATCTTAAAGAGAGCTATGCAAATATGGTAGTAGAGGTAGATTTATACAGTGAGGGAAAAAAGTATTTGTTCCCCTGCTGATTTTGTACGTTTGCCCACTGACAAAGACATGATCAGTCTATAATTTTAATGGTAGGTTTATTTGAACAGTGAGAGACAGAATAACAACAAAAAAATCCAGAAAAACGCATGTCAAAAATGTTATAAATTGATTTGCATTTTAATGAGGGAAATAAGTATTTGACCCCTCTGCAAAACATGACTTAGTACTTGGTGGCAAAACCCTTGTTGGCAATCACAGAGGTCAGACGTTTCTTGTAGTTGGCCACCAGGTTTACACACATCTCAGGAGGGATTTTGTTCCACTCCTCTTTGCAGATCTTCTCCAAGTCATTAAGGTTTCGAGGCTGACGTTTGGCAACTCGAACCTTCAGCTCCCTCCACATATTTTCTATGGGATTAAGGTCTGGAGACTGGCTAGGCCACTCCAGGACCTTAATGTGCTTCTTCTTGAGCCACTCCTTTGTTGCCTTGGCCGTGTGTTTTGGGTCATTGTCATGCTGGAATACCCATCCACGACCCATTTTCAATGCCCTGGCTGAGGGAAGGGGGTTCTCACCCAAGATTTGACGGTACATGGCCCCGTCCATCGTCCCTTTGATGCGGTGAAGTTGTCCTGTCCCCTTAGCAGAAAAACACCCCCAAAGCATAATGTTTCCACCTCCATGTTTGACGGTGGGGATGGTGTTCTTGGGGTCATAGGCAGCATCCCTCCTCCTCCTCCAAACACAGCGAGTTGAGTTGATGCCAAAGAGCTCAATTTTTGGTCTCATCTGACCACAACACTTTCACCCAGTTCTCCTCTGAATCATTCAGATGTTCATTGGCAAACTTCAGACGGCCCTGTATATGTGCTTTCTTGAGCAGTGGGACCTTGCGGGCGCTGCAGGATTTCAGTCTTTCTTGGCGTAGTGTGTTACCAATTGTTTTCTTGGTGACTATGGTCCCAGCTGCCTTGAGATCATTGACAAGATCCTCCCGTGTAGTTCTGGGCTGATTCCTCACCGTTCTCATGATCATTGCAACTCCACGAGGTGAGATCTTGCATGGAGCCCCAGGCCGAGGGAGATTGACAGTTCTTTTGTGTTTCTTCCATTTGCGAATAATCGCACCAACTGTTGTCACCTTCTCACCAAGCTGCTTGGCGATGGTCTTGTAGCCCATTCCAGCCTTGTGTAGGTCTACAATCTTGTCCCTGACATCCTTGGAGAGCTCTTTGGTCTTGGCCATGGTGGAGAGTTTGGAATCTGATTGATTGATTGCTTCAGTGGACAGGTGTCTTTTATACAGGTAACAAGCTGAGATTAGGAGCACTCCCTTTAAGAGTGTGCTCCTAATCTCAGCTCGTTACCTGTATAAAAGACACCTGGGAGCCAGAAATCTTTCTGATTGAGAGGGGGTCAAATACTTATTTCCCTCTTTAAAATGCAAATAATTTATAATGCGTTTTTCTGGATTTTTTTGTTGTTATTCTGTCTCTCACTGTTCAAATAAACCTACCATTAATATTATAGACTGATCATTTCTTTGTCAGTGGGCAAACGTATAAAATCAGCAGGGGATCAAATACTTTTTTCCCTCACTGTACATGTAGGCAGGGGTAAAAGTGAATGGGAAGCAGGATAAATAAATAATAATAAACAGTAGCAGCAGTGTATTTAGGTATGTGTGTGAGTGACGTTCAATATATATGTGTGTGTGTGCGTGAGTATGTGTGTGTGTGCGAGCGAGCGAGAGTGTCAGTGTAAGTGTGTGTGAGTGTGTGCATAGAGACCTATGAGTCAGTGCAGATAGAGTCGGTGCAGAATAGTCAGTGGATGAGGGTGAGCAGCCTATGGTTAGCTGTTCAACAGTCTTATTGCTTGGAGATAGAAGCTGTCTCGGAGCCTGTTGGTCCGAGACCTGATGCTCCGGTGGCTGACGTCTTTGGCAATATTCCGGTCCTTCCTCAGACACCACCTGGTATAAATGTCCTGGAAGGATTGAAATTCAGATACAATGTATCAAGTAAAGTAGCCCAAGGTGAATGTAGTTACTGTACCACAAACACAACATATTCTGTTGGAAAACTTCCATAGCACAACTGTGTTACACTACACACATGCAGTTACAATAATAAATGTTTATCGGGCCAAAACTCTAACCCAGATAACAAACACTGTAATTAAGCCTACCTAGATGTAAATAGTATCAGTTGTGAAGCAAACATTTCAAACAGTGCCATTATAATGAGAAGGATATCACATTGTCATTATGATTTTGAGAAAAATATACAACTTTGGAAAAAAGTAAAACTGTAACTGTAACTATCAGCTTGAAACCGAAATATGAAATAGAGAGATAGAGAGAGAGTGGTGGGAGAGAGATTGAGTGAGTGAGTTAGACAGGGAGAGAGGGAGACAGGGAGAGAAAGAAAGAGAGGAGAGAGAGAGAGAGAGAGAGAGAGAGAGAGAGAGAGAGAGAGAGAGAGAGAGAGAGAGAGAGAGAGAGAGAGAGAGAGAGAGAGAGAGAGAGAGAGAGAGAGAGAGAGACTCCGACTGGGCCCCCAGGGTGGTCCACAGGAAGTGGCGGGGCAAGGGTGGAGGAGGGAGAAGAGGGGGGAGGGGGAGGAGTGTGAGGGTGGGGATGAGGGAGGAGGAGATGGCAGAAAACAGAGGGGGAAGATGGGGGGATGGAGAGGATGGAGGAAGAAATAAGAGGGAGGGAAGTGGGTGATCAGACAGAGATGCTATTCGTCATTACAGTGTGTGACATTCATCATCCTCTCCCATGATGCTTGTCATCCATCCAAGATCCACTGTCACCATAACCGATTGAATGTACTGTAGACCTTTGTAACTTTGTGTGATTTCTGACATTTCTGACATGTGTTAGGCTAATCAACTGCATTATCCCACCAAGTTAAAGCCGTTAGGGCTTATAGGGGAATTTTATCAGGGAAAGTCATCACACAAGAGTAGCTCAGCGAACTTCATTAAACTCTATTACAAAGCCAATCAATCAGTATAGGCCTAATCAAATTATCTTAATTGTTCTTAAGCATGTATGATTAACATTCCTCCTTTGGGAGCCCACTGATGTGCTATACATGTTAGCTAGGTTTACTTCAGTGTAAGCCAGAAGCATGTTAAAGATGTTATATGGTATATGTATGTTAATATCAGACCAGGAGATCAATCCATTAAATGGTCAAATCATGTAATATGTAAGGGTGGATTTTTATTATTCAAAATGTCAATGTCTAGACTCTAGTTCCTCATCAGTTGTATGTTGATTGATATCACTGATTGGTATCTCCATGTATGCGTAATCGTTGCATGTCTCGTTCAAATTATTGACGACTACACGTGGATAACTACCTACCATGCAGAGGAGAATAGAGGCGTTCAATTTGGCATTTCACGTAATCAACGCTCCTATTAAAAGGGTAATGGAGAGTAGAGGGGATGTGTGTGTGAGGTGGTCGAATGCAGACGGTAAAGCAGCCATTCTGTCTCGAGCTCACCCAGCATCAACACCACGGGATTACGCGCGATCTCTGTCTGCTTCTGAAACGGAGAAGAGTATCGGTTTCAAACCTGCAGGGCGAAATCTATTATTTTACAAGATAAGACAACACGCATTTCAGCTTCGATAGGGGAAGTTGGAAGACAAATAACAGGTCCGCGAATAATCCACAGGTTTGTAGCATTTCGAATGCCATTTTTTCAACACTAGTCGATTTTGTTTTATAATTAATTATTCTCAATAAACTACACTTGCTATTATTTCCCTTCTCTATGAAAATGTAAGACCGAGCAGGTATCGGAATTGTTCATGATAAAAGTAGGCTTGATGTAGCTATGATACAATTGTCTGAATTGTGAGACACCGTTTCTGGAGGACAGATGTGATGTGTGCTGCCAACAGGTGTTGTAGGCTAGTTTTAGCCTAGTCGGCATCAGCAAGGCTTCTAACGAGAAGTAACTGGCTTATGTTGTGCATATAACCATTGTCATGCATGTGAAAGGGAATTGGAATACATGTTAAAGTGATATTCCAGAACTTTTGTATAATTTCAGCCAGTAGTTTTGAAAGTGGTGCTCAAGAGCCAAAACAGGACCCCATTTTGTGTGTACTACCTCATCCAATTGTGTTCAAGTCAACCATTTCGTATTACATTTTACATTTTAGTCATTTAGCAGACGCTCTTATCCAGAGCGACTTACAGTTAGTGAATACATTTTTTTCTTTATACTGGCCCCCCGTGGGAATCAAACCCACAACCCTGGCGTTGCAAACGCCATGCTCTATCAACTGAGCTACATCCCTGCCGGCCATTCCCTCCCCTACCCTGGGCCAATTGTGCGCCGCCCATGAGTCTCCCGGTCGCGGCCGGCTGCGACAGAGCCTGGATTCGAACCAGGATCTCTAGTGGCACAGTTAGAACTGCGATGCAGTGCCTTAGACCACTGCGCCACTCAGGAGCTGTGATATGATATGTTACCTCCAATTCGTATGATTTGTTATTTGTCTTCCCTCCGGCGCCATCCTACTCTGTGTAGTGATGGCGCCGGAGGGGATGGCTGCCGTTTTATGGACTCTTAACCAACTGCTATTTTGTGTGTGTTTTCGCATTGTTTGTAACTTATTTTGTACATAATGTTGCTGCTACCGTCTCTTATGACCGAAAAGAGCTCCTGGACATCAGAACAGCGATTACTCACCTTGAACTGGACAAATAATTTTTATTCTATGAGTCGGACGAGAGGGATTTGCTCCAGACACCCGACAGGGCCCTCATCCCCGTCATTCACAGTAGAAAGAAAAGGAGATATTGCGGAAGGAGATCGGGGTGCTTGGTAAGGAGCCGGCGACGAGTGGCTAATCTGCCTTTGCCATCGATACTATTGGCCAATTTACAATCGCTTGATAATGAAATGACGATGACATGAATAACATACAGCTGGCGGGTTATACACTGTATCGGCAGGATAGAACAGCTGCCTCTGGTAAGACAAGGGGTGGCGGTCTATGTATATTTGTAAACAACAGCTGGTGCACGATATCTAAGGAAGTCTTGAGGTTTTGCTCGCCTGAGGTAGAGTATCTCATGATAAGCTGTATACCACACTATCTACCAAGAGTTTTCATCTATATTCTTCGTAGCTGTCTATTTACCACCACAAACCGATGCTGGCACTAAGACCACACTCAATGAACTGTATATGGCCATAAGCAAACAGGAAAACTTAAATCCGTTTTACCTCATTTCTACCAGCATGTTAAATGTGCAACCAGAGGGGGAAAAAATCTAGACCACCTTTACTCCACACACAGAGACGCGTACAAAGCTCTCCCTCGCCCTCCATTTGGAAAATCTGACCATAATTATATCCTCCTGATACCTGCTTACAAGCAAAAACTAAAGCAGGAAGCACCAGTGACTCGGTCAATAAAAAAGTGGTCAGATGAAGCAGATGCTAAGCTACAGGACTGTTTTGCTAGCACAGACTGGAATATGTTCCGGGATTCTTCCGATGGCATTGAGGAGTACTCCACATCAGTCACTGGCTTCATCAATAAGTGCATCGATGACGTCGTCCCCACAGTGACTGTACGTACATACCCCAACCAGAAGCCATGGATTACAGGCAACATCCGCACTAAGCTAAAGGGTAGAGCTGCCGCTTTCAAGGAGCGGGACTCTAACCCGGAAGCTTATAAGAAATCCTGCTATGACCTCCGACGAACCATCAAACAGGCAAAGCGTCAATCCAGGACTAAGATCGAATCGTACTACACCAGCTCTGATGCTCGTCGGATGTGGCAGGGCTTGCAAACCATTACAGACTACAAAGGGAAGCACAGCCGTGAGCTGCCCAATGACACGAGCCTACCAGACGAGCTAAGTTACTTCTATGCTCGCTTGAGGCAAGTAACACTGAAACATGCATGAGAGCATCAGCTGTTCCAGATGACTGTGTGATCACACTCTCTGTAGCTGATGTGAGTAAGACCTTTAAACAGGTCAACATTCACAAGGCCGCAGGGCCAGACGGATTACCAGGACGTGTACTCCGAGCATGCACTGACCAACTGGCAAGCGTCTTCACTGACATTTTCAACCTCTCCCTGTCTGAGTCTGTAATACCAACATGTTTCAAGCGGACCACCATAGTCCCTGTGCTCAAGAACACTAAGGTAACCTGCCTAAATGACTACCGACCCGTAGCACTCACGTATGTAGCCATGAAGTGCTTTGAAAGGCTGGTCATGGCTCACATCAACACCATTATCCCAGAAACCCTAGACTCACTCCAATTTGCATTTCGCCCCAACAGATCCACAGATGATGCAATCTCTATTGCGCTCCACACTGCCCTTTCACACCTGGACAAAAGGAACACCAATGTGAGAATGCTATTCATTGACTACAGCTCAGCGTTGCCCTCAAAGCTCATCACTAAGCTAAGGACCCTGGGACTAAACATTTCCCTATGCAACTGGATCCTGGACTTCCTGACGGTCCGCCCCCAGGTGGTAAGTGTAGGTAACAACACATCCGCCACGCTGATCCTCAACACAGGGGCCCTTCAGGGGTGCGTGCTCAGTCCCCTCCTGTACTCCCTGTTCACTCATGACTGCATGGCCAGGCATGACTCCAACACCATCATTAAGTTTGCCGATGACACAACAGTGGTAGGCCTGATCACCGACAACGACGAGACAGCCTATAGGGAGGAGGTCAGAGACCTGGCCGTGTGGTGCCAGGACAACAACCTCTCCCTCATCGACGGGGCTGTAGTGGAGCAGGTTGAGAGCTTCAAGTTCCTTGGTGTCCACATCACCAACAAACTAACATGGTCCAAGCACACCAAGACAGTCGTGAAGAGGGCACGCAAATCCTATTCCCCCTAAGGAGACTGAAAAGGTTTGGCATGGGTCCTCAGATCCTCAAAAGATTCTACAGCTGCACCATCAAGAGCATCCTGACTGGTTGCATGACTGCCTGGAATGGCAACTGCTCAGCCTCCGACCGCAAGACACTACAGAAAGTAGTGCGTACGGCCCAGTACATCGCTGGGGCCATGCTTCCTGCCATCCAGGACCTCTATACCCGGCGGTGTCAGAGGAAGGCCCTAAAAATTGTCAAAGACTCCAGCCACACTAGTCATAGACTGTTCTCTCTGCTACTGCACGGCAAGTGGTACCGGAGCGCCAAGTCTAGTTCCGAGAGGCTTCTAAACAGCTTCTACCCCCAAGCCATAAGACTCCTGAACATCTAATCAAATGGCTACCCAGACTATTTGCATTGCCCCCCCACCCCTCTTTTACGCTGCTGCTACTCTCTTTTTATTATCTATGTATAGTCACTTTAATAACTCTACCTACATGTACATATTACCTCGACTAACCGGTGTCCCCGCACAATGTACCGGTACCCCCTGTATATATACTCGCTATTGTTATTTTTACTGCTGCTCTTTAATTATTTGTTACTTTATTTCGTATTTTATATAGTATCTTTTGTTGTATTCGGCACATGTGACAATTTTTGGGGGGATATGTTACGAATCCAAATAGTATAATATGTTACAAATTTGTTGTGATTAAGATCCCGGACTGCATCTATAAACCAGATTAACCTGCCAGGTCTGTCAAAAGAAAAAGGTGGGCGGTGGCAATTCTGCAAAACCCTAACCACCTCCTCCCTCACACCGTAACGCCACTGGTTACCGAGATAGAAGTTGTTCACTGCGCTGATTGCACTGCCTGGTTTGACATTTCCACAGCTGTTGCTGTGTAATTTGTACAGCATGGACGCGCTAATAAAGGGATTCTCAAAAGCCAAGGATGGGGTCGTGGCAGCAGCGGAGAAGACGAAGCAGGGAGTGACTGGGGCGGCTGAGATGACAAAAGACGGCGTTATCTTTGTCGGTAGGTCTTGACAATTGTAGCCTACATGCTCTTTCTTATTGCTTTATATTTAATTTAATAAAAATTCTGTATGACCATGGTTGATCAGACAACATAAAGTGATAATTTTATTGAATGACAGTGGTCCCATGTTAGATATTTGTCACCCGTCCTTCACATTTTTGTTCTTTTCATAGGCAACAAAACAAAGGATGGAGTCACAACAGGTAGGCTACAGGTCACCATTACCAACATTTAAGCTATTTTATATAATATAATATACTGTAGTTCAGTCGAGTACAGGCTTATCTGAATGACAACAGAGACCGAATACAATATGGAATTTTATTGAATAGTTTGTGGTAGGTCTTGTCTCCGAGGAATGGTCCTTAGAGCCAGATGCTGATGACAGGTTGCCCTATGCTAGAGAACGGGGTTCCGATGATGTGCCTTCAGGTTATTATGCTAGTGGTGTTGGGGAGGTGGAAGGCCGTTGGAAGACTGTTGCTGCAAAACATCAAGTGAGAGACAAGGAGTGAGTTGACAAATACTCCCTAGATTTATGCCCATTGGTTGACAAAGGGAAGTGATTATTGCACAAGTGATCCCATAGGTTAATCAGCAAGCGTGGTGGAATTGCCTTAGTGTGCTATGCTCATTGGCTGAAGTTAAGGTGATTGACAGAGCTTTCCACACCTGGATTGTGCAACATTTGCCCATTATTCTTTTCAAAATTCTTAAAACTCTTGTCATTTTCAGGTCTTGCAATAGATTTTCCTGTAGATTAAAGTCAAAACTGTAACTCGGCCACTCAGGAACATTCACTGTCTTCTTGGTAAGCAACTCCAGTGTAGATTTGGCCTTGTGTTTTAGGTTATTGTCCTGCTGAAAGGGGAATTAATCTCCCAGTGTCTGGTGGAAGGCAGACTGAACCAGGTTTTCCTCTAGGATTTTGCTTGTGTTTAGCTCCATTCTGTTCCTTTTTTATCCTGAAAAACAGCCCAGTCCTAAACGATTACAAGCATACCCATAACATGATGCAGCCACCACTATGCTGGAAAATATGGAGAGTGGTACTCAGTAATCTGTTGTATTGGATTTGCCCCAAACATAACACTTTTATTCTGTACAGGCTTCCTTCTTTTCACTCTGTCAATTAGGTTAGTATTGTGGAGTAACTACAATGTTGTTGATCCATCCTCAGTTTTCTCCTATCACAGCCATTAAACTCTGTAACTGTTTTAAAGTCACCATTGGCCTCATGGTGAAATCCCTGAGCTGTTTCCTTCATCTCAGGCCTGTAACTTTGTAGTGACTGGGTGTATTGATACACCATCCAAAGTGTAATTAATAACTTCACCATGCTCAAAGGGATATTCAGTGTCTGCTTAAAAAATATATGTTTTATCTACCAATAGGTGCCCTTCTTTGCGAGGCATTGGAAATCCTCCCTGGTCTTTGTGGTTGAATCTGTGTTTGAAGTTCACTGCTCGACTTCGGGACCTTACAGATAATTGTATGTGTGGGGTACAGAGATGAGGTAGTCATAAAAAAATCATGTTAAACACTATTATTGCACACAGTGAGTCCATGCAACTTATGTGACTTGTTAAGCAAATGTTTACTCCTGAACTTATTTAGGCTTGCCATTACAAAGGGGTTGAAGATTTATTGACTCAAGACATTTCAGCTTCTCATTTTTTATTAATTTGTAAAAAATTTGAAAAACATAATTAATTCCACTTTGACATTATGGGATATTGTGTGTAGGCCAGTGACCAAAACTCTCAATTTAATCCATTAGACATTCCGGCTGTAACACAACAAAATGTGGAATAAGTTAAAGGGTATGAATACTTTCTGAAGGCACTAAGTGGGTCGTTCCACCAATTCGGTGCCTTTTGAGAAGTGTAACTTGGTCCGGAAAAACATTTGGTTTCACATTAGAGCACATGTTCAAGTTAATAAAAAACATGTTTCCCATCTTGAGGTAACATTTTTGTGTGCCAAACAAATTAAATTAAATGTATTTGTCACCGTATTGTGCCGAATACAACCAGTGTAGACTTTACAGTGAGTTGCTTAAGCCCTTAAACAACAATGCAGTTTAAAGAAAAATAGGAGTTAAGAAAATATTTATTAAATAAACTAAAGTAATAAAGTAACACAATAAAATAAAAATAATGAGTTGACCGTAACAGGGTTGACGATATCTTCTTAAATCAGCCATAAATCCCCTTGTGACAGGGAATGGAAGCTTGTTTTTCAGAAATGACTCTCAAAGCAACAAAATAACTAGGGCTTTACAATGATGGTGAAACTTGGAGAAATGTTGATTAAGTGGGATAAAATCTTCCAAGAAGTGACCCCCCATATTTTCTCTCTCTCGGTAGTTGCAGGTAAAACAGCGTCTGGGGTTTCCCAGGTGGGCGGAGCCATGGTGACAGGTGTGACAGCAGTGGCCCACAGGACTGTGGAGGGGGCGGGGAATATCGCTGCTGCGACTGGATTGGTCAAGAAAGACCCAGCCAAACAGGTGAGAACCTGCGATACATGACACACTCCTTCCTTGTTCAATATTTGATAACCTCGCTTACACACACTTTACAGCTCTCTATCTCTTCATTTAGGCACTGCCTCTCTCACACATTTTAAATTAAGATGAATGACAAACGGGTGGGGTTTACTTTTTTTTCTTATACACATATAAGAGAGAACAGAAGCAACCGTTGCTATTCATTTTAGTCTTGATACGGACATTTCATTAGAACCTATTGGCATCTGCCTCTCCTTTCAGCACAGCATTTTTCAACCATTTTATGTGACAGCTATGCAGTGCTCTTTCCCCTCTGTGAAATGGACTCTCACCTTGAGTCCTCTCCAGCTTGTTGCTTCTTCCTCTCTTCTCGTCTTCCTCAGGCATTCTTAGTTCTCAGTCATAAAAAGCAGGATGGATTCTCCATTGTCTGTCTGAAAGTCTGTTTATATAAAGGCAGAGAGAGAGAGAGAAGTGAGGTCATTTATCCTGACAGACAATTTGCAGCCCTGATGGTCTTTGAAGATGAAAAATGATTGTCTCTCTTTCAAAACAAAACTCAATAGAATCTTGAATATATAAAAGTAAAACTTGCCTGCAATGGTGGCCTTGTAGTAGTAGTGATGATTAATCTTCAAACCAACAGCAGAGCAACAGGGTTTCTTCAGTCTGCTCTTCCATGTTCTTCCAATTAAAGGGACAATGCAATATTTACTGCTGTTCAAATGGTCAATTCAATGAATGACAAACACCCATTGATTATTGAGAGATATAACTTGCCTCAAGAGTTTAGTAGAACTGAACTCCATCTATGCATTTGAGAATGGTTGCATTTCTCCAGCCCCATCCCTCAGCTTTATAGCAAAACAAGTGGAGGGGCTGCCATTTGTATGAAAAACAAATGACAGATTGTGGCTTTAAGTGTTAATCTGCCAGGTGAATTAGCCCCCCCCAAAGCACCCTGCTGACGTCACAGGTACTCAGCAATCATTGCATTCATTATCTGTACAGTGTCCTTACTGTCACGCGACGTGTATGCGGTCAGCGAAAGTCAAACGCAGGACACAGAGCGGCTAGCAACGTACTTTACTGAACACAGTAAAATAAACGTACAAAACAACAAACCTCCAAACAGGGAGGAAAACACAAATGCCCGTAATACAAAGCAACTGCCAAAATAACAAAGAACAATCACACACAAAATAACCAATGTGAGACAGGGGGTAATATAGGGAATACAATCCAACATAATGGAAAACAGGTGTAAACAATAAAGACCAAACAAGACAAACACCGAAACATCGATCGGCAGCAGCTAGTACTCCGGGGACGACGAACGGCGAAGCCTGCCCGAGCAAGGAGGAGGAGCAGCCTCGGCTGAATCCGTGACAGTACCCCCCCCCCCCCCCTTGACGCGCGGCTCCAGCCGTGCGCCGACCCCGGCCTCGGGGACGGCCAGGAGGACGCGGAGCAGGGCGAGTCGGATGACTCCGGTGGAAATCCCTCAACAGGGAGGGATCTAGGATTTCCCTCCTAGGGACCCAGCACCGTTCCTCCGGACCGTACCCCTCCCACTCCACGAGATACTGCAGACCCCCCATCCGACGCCTCGAATCCACGATGGAACGGACTGAGTACGCCGGAGCCCCCTCGATGTCTAGTGGGGGCGGAGGAGCCTCTCGTACCTCATTCTCCTGAAGTGGACCAGCTACCACCGGCCTGAGGAGAGACACATGGAACGAGGGGTTAATGCAGTAATTAATGGGAAGTTGTAACCTATAACATACCTCGTTCAATCTCCTCAGGACTTTAAATGGCCCCACAAACCGCCGACCCAGCTTCCGGCAGGGCAGGCGAAGGGGCAGGTTTCGGGTCGAGAGCCAGACCCGATCTCCCGGTGCATACACCGGAGCCTCACTGCGGTGCCGATCGGCGCACGCCTTTTTCCGCCTGATAGCCCGCTGCAGATGGACATGCGCAGCGTTCCATGTTTCCTCCGAGCGCCGAAACCACTCATCCACTGCAGGGGCTTCGATCTGGCTCTGATGCCAGGGACCGGCTGATAACCCAGCACACACTGAAAAGGCGTAAGATTAGTGGAGGAGTGGCGGAGTGAGTTTTGGGCTATCTCTGCCCAGGGGATATACCCCGACCACTCCTCCTGCCGGTCCTGGCAATAGGACCTCAGAAACCTACCCACATCCTGGTTTACTCTCTCCACCTGCCCATTACTCTCAGGGTGAAAACCCGAGGTCAGGCTAATCGCCCTCCAGACTCTAGAGGTGAACTGGGGACCCCGATCAGACATTATATCCTCAGGCACCCCGTAGTGCCAGAAGACGTGAGTAAACAGGGCGTCGGCCGTTTGTAGGGCTGTAGGGAGACCTGGCATAGGAATGAGATGGCAGGCCTTAGAAAACTGATCCACAACGACCAAGATCGTGGTGTTCCCCTGGGAGGGGGGAAGGTCCGTGACAAAATCCACCGATAGGTGAGACCACGGCCGTTGTGGAACGGGTAGGGGTTGTAACTTCCCTCTGGGCAGGTGTCTAGGCGCCTTACACTGGGCGCACACCGAGCAGGAAGAAACGTAAACCCTCACATCCCTAGCTAAGGTGGGCCACCAGTACTTCCCACTAAGGCAGTGCACTGTCCGACCAATACCAGGATGACCAGAGGAGGGTGACGTGTGAGCCCAATATATCAGTCGATCACGGACCTCGAGCGGCACGTACTTCCGTCCCTCTGGACACTGTGGGGGAGTAGGGTCGGCACGTAACGCCCGCTCGATGTCCGCATCGACCTCCCACACCACCGGTGCCACCAGACAAGACTCCGGAAGTATGGGAGTGGGCTCAATGGACCTCTCCTCTGTGTCATATCGTCGGGACAGGGCATCTGCCTTAGCGTTCTTACCCCAAATCGGGTAAGAAACATGGCCCACCTAGCCTGACGAGGGTTCAGTCTCCTCGCTGCCCGGATGTACTCCAGGTTACGATGGTCAGTCAGAATGAGAAAACGGTGTTTAGCCCCCTCAAACCAATGCCTCCATACCTTCAGGGCTTGAACCACCGCTAGCAGCTCCCTGTCCCCCACGTCATAATTGCGCTCCGCCGGACTGAGCTTCTTAGAATAGAAAGCACAGGGGCGGAGTTTTGGAGGCGTGCCCGAGCGCTGAGACAGTATAGCACCGATCCCCGCCTCGGACAAATCCACCTCAACTTGGAACGCCAAAGAGGGATCCGGATGTGCCAGCACCGGAGCCGAGGTGAACAGGTCCTTCAGATGTCTAAACGCCCTGTCTGCCTCAACCGACCACCGCAAACGCACCGGGCCCCCCTTTAGCAGGGAGGTGATGGGAGCTGCTACCTGTCCAAAGCCCCGGATAAACCTCCTGTAGTAATTGGCAAAACCCAAAAACCGCTGCACCTCCTTCACCGTGGTGGGAGTCTGCCAATTACGCACGGCTGAAACGCGGTCAATCTCCATCTCCACCCCTGACGCGGACAACCGATGTCCCAGGAAGGAGATGGACTCCTGGAAGAACAGACATTTCTCCGCCTTCGCATACAGGTCATGCTCCAACAGTCTTCCAAGTACCCGACGCACCAGGGACACATGCTCGGCTCGTGTAGCGGAGTATAATAGAATGTCATCAATATACACCACTACACCCTGTCCATGCAAATCCCGGAAAATCTCGTCCACAAACGATTGGAAGACTGAAGGAGCATTCATTAAACCGTATGGCATGACGAGGTACTCATAGTGACCCGAGGTGGTACTGAATGCTGTCTTCCACTCATCTCCCTCCCTAATGCGCACCAGGTTGTACGCGCTCCTGAGATCCAATTTTGTGAAGAATCGCGCCCCGTGTAATGACTCCGTCATACTAGCAATCAGAGGGAGAGGATAGCTGTATTTGATTGGAATCTGATTGAGACCACGGTAATCAATACACGGGCGTAAACCCCCATCCTTCTTCTTCACAAAAAATAAACTTGAGGACGCAGGGGAAGTGGACGATCGTATGTATCCCTGTCTCAGAGATTCGGTGACGTATGTTTCCATAGCCGCCATCTCCTCCTGAGACAGAGGATACACATGACTACGAGGAAGCGCAGCGCCTACCTGGAGGTCTATCGCACAATCCCCCTGTCGATGAGGTGGTAATTGAGTCGCCTTCTTTTTACAGAAGGCGAGTGCCAAATCGGCATACTCAGGAGGAATGTGCATGGTGGGAGTTTGGTTCGGACTTTCCACCGTCGTTGCCCCTACGGAAACACCTACACACCGCCCGACACACAGATCAGACCATCCCTTGAGAGCCCTCTGTTGCCATGAAATGTTGGGGTCATGAGATGTTAACCAGGGAAGCCCCAACACCACGGGAAACGCAGGAGAGTCAATCAAATATAACCGTATAATCTCCTCATGGCCCTCCTGCATCTTAATCTTAAGTGGCGCTGTGACCTCCCTAATCAATCCCGACCCCAAAGGGCGGCTATCTAGGGCATGGGTGGGGAAGGGCACATCAACTGGTACAATAGGAATCCCTAACTTATACGTGAACCGGCGATCGATAAAATTCCCAGCTGCGCCTGAATCTACTAGCGCCTTATGCTGGGAGTGAGGAGAAACCTCGGGAAACACAACTTTAATACACATATGTACAACAGAGAGCTCTGGGTGAGTTGGGTGCTTACTCACCTGGAATGACTCATCAGTGCGCTGCCTACTGCCTCGATTCCTAGGAGACCCTCCCCAGCACCGACCCGCAGTGTGTCCTCTGCGGCCACAGTTGGTGCAGGGGACGGCCTCTCTCCTGGTCTCTCTCTTAGTCTCCCTAGCACCAGCACCCCCGAGCTCCATAGGGCTCAGCTCGGAAGTGCTGGGGGATGGAATGGACGGCCCCGACTCCGGACATCCGCGGGTAGCCAACAGGGTATCTAGGCGAATCGACATGTCCACCAGCTGATCGAAGCTTAGGTTGGTGTCCCTGCAGGCCAATTCCTGACGCACGTCCTCCCTCAGGCTGCACCTGTAGTGGTCGATGAGGGCCCTCTCATTCCATCCCGCATTGGCAGCCAGAGTCCAGAAGTCCAATGCTAACTCCTGCGCGCTCCTCCTCCCCTGTCTGAGGTGGAACAGACGCTCACCTGCCGCCTTCCCCTCTGGGGGATGATCGAACACCGCCCTGAAGCGGCAGGTGAACTCCGCATAGTTGACTGTAGCAGCGTCTATTCCCCCCCACTCGGCATTGGCCCACTCCAGCGCCTTGCCGGACAGACAGGAGATGAGGGCGGACACGCTCTCGTATCCCGAGGGCACCGGGTGGATGGTTGCCAGGTAGAGTTCCACTTGGAGCAGGAAACCCTGACATCCGGCCGCGGTGCCATCATAAGCCCTCGGGAGCGAGAGCCGAATCCCACTGGACCCCGGAGATGAAGCGATGGGAATAGCTGATGGTGGTGGTATCGTCGGAGGAGGTGTGGGCAAACCTCCTCTTTCCCATCGCTCCAAGGTGTTCGTCACCCGTTCCATGGCGGTGCCGAGAGCCTGGATCATGGCCGCTTGTTGTGTTACGCGCTCCTCCATTGATCCAGCTGGCACCGCCGCTCCTGCTGACTCCATGTCTAGGTGTGTGATTCTGTCACGCGACGTGTATGCGGTCAGCGAAGTCAAACGCAGGACACAGAGCGGCTGGCAACGTACTTTACTGAACACAGTAAAATAAACGTACAAAACAACAAACCTCCAAACAGGGAGGAAAACACAAATGCCCGTAATACAAAGCAACTGCCGAAATAACAAAGAACAATCACACACAAAATAACCAATGTGAGACAGGGGGTAATATAGGGAATACAATCCAACATAATGGGAAACAGGTGTAAACAATAAATACCAAACAAGACAAACACCGAAACATCGATCGGCAGCAGCTAGTACTCCGGGGCAAGGAGGAGGAGCAGCCTCGGCTGAATCCGTGACACTTACACACACACACTGCCATTATTAGAACAAATCAATGACATCAATCAGAGAGAAAACCGCACTAATTAGAAAAATAACTTCAGCTGCCTTCCTCCTTTGCCTTCGTTCGTTTATGACTAGATTAATAAATTGTTACATGGCACACATGCGCACACACAGAGATTAAATTAGTGTTAAGTGGGACATAATTCTAGAGGGATTACACAATTAGGCTGTGATTATGCTACTGAGAGGAAGTTATAAACAAATAGAATCTCCCTGGGCAGAGAAGAAAACAGTGTATTGCTCATACAGTGGGGAGAACAAGTATTTGATACACTGCAGAGTTTGCAGGTTTTCCTACTTACAAAGCATGTAGAGGTCTGTAATTTTTATCATAGGTACACTTCATCTGTGAGAGACGGAATCTAAAACAAAAATCCAGAAAATCACATTGTATGATTTTTAAGTAATTAATTTGCATTTTATTGCATGTATTTGATCACCTACCAACCAGTAAGAATTCCGGCTCTCACAGACCTGTTAGTTTTTCTTTAAGAAGCCCTCCTGTTCTCCACTCATTACCTGTATTAACGGCACCTGTTTGAACTCGTTACCTGTATAAAAGACACCTGTCCACACACTCAATCAAACAGACTCCAACCTCTCCACAATGGCCAAGACTAGAGAGCTGTGTAAGGACATCAGGGATAAAATTGTAGACCTGCACAAGGCTGGGCTGGGCTACAGGACAATAGGCAAGCAGCTTGGTGAGAAGGCAACAACTGTTGGCGCAATTATTAGAAAATGGAAGAAGTTCAAGATGACGGTCAATCACCCTTGGTCTGGGGCTCCATGCAAGATCTCACCTCGTGGGGCATCAATGATCATGAGGAAGGTGAGGGATCAGCCCAGAACTACACGGCAGGACCTGGTCAATGACCTGAAGAGAGCTGGGACCACAGTCTCAAAGAAAACCATTAGTAACACACTACGCCTTCATGGATTAAAATCCTGCAGCGCACGCAAGGTCCCCCTGCTCAAACCAGCGCATGTCCAGGCCCGTCTGAAGTTTGCCAATGACCATCTGGATGATCCAGAGGAGGAATGGGAGAAGGTCATGTGGTCTGATGAGACAAAAATAGAGCTTTTTGGTCTAAACTCCACTCGCCGTGTTTGGAGGAAGAAGAAGGATGAGTACAACCCCAAGAACACCATCCCAACCGTGAAGCATGGAGATGGAAACATCATTCTTTGGGGATGCTTTTCTGCAAAGGGGACAGGACGACTGCACCGTATTGAGGGGAGGATGGATGGGGCCTTGTATCGTGAGATCTTGGCCAACAACCTCCTTCCCTCAGTAAGAGCGTTGAAGATGGGTCGTGGCTGGGTCTTCCAGCATGACAACGACCCGAAACACACAGCCAGGGCAACTAAGGAGTGGCTCCGTAAGAAGCATCTCAAGGTCCTGGGGTTGCCTAGCCAGTCTCCAGACCTGAACCCAATAGAACATCTTTGGAGGGAGCTGAAAGTCCGTATTGCCCAGCGACAGCCCCGAAACCTGAAGGATCTGGAGAAGGTCTGTATGGAGGAGTGGGCCAAAATCCCTGCTGCAGTGTGTGCAAACCTGGTCAAGACCTACAGGAAACGTATGATCTCTGTAATTGCAAACAAAGGTTTCTGTACCAAATATTAAGTTCTGCTTTTCTGATGTATCAAATACTTATGTCATGCAATAAAATGCAAATTAATTACTTAAAAATCATACAATGTGATTTTCTGGATTTTTGTTTTAGATTCTGTCTCTCACAGTTGAAGTGTACCTATGATAAAAATTACAGACCTCTACATGCTTTGTAAGTAGGAAAGCCTGCAAAATCGGCAGTGTATCAAATACTTGTTCTCCCCACTGTATGTATGTTCTTAACTTGTAGATGTTAGGGTTTACGATTTAATGACAGACTGTTAACTTAAATGTTAAACAAATCGAGTAGCTGGCCAGTGTCCACACAAGATTTGGTTCTGGGTTCCAAGATCAAGGACTTCATAACAATAATTACCGACACACACCCAGAAATGCTACTGATGAATAAGATAAAGTAGTGAAATTCTGGGCTGCAAAAGGAATAAATATTTTGGTCTGGACAGTAGGCAACGCCTTGGAACCACTCTGGTAATCAGAGTAATGTCTTGAGTATTATTTTTCAGCCAATTACAATCTTTGTTTTTCTCTGTTAATCACCAGTGTGTCAACACAATCCCCTGTCCATTCGATTTGTTTTTAAAGAGGTTTGTTTGTGGCATTTCCTGTGGCCATTGATTGGCTACCTAACGGTGTATCTCCAAACCCTGTCTAACTCCTAATCGTGTCCTCTGTATAACACCTTAATGTGTCCTTCGAGTTTGAGAGAGAAAACACAGAAATACAGAGTGCGTCCCAAATGGCACCCTAATTCCCTACATGGGCGCTGTTCAAAAGTAGTGCACTATATAAGTAATAGGGTGCCATTTGGGACGAAGCCAGAGACTGTGCACGGAATTGGATTGATCTCATTTAGACAGAGCCTTAGTACCTCTCTGTTCCCTGCTTGACTTCTGAGCCCCAGTCATTAGTGTCATTGATATCGATCAAATTAAAAAGGTCCAATCGACCGACCCCCATGTTAGAGCCCATCAAAGGGGCTTCTCTGCCTAGGGGGCTCCGACCCAGGCTCCATCTCTCTTTACCTTTATTTATCCATCTATCCGTCTCTCCATCCCTCCTTCCTAAAGCAAGCAAGGGAACAGCAGGTGAGGGAGCAGAGCGATCAATCTACTTTCATGTGGTTGTCCACAGCCATCAGTTAGCCAGTGTGAGAGAGGAAGAGCGAGGCTGCTGCCTGTTTGTTGGATAGAACACCCATCCACCCACACACACACACACAACAAGCAGTGCTGTGTGTGTGAGGAGACAGCTCAGGCTGGTAAATGGATTTGGGCTTGTAAGACCAAACAGAGAACACACCTCATCAGCTCCTGTAGACCAACTCATTGTACTCATGTCACAGATGTTGTATGTCACAGATGTTGTATGTTCAAGCCAAACCTTGACCCGGAAAATATAAAAAACTATCGGCCTATATCGAATCTTCCATTCCTCTCAAAAATTTTAGAAAAAGCTGTTGCGCAGCAACTCACTGCCTTTCTGAAGACAAACAATGTATACGAAATGCTTCAGTCTGGTTTTAGACCCCATCATAGCACTGAGACTGCACTTGTGAAGGTGGTAAATGACCTTTTAATGGCGTCAGACCGAGGCTCTGCATCTGTCCTCGTGCTACTAGACCTTAGTGCTGCCTTTGACACCATCGATCACCACATTCTTTTGGAGAGACTGGAAACCCAAATTGGTCTACACGGACAAGTTCTGGCCTGGTTTAGATCCTACCTGTCGGAAAGATATCAGTTTGTCTCTGTGAATGGTCTGTCCTCCGACAAATCAACTGTACATTTCGGTGTTCCTCAAGGTTCCGTTTTAGGACCACTATTGTTTTCACTATATATTTTACCTCTTGGGGATGTTATTCGAAAACATAATGTTAACTTTCACTGCTATGCGGATGACACACAGCTGTACATTTCAATGAAGCATGGTGAAGCCCCAAAATTGCCCTCGCTAGAAGCCTGTGTTTCAGACATAAGGAAGTGGATGGCTGAAAACTTTTTACTTTTAAACTCGGACAAAACAGAGATGCTTGTTCTAGGTCCCAAGAAACAAAGAGATCTTCTGTTAAATCTGACAATTCATCTTGATGGTTGTAAAGTCGTCTCAAATAAAACTGTGAAGGACCTAGGCGTTACTCTTGACCCTGATCTCTCTTTTGACGAACATATCAAGACTGTTTCAAGGACAGCTTTTTTCCATCTACGTAACATTGCAAAAATCAGAAATTTTCTGTCCAAAAATGATGCAGAAAAATTAATCCATGCATTTGTTACTTCTAGGTTAGACTACTGCAATGCTCTATTTTCCGGCTACCCGGATAAAGCACTAAATAAACTTCAGTTAGTGCTAAATACGGCTGCTAGAATCCTGACTAGAACCAAGAAATTTGATCATATTACTCCAGTGCTAGCTTCCCTACACTGGCTTCCTGTTAAGGCAAGGGCTGATTTCAAGGTTTTACTGTTAACCTATAAAGCGTTACATGGGCTTGCTCCTACCTATCTTTCCGAGTTGGTCCTGCCGTACATACCAATACGTACGCTACGGTCACAAGACGCAGGCCTCCTAATTGTCCCTAGAATTTCTAAGCAAACAGCGGGAGGCAGGGCTTTCTCCTATAGATCTCCATTTTTATGGAACAGTCTGCCTACCCATGTGAGAGACGCAGACTCGGTCTCAACCTTTAAGTCTTTACTGAAGACTTATCTCTTCAGTAGGTCATATGATTGAGTGTAGTCTGGCCCAGGAGTGTGAAGGTGAACGGAAAGGCTGGAGCAACGAACAGCCCTTGCTGTCTCTGCCGGGCCGGTTCCCCTCTCCACTGGGGTTCTCTGCCTCTAACCCTGTTGCAGGGGCTGAGTCACTGGCTTGCTGGTGCTCTTTCATGCCGTCCCTGGGGGGGGTGCGTCACTTGAGTGGGTTGAGTTACTGACGTGATCTTCCTGTCTGGGTTGGCGCCCCCCCCCCCTTGGTTTGTGCTGTGGTGGAGACCTCTGTGGGCTATACTCGGCCTTGTCTCAGGATTGTAAGTTGGTGGTTGGGGATATCCCTCTAGTGGTGCGGGGGCTGTGCTTTGGCGGAGTGGGTGGGGTTATATCCTTCCTGTTTGGCCCTGTCCGGGGGTTTCTTCGGATGGGGCCACAGTGTCTCCGGACCGCTCCTGTCTCAGCCTCCAGTATTTATGCTGCAGTAGTTTATGTGTCGGGGGGCTGGGGTTAGTTGGTTATACCTGGAGTACTTCTCCTGTCTTATCCAGTGTCCTGTGTGAATTTAAGTATGCTCTCTCTAATTCTCTCGTTCTCTCTTTCTCTCTGAGAACCTGAGCCCTAGGACCATACGTCAGGACTACCGGGCATGATGACACCTTGCTGTCCCCAGTCCGCCTGGCCTTGCTGCTATTCCAGTTTCAACTGTTCTGCCTGCGGCTACGAAACCCCTACCTGTCCCAGACCTGCTGTTTTCAACTCTAAATGATCGGCTATGAAAAGCCAACTGAGAGACCTGAGCCCTAGGACCATACGTCGGGACTACCGGCCGTGGTGACTCCTTGCTGTCCCCAGTCCGCCTGGCCTTGCTGCTATTCCAGTTTAAACTGTTCTGCCTGCGGTTATGGAACCCCTACCTGTCCCAGACCTGCTGTTTTAAACTCTAATGATCGGCTATGAAAAGCCAACTGAGATTTATTCCTGATTATTATTTGACCATGCTTGTCACTTATGAACATTTTTGAACATCTTGGCATGGTTCTGTTATAATCTCCACCCGGCACAGCCAGAAGAGGACTGGCCACCCCTCATAGCCTGGTTCCTCTCTAGGTTTCTTCCTAGGTTTTGCCTTTCTAGGGAGTTTTTCCTAGCCACCGTGCTTCTACACCTGCATTACTAGCTGTTTGGGGTTTTAGGCTGGGTTTCTGTACAGCACTTCGAGATATTAGCTGATGTAAGAAGGGCTATATAAAATAAAATTGATTGATTGATTGATTCTGTTGATGAGCCACAAGACAAGAGGAACACAATTAAAATGTAGTTAATGTTTCATATGGGAAATGGCTCAATTCAAGTTAAAACTTACCTGGATAAGATATTCCAGTTTTTATTCTCTTTATACGACAAGTATTATCATTTGAACTAACTATATCATGGGGCTTCATGGGTTTGGGTTTCTTGAAATGATTAACAGAATAGAAAATAGCACAGTAGAGACAGTATTTATTGGCCACGGTGGGTGTTGAGAGAAGCCGTGTGGTGTGCTTCTTTCTCTGTAGAAGCACACCAGTGAGTCTCTGGCTCTGCTGCGTGAACAGATGGAGACGCGGTGGGCGGTGTTAAATGGAATAGCAGGAGGAGAGGGCACAAACACACATACATGCATAAAGGAGCAGAGGGCACGTGGGCCCATGCCACGCGGTAACTGCTCTAAGGTCGTGTCAGCTGGTAGCCGTGTCTCACACACACACTGGGAGATGAGTGGAGCTGTGTGTCACCTGCCTGTATCTTATTAAAGAAGGTCACACCAATGACAAGCACCGATAAAGTTCTACTATCTGATGTGTGTGCTGTGGAGCCTCTCCTCCTTCATTAACTCTTAATGCCTTGTATTGTAGCACAGAACATGCACATGGATCAAGAAGCAATTTACTGTAATAGGTTTGGTTCCCACAGCCTGCAATTGTTAGCACGCTTGTCATTACCAACGAGGAATACACTGTGTACAAAACATTAGGAACACCTTCCTAATGTTGAGTTGCACCCCCTTTTGCCCTCAGAACAGCCTCCATTCGTCGGGGCATGGACTCTACAATGTGTCAAGCTTTCCACAGGGATGCTGGCCCATGTTGAATCCAATGCTTCCCACAGTTGTGTCAAGTTGGGTGGTGGACCATTCTTGATACACATGGGAAACTGTTGTGTGAAAAACCCAGCATCGTTGCAGTTTTGACACACTCAAACTGGTGTGCCTGGCACCTACTACCATACCCCGTTCAAAGGCACTTCAATATTTTGTCTTGCCCATTCACCCTCTGAATGGCACACATACACAATCCATGTCTCAAGGCTTAAAAATCCTTCTTTAACCTGTCTCCTCCCTTTCATCTACACTGATTGAAGTAGATTTAACAGGTGACATCAATAAGGGATCATAGCGTTCACCTGGATTTATCTGGTCAGTCTATGTCATGGAAAGAGCAGGTGTATCTAATGTTTTGTGCACTCAGTGTTTACTGCAGCAGCAACCAACTAACAAAAGTTATCATTGTCTACTGTGGATATTTCCAACACTTCCCCATTGTTGACCTGGTCAGTGAATGTGTGTTGTTATTATTGCAGGATGAAGATGCTATGTCTAAAGACTCACCCATCAAGGAGTCATCTGGGGACCCAGAGGGTGGTGATACTGCTGCAGAGGTAGGATATTTACCTACGCTTATAACAGTTTCTAGAGCAGTGGTTCCCAACCTTTTTTAAACCGTGGTACACCTTGATTTAAAAAAAAACTATCAAGATAAAATAATCAAGATTAGGAAAAGTTTTGCGGCACACCTGAGAGTAGGGATGTGAACTAAAGGTCTTGGACCCATTCCGAAATGGATCTGTGGCTTTCCCACCCAACATGCATAAATAAAACATTTAAAAACGGAGACCCGTTCCGAATGGACCCGAGGATAGTCAGACCCGTTCCGAAAAGGCTTATGGAAAAACAGACCCAAACAGACCCATGCCGGCTCGGATCTGAGAGACCCGTTCAGATCCGAGAGTAGAAAGCGAGAGAGAAATAAACTTCCGACTGGGCGCTGCCAGCGCCATCAATAAACAAGTGACATTGGCCAAATGATCCACAGTTACTTACTTGTCCTTAAACTGCCTATAAGAAATGTCAAAACAACTATTTATTGTGTTTCGATGTGTAGCATATTCAAGACTTTATAGCCTATTGTTTTATTGGTTTTTACTTTCCTAAAACAGTAATTGTCCACCTCACGGTTCAGCTGTGGGAGATTTGAGCGCTAAATGCATCAGGGCATTGCATGCATATAGGCCTGTAGGCCTAGGCGTCCACTGTATGATATGAATATTTTTAAACAATTATATAAAAGAAGAGAAGCTTAGGCCTAGCCCTAGAGAGACCGAGAGAAAGATGCATTCTTTATCCTTATCAGAAACTTTGCTAAAGAAATCTGTGTCAGATATCTCGATTTCTATTGATGGGTACACGGTTTTTAGAACTGATCGGATGAGTAAAGGAGGAGGGGTTGCAATTTGTGAAATCCAAGTTTAACACCTCAAATTCTCTCGATTACCAAAGCCAAACATTTTGAATTGCTTGCGGTTAAAGTGAACGTATATAAGGACTCCCACATTACTGTAGTCGGCTGCTACAGACTGCCCTCTGCTTCGGGAGACTCACTTAACTCTCTCTCTGATGTCCTGCACAAGCTAAGTGACTCTGAATTCATTATTTTTGGAGATTTGAACTGGGACATGCTTACATCTGTATCGGACTCTTTTAAAGAACTGTGACTCTGAATCTCACGCAATTAATTAATGCGCCTACAAGACGGAATCCCAGAGCACCTAACAAATCAAAGCTTTTGGACATTCTTCTAACGAATATCTCTCACAAATACACATCGACTGGGATATTCTGTAATGATGTCAGTGATCACTGTGAAATTGCTTGTTAGATATACAAAAATGACCAAAGCCAAACCCAGTTATATTTTTTAAAGACGTGTTCTTACATGATCTGTACCATAATAATGACAGTAAGTCTGATTCTCGATGTTGACACTGCCTGGGACTATTTTTATATGACATTTGTGTCCATTTGCGATAAGCATGCCCCTGTGAAGAAATTTAGAATCAGTGGAAGGGACAATCCCTGGTTTTCAGATAACTTGGCAGAATTAATTAGAAAGAGAAATGTCTCTTGGGCTCAAGCTAGACATACAAATGCTCCTGTTGACTGGGCCTCCTTCAGAGCGCTAAGAAACAAATGTACATGATCAGGAAGTCCAAATCAGATTTCTATCTAAATGTGGTCACAGGGAACCTAAACAACCCTACCAAGTTCTGGAAGCTAATCAAATCAGTGTCAGCTTCTAATGTATCCTCTGGCCTTCCTGACCATTTAATGATGGATTCTAATGAAGTGAAGGATAAAGCTGATATTGTAGGGGTTTTTAACAAGCACTTCATATCTGATGGTTCAGTTTCTGATAATGGTGGGGCCCAGGCCTCTAATGTAAGCTCTGTTACAGTAAACTATGATATAGGCTCTCATGTGAACCATTTTAACTTTGAGCCTGTTTATTAAGCTGAGGTCTATAAAGCACTAAAGGCAGTAGACAATTAAAAAGTATTCAGGTCCAGACATCCCGGATCCCTCTTAAAGTAACAGCTGGTATTATTACTGAGCCTGTGGCTCACATTTTCAACTTGAGTCTCTTGACCAATTCCATACCCATCATTTGGAAATCAGCTTATGTCCTCCCACTACTAAAGGGTGGAGATCCCTCAGACGTGAATAACTATCGTCCTATCTCCAAACTCCATATCCTGGCCAAAGTCTATGAATCCCTAGTGAACTCACAGTTTAAAAAACATCTTAATTGAAAAGAACATACTGAGCGGGGTTCAGTCTGGCTTTAGATCGGGGCACAGGCTGTTGAGTCTCTGGTTCAGGCTGTTGAAGACCTCCAGACTGCTTTTCAGTCACTGCAGGTCTCCCTTTATGGTCTCAAACTGGTCTTGAATGTATAAAAAACTAAATTCATGACCTTTACCAGAGCTCGCACTCAGCCAGAGAAGGTTAGCATTGTCACATCTGGTGGCTTATCCATTGGAAAAAGTGTCATCCTACAAATACCTAGGTATATGATTGGATGACAAGTTTTCCTTTAAAGTTCATATGGATAATCTTGTGAGGAAGCTTACATTTAAATTGGGTTGTTATTTTCGTAATAAGGCTTGCTTCCTGCTTATGGCTAGAAAGAAGCGTGTTCAGGCCACTTTTCTCTCTGTAATTGATTATGGTGACTTGTTGTATATGCATGCAGCCTCCTCTGTCTTACAGAGACGACTCTGTTTATCATGCTTCCTTGCGCTTTATTACAAATACCAAGTCACTCACCCACCATTGCACCTTGTAACAAATGGTGGGTTGGACCTCACTTTATACAGTATGCGCAGAAGGCTATATTTGTGTTCATCTACATAGCCCTTTTGGGTAAACTCCCTCTTTACTTCTTTAGTCTGGTCTTCTTCACCACCAGCAGTTACCATACCCGGTCTGCTAGGTGGTTGCTACTTAAAGTCCCCAGGATATTTACAGTATTAGGCAAGACTGCTTTCTCGTCTTGTGCATCAGAGGCATTGAATAGTCTACAACCCATGCTTCATCTAGATATATTAGTGCCACTGAATGAATTAAAAATGTTGATGGGAGACTCTGTTAGAGGAGTGTAAATGCTTTTTTTTAGACTGGATCATGTTGTTGAATTGTATTGTTGTATGTTTTAATTCTGTAATGTATTGATTGTTGCTGCCTTCTTGGCCAGGTCTCCCTTGAAAAAGAGACTCTGGGTCTCAATGGGCTTTTCCTGGTTAAATAAAGGTTAAATCAAATAAATAAATAGGCTACTAATATACAGAGAGGCGTACAGAAGGAGGCTAATTCGTACATTTTCTATCAGAATATTGTTTTTATAAAGATAAGCATTAGATTAAAGGAGTAACACTGGTAGGCCTAAAACACCTCACCTCAAGTTCAGCTGTCAGAGAGAGTTGGAGCGCCGGTGCACACTGCCTTTATAAGCCTGTTTACATGGAAAATACAAACAAGTTATTATGTTGTGGCATTAAATTACGTTTTGCATCTCGCCCTCTTTGGTTTTGCCTTTTTATGGTTTGAGTGTGAGCAGCCCTATATAGGCCTACCGGTAATTCTATTATATTGCGGCAAACACATCATTACAGTTGGAACTTAATTTAGCCAACAAATATCAACAACTGAAACAAAATACTTGCATACTTAAAGAACTGGTTGAGATTCTTAAATAGGCTTACAATAATAATGATAAAACAAATGATAATAAATATGAAAACAGTTAAAAGTAAAAATATTGCATCAAACCTAAATAGCGAGTTGCACACAGACCATTTGGCCGCGCCAACGTTCTTCTCATCTTTGTCCACCCACAGAGGACATTCCCCTTGTCGGCTTCTTTTCACTATACTCTTTCTCCTCCAACTTTTCATTTACTTCAATGAAAATGGCCTCCATTTTCACAATCAACAGTAGCAAAGGCCAAGGCTCCTTACACTCGCTCTTGCGCTCCTCAGCAGCAGCAACCAGTTTCAGCTGTAGGATCCGGACCCGCTTGGATCTCAGAATTTTGGGTCTGTTGGATCCGTGAAGACCTCTAGTGTGAACATTAAAATGTTGAAACGGAATTGGGATCCTAATGTCTGTTTTTTCTTCCCCCCCGGCTGACGGGAGATTGGGAAGGGGAATAAAGTGGGCAGCCTTCGAGAACCGGTCCACAACGACCAGGATGACTGTGTATCCATCAGAGGGGGGTAGGGCAGAAATGAAATCCAGCGAGATGTGGGACCAGGGGCGCTTGGGGATAGGCAGGGGTTGGAGCAGCCCTGCCGCGGGCTGACGTGAGCTCTTTGTGCGCACGCACACCGGGCAAGTAGCCACGAAGGCGCGCATATCCCCCTCAGCAGATGGCCACCAAAACCTCCTACGCAGGAACTCCAACGTCCTGGCGCCCCCTGGATGGCTGGTGAGGTCGGACGTGTGCGCCCACTGAAGCAGTCGCGAGCGCGCAACCTTGGGTACGTACATCCTCCCCGATGGACCTCCGCCCGGATCAGGCTCCCGCCTTAGCACTGCTCTGACCAGCCTATCAATTCCACACGAAACTGGGGCAGCAATCAGGGCGTTGGGGACAATGGGGTCGTCCCTCTCCACCAGGTCCACAGGGTCGAACTGCCGGGAGAGCACGTCAGGCTTGGTGTTCTTCGACCCCGGATGGTATGAGATGGTGAACCGGAACCTGGTGAAGAACAACGCCCACCTGGCCTGGCGAAAGTTGAGCCTCTTGGCCCCCTGAATGTAGGCTAAGTTCTTGTGGTCAGTCCATACGATGAATGGATGGGCGGCCCACTCTAGCCAATGCCTCCACTCCCCCAGGGCGAGCTTGACCGCTAGCAGCTCACGGTTCCCCACGTCGTAATTCCGCTCCGCCGGGGACAGCCGACGGGAGAAAAATGCGCAGGGGTGAGTCTTAACGTCCGTGAGGAACCGCTGGGACAGGATTGCTCCCACCTCAACGTCTGAAGCATCCACCTCCACAATGAACGGCAGGGACGGATCAGGATGCCCGAGAACCGGGGCCGATATAAAGCGCCAATTAAGTGTATCATGCGTTCCCCGCTTCCTGGGGCCAGGCGAAGGAGCGTACGCTCATCTGGTTGAGGGCTGTCAGGGGAGTGGCTAGGGAGCTAAAATTGTGAATAAATCGCCTATAAAAATTAGCGAACCCTAAAAACCGTTGTCGTTGCTTGAGGGCTGGGGCTTATCCAGTACCGCGCTGACCTTGGCTGGGTCCATCCGTAGGTCCCTCTGGGTGAAGATGAACCCCAGGAAGGAGACTGTCTCTGTGTGGAACACACACTTCTCCGCCTTGACGTAGAGCTGGTGACGGAGAAGGAGTTGGAGGACCTGCCGAACGTACTGCTGGTGTTTACTCATGTCCTTCAAAAATATTAGGACGTCATCCAAATACACGAAGACGCTGTAGTCGAGGAGGTCCCGGAGCACGCCATTGACCAACACCTGGAACACCGCAGGCGCGTTGGCTAGACCGAACGGCATGACTTAGTAATGCCCTCTGGGTGTGTTAAAAGCAGTCTTCCACTCGTCCCCCTCCCGAATCCTCACCAGGTTGTCGGCATTACGTAAGTCCAGCTTGGTGAAGACCCGGGCTCCCTGCAATGACTCGATTGCTGTCGTCATCATGGGGAATTGGTAGCGGTTCTTAACTGTGATGTCGTTGAGCGCCCGGTAATCAATGCACGGCTGCTGCCCCCACGTCCTTTTTCCCCACGAAGAAGAAGCCCGCGGGTGAGGTAGAGATACGAGTGCCTCGTCGATATACTCCCTCATGGCCAGCGTCTCCGGCCTGGGACAAGGAAAATAATCGCCCTCGTGTGGGCATGGCGCCCGGCAGGAGATCGATAGCACAGACGTAAGGCCTGTGAGGAGGTAGGCCCTTGGCACGCCTCTTACTAAACACCTCCCCCAGATCCCAATACTCCCGGGGAACGCCTGCCAGGTCTGGGCTGGTGACGGAGTCTGTAGCCGCCGTCCTCCCGGTGGCAACTGCCGCTAGGGCGGTTCGGAGTGCGGGACCTGGGGAAGAGGTGAGGACTGGTAGGTGGTCTGGGATGGTGGTTTGGGCTGATGAGTGGTCGGTGGAGACCGGAACAGGACAGGGCGGAGCCTCCCTCCAGAATGAGCCACCCCGTGGACCAGTCTATCCGGGGTTTGTGGGCAAGGGGTGCCCACCCAGCCAGGGGTGCCCACTCTCGTGAAAAGCGTTTTTGTACCTGAGAGTTCCTCAAAAGGCAAACCACTGTTCTAGAGCGCTATTTCAACAAGCCTACTGTACTGTAGCTGAAACCTGTGTCAGAGGCTCTAGTCCAGGACTCTCCAAGCCTGTTCCTGGAGAGCTACCGTCCTGTAGGTTTTCACTCCAACCCTAATCTAGCTAACCTTAATCTAATAATTAGCCCTTTGATAAACTGAATCAGGTAAAATACAACTGGGCTTGGAATGAAAACCTACAGGAGGGTAGCTCTCCAGGAACAGGGTTCGAGAGCCCTGTTATGGTATTTTGTGACAATCGAATCAAAATTTCAGAGATAAGAGTCTCAAACTGAGTCATTAGCTAGATTTTCATGTAAATATTCTAAAATCTGCATAAAACAAGATGCACATTTTCCCACCAGTGACATGTTTAATCAGACTTTTTGTGGATAAAAGGCTGTGCGTGATAACGTAGTGCACACAGGGGAAGAGATTCACGTAGTGTACATAGATTCCCATGTATCGAATGAAAAATAGAAGTTAAATGGGTTTCCATCGCATTTTCAACTCTACTGATGGTTTTGTCACAACCGTTATACGCTGCTTGTCACACCCTGGCAATGGGACTCTAGGTGTTGAGCCAGGGTGTGTTTGTTCTATGTGGTGTGTTTCTATGTTGGGGGTTCTGGTTTGTTGTTTTCTGTGTTTGCCTTAGTGACTCCCAATCAGAGGCAACGAGTGTCAGCTGTTCGTTGGTTGTCTCTGATTGGGAGCCATATTTAAACTGTCTGTTTTTCATTCGGGTTTGTGGGATTTTGTTCGTGTTGGTTTGGGTTGTAACCATAGACGTCACGCATCGTTGTTTATTGTTTTGATCGTGTGATCATTTAATAAATATAATATGTTCACCTTCAACGCTGCGCATTGGTCCTCCTCATTAGACGATCGTGACAGAAAATCCCACCAAGATGTGACCAAGCAGCGTGTCCAGGAGCCATCGCCAGGGAGATCCCTAACAGATCTCCTTCGCCTCCTTGACTGGGTCAAGCCGAGTGAGGAGGAGAAGGGCTTGACCTTGTGGCAGAAGGGCGAAAGGCTGGCGAGGGACATGGAGACCTGGTCCACGGGTAGGGGAGACGCCCAGACATTTTTTAGGGGGGGGCTAACGGCATGGACGACGGGCCAGCAGGAGACCGCGGCAGAGCGGCCCAGCGGATTGGCAGAGGAGGACGCCAGGTTACGGGAGTCACTGGTCACCAGGGGGAAGGAGGTTGTAGAGGCACGGCGAGAGGTACTGGCGTGTGTTGCCAGTCCGGTCCGGCCTGTTCCTGATCCCCACGTAGGGCCAGTGGTGTGTGTTCCCAGTACGGTCCGGCCTGTTCCTGCCACTCACACCAAGTCAGTGGTGCGCGTCGTCAGCCCGGTCCGGCCCATTCCTGCTCCCCGCACCAAGTCAGTGGTGCGCGTCGTCAGTCTGGCACGGCCCGTGCCTGTTCCCCGCACCAAGTCAGGGGTGCGCTTCGACGGCCCGGCTCGGCCCGCTCCTGCTCCTCACACCAAGCCAGTGGTGTGCGTCGTCAGTCCGGCACGGCCCGTGCCTGTTCCCCGCACCAAGTCAGGGTTGCGCTTCGACAGCCCGGCTCGGCCCGCTCCTGCTCCCCACACCAAGCCAGTGGTGTGCGTCGTCAGTCCGGCACGGCCCGTGCCTGTTCCCCGCACCAAGTCAGGGGTGCGCTTCGACGGCCCGGCTCGGCCCGCTCCTGCTCCCCACACCAAGCCAGTGGTGTGCGTCGTCAGTCAGGCACGGCCCGTGCCTGTTCCCCGCACCAAGTCAGGGTTGCGCTTCGACAGCCCGGCTCGGCCCGCTCCTGCTCCCCACACCAAGCCAGTGGTGTGCGTCGTCAGTCCGGCACGGCCCGTGCCTGTTCCCCGCACCAAGTCAGGGGTGCGCTTCGACGGCCCGGCTCGGCCCGCTCCTGCTCCCCACACCAAGCCAGTGGTGTGCGTCGTCAGTCAGGCACGGCCCGTGCCTGTTCCACCGGTGGCTGGTCCGGCACCGGTCAGAGGCTTCACGTCGGAGCTAGAGCAATCCGCTCCACCAGTGTTCAGTCCAGCTCCGGCCAGCAGGGCCAGACCGGACCAGGGGTACTTTGGGGGGTTAGAGAAGGAGTGGGGGTCAAGCCCGGAGCCAGAACCGCCGCCGAGGAGGTATGCCCACCCAGCCCTCCCCTGTTTTGCTCTTTTTGAGGCGCGGTCGCAGTCCGCGCCTTTAGGGGGGGGGGGGGTACTGTCACACCCTGGCAATGGGACTCTAGGTGTTGAGCCAGGGTGTGTTTGTTCTATGTGGTGTGTTTCTATGTTGGGGGTTCTGGTTTGTTGTTTTCTGTGTTTGCCTTAGTGACTCCCAATCAGAGGCAACGAGTGTCAGCTGTTCGTTGGTTGTCTCTGATTGGGAGCCATATTTAAACTGTCTGTTTTTCATTCGGGTTTGTGGGATTTTGTTCGTGTTGGTTTGTGTTGTAACCATAGACGTCACGCATCGTTGTTTATTGTTTTGATCGTGTGATCATTTAATAAATATAATATGTTCACCTTCAACGCTGCGCATTGGTCCTCCTCATTAGACGATCGTGACACTGCTGCTACTCTCTGTTTATTATCTATGCATAGTCACTTTACCTCTACCCACATGTACATATTATCTCGACTAACCTGTGCCCACGCACATTTTTACTTATCTATTTTTTACTGAACACTTATTTTTCTTAAAACTGCATTGTTGGTTAAAGGCTTGTAAGTAAGCATTTCACTGTAAGGTACCTGTTGTATTCGGCGGATGTGACAAATACAATTTTATTTGATTTATGTAGCAAATGTTCCCACTCTGATCTTGGCACATGCGCTCTAGCCAATAGTACGCAGATACAGTGTGGGTAGGCTACCTACATTATGAGATTATTATGGATAAGAGCGATTTATTATTTGTATTTGTCAAACGGCAGCCAAGCTTCGATCATCACCAGAATAACACTCAATATTTATTGGAAAGGAGCATCAAGCTCATCACCTTGCACATTCACCACCCTGTGAAGTTCATCATAATCTATTTCATCTGTAGCCTAATAAACTGCATGCTTTCCCGAGTCGTAGTGGGAGGACCACACACCATATCATCGCGTCACTCCAAGTTTATGGATGGTTATTATATCAATGTGTCACGAACGTCGTATGAAGGAGTGGACCAAAGCGCAGCGTTAGTTGCGAACATACTTGCTTTATTTAATTAAAGCATACACACGAAATAACAAAACAATAAACGACTCGTGAAGTCCTCAGTGACAATGACCGAACACGGAACAAAAACCCACAAACACAAAGTGAAACACAGACAGTTAAATATGGCTCCCAATCAGAGACAACCAGCACACAGCTGACACTCGTTGCCTCTGATTGGGAGTCACTCAGTCAAACATAGAAATAAACAACCTAGAACACCCAACATAGAAACAGAACACATAGAATGAACACACCCTGGCTCAACATAATGAGTCCCAGAGCCAGGGTGTGACAGTACCCCCCCCTAAAGGCGCAGACTGCGACCGCGCCTAAATACGAGCAAAACAGGGGAGGGCTGGGTGGGCATTCCTCCTCGGCGGCGGCTCCGGGCTTGCCCACCACCCTCCAACAAACCCCCCATAGCGCCCCTGGTCCGGTCTGGCCCCGCTGGCTGGAGCTGGACTGGACGTAGCAGGAGCGGTAGGCTTCAGCTCCTTAGTGGAGCAGTAGAGCGGTACCTGAATTGGCACCGATGACCCAGGCACGGGTTGTGCCGGACTGACGACTCGCACCCCTGGCTTGGTGCGAGTGGCAGGAACGGGCCGGGCCGGGCTGGCGACGCGCACCGTAGACTTGGTGCGAGTGGCAGGAACAGGCCGGACCGGGCTGGCGACGCGCACCGTAGACTTGGTGCGTGGAGCAGGGACAGGCCGGGCCGGGCTGGCGACGCACCCCGTAGGCTTGGTGCGAGTGGCAGGAACAGGCCGGACCGGGCTGGCGACGCGCACCGTAGACTTGGTGCGTGGAGCAGGAACAGGCCGGGCTGGGCTGGCGACGCACACCGTAGGTTTGGTGCGTGGAGCAGGGACAGGCCGGGCTGGGCTGTCGACGCACACCGTAGGCTTGGTGCGTGGAGCAGGGACAGGCCGGACTGGGCTGGCGACGCACACCGTAGGCTTGGTGCGTGGAGCAGGAACAGGCCGGGCTGGGCTGGCGACGCACACCGTAGGCTTGGTGCGTGGAGCAGGGACAGGCCGGGCTGGGCTGGCGACGCACACCGTAGGCTTGGTGCGTGGAGCAGGGACAGGCCGGACTGGGCTGGCGACGCACACCGTAGGCTTGGTGCGTGGAGCAGGGACAGGCCGGGCTGGGCTGTCGACGCACACCGTAGGCTTGGTGCGTGGAGCAGGGACAGGCCGGACTGGGCTGGCGACGCACACCGTAGGCTTGGTGCGTGGAGCAGGAACAGGCCGGACCGTACTGGGAACACACACCACTGGCCTTAAACGGGGATCAGGAACGGGCCGGACCGGACTGGCAATACACCTCAGTACCTCTCGCCGTGCCTCTACAACTTCCTTCCCTCCTCTCGCCAATGGCTCCCGTAACCCGGTGGCCTTCTCTCCTCGTCTCCCATTTCGCCCTGTGGCAGCCTCCTGCTGCCCAGTCGCCCATGCCGTGTGCCCCCCCCCTAAAAAATTATTGGGGGTGCCTCTCGTCCGTCCGACGATGGCACTGCTGACGCCGCTGCTCCTCTCTCGCCAGGGCCTTAATCCTACCCCAAGGTCCCTTGCCCCCGAGCATGTCCTCCCAGGACCACGATTTGCCCACCTGGGCCATCGCCAGCCTCTCCATCTCCTTTCCTGGCGCTTCCTCCCATGTCCAGTCTGCCTGCTCCTGGACACGCTGCTTGGTCCTTTTATGGTGGGTTTTTCTGTCACGAACGTCGTATGAAGGAGTGGACCAAAGCGCAGCGTTAGTTGCGAACATACTTGCTTTATTTAATTAAAGCATACACACGAAATAACAAAACAATAAACGACTCGTGAAGTCCTCAGTGACAATGACCGAACACGGAACAAAAACCCACAAACACAAAGTGAAACACAGACAGTTAAATATGGCTCCCAATCAGAGACAACCAGCACACAGCTGACACTCGTTGCCTCTGATTGGGAGTCACTCAGTCAAACATAGAAATAAACAACCTAGAACACCCAACATAGAAACAGAACACATAGAATGAACACACCCTGGCTCAACATAATGAGTCCCAGAGCCAGGGTGTGACACAATGTTTGCACATAAAGGTGTTTCCTCCGCCATTTCTTGCATAATTAATTTTACAGACACAAAAAGATCCCACCATGTCGAACGAACAAATTGTCTTGATGGCATTTTATAAAATTGTAATGGCATTTAATGTTTCCATCAGCCCGGTCGTGACTTTTTTTCATAAATCAGGAAATTCATCCATATGAAATGGTTGGATGGAAACGTGGTTAGTGCATCAATAATGAATGGTTTTCTCATCATCCTCCCCTTGTTAGTTAGTCATCCTTTCCCATGTTTCATTCATCAGATTGTTTTACATGGCTTTTATTGTTTATTTTGGCTGTTCAGAAGGGTGATGTTCCCGTTTGCTCACAATAGGTCATTTTGGGTTCCATCCACCATCATCATGATCCATCACCACCATGTATGCATGTGATTTGTTAATTCATCTTATTTTTAACATTATGTACAAATAGGGTAATACTTTACCTTAAGTTATCCTAATACCTATGTAACTACACATTAGTTGACCCTTGTATTTCATTTTTGCATTGTCTATGCACACTCACAGGACTCTAAACACTCACGCACACTGACACTCCAACACGCACACATTTATGCTGACTCTACACACACGTACTCAATCATTTACACTGAGTGTAAAAAACATTACAGACTGACCAGGTGAAACAAGGTGAAAGCTATGATCCCTTATTGATGTCACCTGTTAAATCCACTTCAATCAGTGTAGATGTGTTTCCCGTGTGTATCAGAAATAGTAGTATACCTTGTAGTCCATGCCACGACGAATTGAGGCTGTTCTGAGGACAAAAGGGAGTGCAACTCAATATTAGGAAGATGTTCCTAATGTTTTGTACACTCAGTGAACGCTGCTGCTACTCTGTTGATCATATATCCTGATACCTAGTCACCTTACCCCTATACATATCTATCTCTATCACTCCAGTATTCTTGCACATTGTAAATATGGTATTGGAACTGACCCTGTATATAGCTTCTTACTTTCTCGTGTTCTTCTTATTTCTTACTTTTAATTCTCGTGTGTTTTTGTTCTACCTTAGCTTATTTTTAGTGCTACATTGATATTGATTGCTGCATTGTTGGGTTTGGAGCTTGCAAGAAAGGCATTCTGCTGTACTTGTGCACGTGACATTAAAACTTGAAATAACTGTAGTAACATAGTAACTGCTTTGTACATGGTAATAGAGTTTAATGTTATCAGTTGTTACACAAGTGGGAAAATAATTTCATAATAATTCTAAAAGTAACCATTCCCCCTCTGTACTTGCAGGAGGATTCCGATGGCTATTAGAAGTACAGCACTGTCAAGTGCCTCATCTCACAACAATCCAGAACTACTGTAACAATCCAGAATCAATTATCAAAACATTCCATGTCGCCCTGCCAAGTCCCGTCGTGCCTCGTTGTGTTCCTTAATGGAGTCTGTGCCATGTGTGTATGACGTTGTGTGTGTGTAACGTGTGTCTTAAGCTTAGTGGGTGAACGCCAGTGTGTGTGTACATCAGTCTGTGTGTGTGGCCTGTAGTCTCCGTCAGTCAGTCCTGAGTGGGGTCTATATGCCCTTCTGGTCCAGTTGTCATCTTCAGTAACTCCCTCCCACTAAGGCAGCCACCTGGACACCGGAGGAACTACCTGTACGTTCTGTCTAGCTGTCTGTGGACTTTGTGGCTTTGAAGTAAATACAAATACTATATACAGGACGGAGTCGAAAACGCGCTTTGCTGATGAAATGTCACTTCCTTATGTTATAAAATACATTTTACCAAGACAAATTTGATTATTAATGTTCTGAATTGTTCATTGGAGCCTTTGTCTAACATATCATTAACATGATATCCAAAAAGTCGGATTTCGTAACCTAATACAGCCGATAATAAGCACTGCGCTCTGTTGACGCTCTGTTTCTCGTAATAACTTGAGGATTTTACATTTTGTGGTTGTCGTCTTAAAGGTTGTTTCCGCAGGTCGCAAAAAGCTTAATTAAATGTAAAAGGCTTTGAAAATAAAAAGCTTGTTATACACTCTGTTCGCTGTTGACATTTCACAGATATACACTTGTTTTTGTGAGAAATCTCCCCCCCAAAAATTGAATTTTGAATTAATATGAAAAGCATATACTAAAATATGAAAACATGTCTCAAAATCAATATTCATCTAACCTCTATTGTTTTATGTCCTGTGGATTCAAGAAGAAAGACGACGAGTTCAACGGGAAAGTGAGCCTGTCAGGTAGCCAGTAGCCTTAATTCTTTCTTAGAGGATTATCTACACAATTAACATTATTTTTACCTATTGGTCAAAAGAAGCGTTTTTGATTGGACACCCTAGATACAGTACACTGTGATAAACCACTGACAGTCCTGCACAGATGCGATCACTATATGCGGAGTGCACTGTAGTACAATTTATGAAAAAGCACATGTGCCTATAACGATTAACTATACGAATCTGAAAGGAAGCATACTTTGTTTTTGTGGTGGACTACTACTGTGCTATATGAGGTATCTGTGAATTTATAAACTTGTATTTTTATGTTCTCACTCTGCAGATTAGTGAAATACAAGGTGGAGTTTGAAACACACTAGCATGGAATCAAAAAATGCAACTAACTGTGACAAGGAGTTTAGTTACATTTGTTAAATGTTGAATAAAGTATACATAACAAAATAAGATGTCTATTAGTTTGTCTTATTACATCTATTCACAACATGTGTGTTTGCCTCAGAAATAGAATGCCTAGAAAGGGATTAGAACCTCTCCCCATGGCTATGTGACTGGTAAATTAATGGGTACACTAAATATGGCTGATTCTGTATTGAAGAGTTCCATTCTAGGGATTCTATTTCTATGGTTTGCCTGCTTGCTCATTGTAACATTACAGTATTAGTATGAAACAGGAGAGCCAACTTGAGTCTTTTCCAACATGACTACGCCAGTCTGTCTCAGCATACTGTAACACTTTCTGTATTTTGAAAGTTCTATATCTTGAAAACTTGATTGCTGACATGCAAAACATTTTGGGACTGCATCAACAGTGGACTAATGAAACAAACACCAAAATATAGTTTTTGAGTGGTATTTTCCTTTAAAGATCCAACGCAGCTGTTTTTATCTCAATATCAAAACATTTCTGGGTAACAATTAAGTACCTTACTGTGATTGATTTCAATTAAAATGGTCAACAATAAACAAAAATAGCTTCTTAGCAAAGAGTAATTTCTCAAGCAAGAATTTTGCTAGGACTGTCGGAGTGGTCTTAAGTGGGGAGGGGAAAACTAACTTTTAATGGCATTGGTTTGGAACTCTTTCTTATTGGTTTATTAACTAATTTACCACTTGGTGATGTCACCAGGCAGGCCAAAACTCCATCCCACCAAAACAGGCTGAAGTCTCTGGTGGTCTTTTCAAACAGCTCTCACACTAAAAGGGCATTAACATCATTTTGACAATTTCACAGTTTTATTCCAACATATTGTGGAAATATACACTCCGCCTCAGTGCTAATGCACGACTTTGGCTATTTGCATTTAGACACGCCCCTAATTAAGCATATATGGTCAAAATCATCCCTTTTAAAGCCCGTGGGGAATATACAACGCCATACCATGAAATAGCCTACAATGGTGCAACCGGAAAAAGCAAAAAAAAAGACTGAATTACATAGAGGTGCTAGTGTCAGAGAGTACAACCGAAAGGTTTTATTCGGCTTGCTCGTGGTTTGACCAGTAAAAACAAACATAGCTACAAAGAGAGGACCATTTAAGTTGCTTTAGCAATGGCAAATGTACTTCAAATGAGTAGGCAACAAACCAATAAGCCATCCATCCTCAACAGCTCCCTCTAGGCATATACAGTGAGGGAAAAAAGTATTTGATCCCCTGCTGATTTTGTACGTTTATTTGAACAGTGAGAGACAGAATAACAACAAAAAAATCCAGAAAGATGCATTAAAAAAAATTTATAAATTGATTTGCATTTTTAATGAGGGAAATAAGTATTTGACCCCCTCTCAATCAGAAAGATTTCTGGCTCCCAGGTGTCTTTTATACAGGTAACGAGCTGAGATTAGGAGCACACTCTTAAAGGGAGTGCTCCTAATCTCAGTTTGTTACCTGTATAAAAGACACCTGTCCACAGAAGCAATCAATCAATCAGATTCCAAACTCTCCACCATGGCCAAGACCAAAGAGCTCTCCAAGGATGTCAGGGACACGATTGTAGACCTACACAAGGCTGGAATGGGCTACAAGACCATCGCCAAGCAGCTTGGTGAGAAGTTGACAACAGTTGGTGCGATTATTCGCAAATGGAAGAAACACAAAATAACTGTCAATCTCCCTCGGCCTGGGGCTCCATGCAAGATCTTACCTCGTGGAGTTGCAATGATCATGAGAACGGTGAGGAATCAGCCCAGAACTACACGGGAGGATCTTATCAATGATCTCAAGGCAGCTGGGACCATAGTCACCAACAAAACAATTGGTAACACACTACGCCGTGAAGGACTGAAATCCTGCAGCGCCCGCAAGGTCCCCCTGCTCAAGAAAGCAAGAAAGCACATATACAGGGCCGTCTGAAGTTTACCAATGAACATCTGAATGATTCAGAGGAGAACTGGGTGAAAGTGTTGTGGTCAGATGAGACCAAAATTGAGCTCTTTGGCATCAACTCAACTCGCCGTGTTTGGAGGAGGAGGAATGCTGCCTCTGACCCCAAGAACACCATCCCCACCGTCAAACATGGAGGTGGAAACATTATGCTTTGGGGGTGTTTTTCTGCTAAGGTGACAGGACAACTTCACCGCATCAAAGGGACGATGGACGGGGCCATGTACCGTCAAATCTTGGGTGAGAACCTCCTTCCCTCAGCCAGGGCATTGAAAATGGGTAGTGGATGGGTATTCCAGCATGACAATGACCCAAAACACACGGCCAAGGCAACAAAGGAGTGGCTCAAGAAGAAGCACATTAAGGTCTTGGAGTGGCCAAGCCAGTCTCCAGACCTTAATCCCATAGAAAATCTGTGGAGGGAGCTGAAGGTTCGAGTTGCCAAACGTCAGGCTCGAAACCTTAATGACTTGGAGAAGATCTGCAAAGAGGAGTGGGACAAAATCCCTCCTGAGATGTGTGCAAACCTGGTGGCCAACTACAAGAAACATCTGACCTCTGTGATTGCCAACAAGGGTTTTGCCACCAAGTACTAAGTCATGTTTTGCAGAGGGGTCAAATACTTATTTCCCTCATTAAAATGCAAATCAATTTATAACATTTTTGACCTGCGTTTTTCTGGATTTTTTTTGTTGTTATTCTGTCTCTCACTGTTCAAATAAACCAACCATTAAAATTATAGACTGAATATGTCTTTGTCAGTGGGCAAACGTACAAAATCAGCAGGGGATCAAATACTTTTTTCCCTCACTGTAGGACAACAGTTCTGCGTTCCACCTGGCCACCTCATTCAGCAGCGTTTTTTTGCACATCCCATAACCTATCACCTGCACACTAAGAGTGGAAGCCTTTTCTGTTCACATAGTTGAACTCGTTTTGGGATGGTGATTTTTATGGCGATGTGAGTGCTGTCTATTGTTCCGTTCATAGGCTATTTGGGAACCCATTGATGGCGAAGAAACCTGTTGTGCAATGGTGTATGGAAATGTATGTTACAGTTTGTTTTGCTAATGATTTACTTATTTTTTTATTTAACCTTTATTTTATCAGGGAGTCATACTGAGATCAATGTCTATTTTACAGATTAGCCCTGAATTACAGAAATTACACACATCAAAATATAAATGCAGAAACAAAAACCATGGTCATAAAAAAGAACACATTAATCAGTAATAAGGTCCTCAATCAGCTTTCTGAATTGCCCTAGAGGCACCAAACCATCACATTTAGGAACATTTTGAAGATTATTCCACTAATGGTGCAAGAAACCTAAAAGCTGATTTACATAACTCCGTAGAAACAAAAGGAATTTCCAGAGTTAGCCATCCCTGAGACTGGGTGCATCACCGAGAGCATCCTGACTGGTTGCATGGCAACTGCTCGGCCTCCGACCGCAAGGCACTACAGAGGGTAGTGCGTACGGCCCAGTACATCACTGGGGCCAAGCTTCCTGCCATCCAGGACCTCTATACCCGGCGGTGTCAGAGGAAGGCCCTAAAAATGGTCAAAGACTCCAGCCACCCTAGTCATAGACTGTTCTCTCTGCTACCGCACGGCAAGCGGTACCGGAGCGCCAAGTCTATGTCCAAGAGGCTTCTAAACAGCTTCTACCTCCAAGCCATAAGACTCCTGAACATCTAATCAAATGGCTACCCCCCTTTTACGCTGCTGCTACTCTCTGTTTATGTCACGATCGTCTGATACAGAGGACCAAGGCGCAGCGTGGAAGGCGAACATACTTTTATTTATTAGAATAATCACCCGAACAAAACAACAAATCGATACGTGACGTCCTCGGTTCAAACACAAACCTACACTGGAACAAGATCCCACATAGAACAATGCCAAACGGCTACCTAAGTATGGCTCCCAATCAGAGACAACGAGCTACAGCCGTCTCCGATTGGGAGCCACCCTGGCCAACATAGAAATACAAAACTAGAACAAACAAAGAAAACTCACACCCTGGCTCAACATACAAGCGTCCCCAGAGCCAGGGCGTGACAGTTTATTATCTATGCATAGTCACTTTAAAAACTTTACCTACATGTATATATTACCTAAATTACCTTGACTAACCGGTGCCCCCGCACATTGACTCGGTACCGGTACCCCAAGTATATAGCCTCGCTATTGTTAGTTTTACTTCTGCTCTTTAATTATTTGTTACTTTTATTTCGTATTATTTTATATTGTATTTATTTTTTATTTTTGGGGGTATTCTTTCTTAAAACTGCATTGTTGGTTAAGGGCTTGTAAGTAAGCATTTCACTGTAAGGTCTACACCTGTTGTATTCGGCGCATGTGACAAATTTTGATTTGATTTGAACTAACATGTCTACAGTTTAGTAAAGATGTTCGGTACAGTGGGGCTTTTTGTAAAAGGGCTTTATAAATGAAAACATAGCAATGTATCAACCTAGTGACAACTTTCTGGCACCCCAATGGTGGAACAAGCTCCCTCACGACGCCAGGACAGCGGAGTCACTCACCACCTTCCGGAGACATTTGAAACCCCACCTCTTTAAGGAATACCTGGGATAGGATAAAGTAATCCTTCTACCCCCCCCAAAAAAAAAAAAATATTTAAAAATATTTTAAAAAAAAAAAAAAAAAAAAAAAGTGTAAAGTGGTTATCCCACTGGCTATAGGGTGAATGCACCAATTTGTAAGTCGCTCTGGATAAGAGCGTCTGCTAAATGACGTAAATGTGCCCTTGAGCAAGGCACTTAACCCTAATTGCTCCTGTAAGTCGCTCTGGATAAGAGCGTCTGCTAAATGACTAAAATGTAAATGTAAATGTAGAATGCAGTGATGAGTACAAAATGTGTTTGCCGTAATAAAGCACAGTGCGCTATGATAAACTGCATTCAAAACATTGGCTCATGAGGATTGTGAGATGCCGATGGGTAAGCTCCCGCTGAAAAGTGCCCGTTGCCAAAAACCCGAGGGTGCATAACACTTTGATGTGCACCGAAATGGCATGTGTTTGCCTTTTCTAAAGTAGGTCTTAAATCCTCACAAAGATCCTATAAGATTGGTTTTAGGAAACTATATCTGATGAGCCAATCTGTAGGGTACTAGGGGGTAACTAGCCCTTTATGGTTATGAATGTGTTTTTACCTGTCATTTAGACAATGACTAGCCCAGTTAGCGCTAGTTTATGCTAGCTTGTGTAGTGTCCGAGACAACGATGCTGATCATGCTGTGACGATAAGAAATCCGCTGACGCTGTACTTTGATTATAAAGGTTTATTGTATCAAAAGAGTTCAGCGTCAATTTACAGACATCTGCAGACATCTGGAGAACAACGACCCAATCTGTTAATATGTTGTTTCTCCCTGTCCTTTGTTTAAAACATGGTATTTATATCCTATGTAACATAAGATGGGTGGTTTTTGACAGACCAATCCCCGGCCTCCCCACATCTCCAAATGTCCTCTATTCCAAGAAGCCTATGTAGCAATGCTTTCCAGATGCTTCAGCAAAGCAGAGTAAAGTTCATCTATTACACCATTTGCAAATGTCAGCAAAATCATAGACCTTCAGACACTACATATTTCCCCCCTTTGAGACTAATTAAGTCTCGAAAACAAAAAGAATAGGATTATGACAAATAACAATTTTTGTTCTTGAGTAACTTTAGCAATAAACCAAAATTTATGGAGAGTAAACACATGTTTATATAGACACATTTTTGTATGGAGTGTAAATAAATTGTTATGGAGTGTAAGAGCGAAAAACCTGTCTGGCAGCTTTCATTCCAAATATCCATCAATCAATCAAGACAGGAAAATTCTCTCACGGCCCCTCTGCCCCAGGCGACCACCTAAGTACTCCAGATCAATTTATAAATCTTTATCAATGCATTTTAAGCTATGATGCAATTGAATACACATGAAAACCTCAGAAAACAAAATACAATCAAAAATGTCCACATTCAGGCTGGTCGACCCATCGGATCCTCCTGTGGATTCTCTCTGTCCCTGCCTAGACCCAATATCCCTAAGCTTCAATGAAATAAACAAAAACATCTGAGGTCCCCACATGTACCCAACAACAGAACACATAATTCTTCAAAAAATTAATAAAGAAAGAATATAACACTGGAATGTAGTCCACTACACTGCAGCTCCTCCACAGTGTCGACTTTCAATGCAACGTCGATGATGGAATCTGAACATTTCCACACCTTCCTTGTTCCACTTCCTCCAGTCCATTCATATTGTCCATGTTTGAGTATTTGAATCCCCTCTACACATTCCCATATACTTCTGGAAGAAAAGAAAACACAAACCAGTATCTTTTGCAAAACAACACATGAAAATTAAAACATCTATATCAAAATAATATAAAATGATATATAAATGAATCACATTCCATTTCCCCCCTTTGATTCATAACAAAACACTAAATATCACAATAATATGTAAAGACATGCGAAAATTATCACACAATCAGATATTGAAAATTTCCTAGAGTTTCTTCAACCCTAGTTTTCATAACATTTTAGTCAGACTTTTTTTCCCAATTTTTTCAAAAACCATTTCACTGATTTATCCACAAAACTCTTTCCCATTTTCTGAGGATATTAAATCGGGAAGTCCCCACCTGCTTATGACTTCTTTACACAAAAACTTTGCAACCGACTGAGCATCTTTTAGCTTAGTTGGACATCTTATGCACCTCTTGGTGTAGGAATGTAACCAAGAATAACAGTCACACCCCTGCAAACATTATTTTTCAGACAGATTGTGCACCTGCCTATGACATAGTCAACCTGTTAAAGCAAATATGGTTCACAAAAACCATACTCCTTTGTGATCTTTCTCCTAACCCCCCTTGCAACATTAGCTAACCCATAGCTTCCTAAATCATCAGACCTAATAGGTCTAGAGGCGCTACTATCAACCCCTCATGGTTTCTCCAAAGGCAACAAAGGCATGTTACTCTGAGGATTTTTTTTTTATTGTCTTCAAAACACCTGCTTTCGAAAGTCCTTCAATTTGTGGTTCGATCCCTTGGATTGCTTCATCTTTCAATGGATACTGATTCTTCCAAGGAGGTCTGGCTCCTAGTCGAAGTTCAACTTTCACCTCAATTGGGCTGATTTCACAAGTCCAATATCAGTACTACTTTGATACCACAAACATTCTTAAACTTTTTGCAACATCTCCTTTTTCATAGAGTATTAATCCATCTTCACACTACAAATAGATTTATGTGTCATCCGTACAGCTTGTGGCTCTCCTTGTCCTTGAGCCGAAATCATGATTTTGAGAAATCGCTGATCTTCACTCCTCCAAATCCCCAAATTCTCTTTCATCGGTACGAAAACAGCTTTCTCTGCTTCTGTCATCATTTCTCCTATATGCTTCTGCTCATAGCCTTCAGAAACCAACAAGGTCACATGTGGCACACTCTTCTCAATCTCAAATTCTTTATCCAGATAATCGTCTGTGTTTATCTTCATAGCTGCTCCTTGTGGTCCTAAAATTATGCAACATGAGCTGAGTTGAACTTTCTTTGGTTGATGACTCAACCATTCCTCTGAGTTCGATTGGGCAGCATTCTTGAAATACTTGAGCGTACAATGAAATGGATATTCCGGAAGCCTCGCATCTGGCATGTTTGCCACAATGAATTTCTCCCATATCTTAGCCTGCTTCAAAAAAAATTCACTGAGATTTCCAATCCAGAATACTGAAGAAAAATCCATCTCTGTCGTCATCAACAATTGGTAAACCTTTTCCTTTGGCACTTCTACCAGACAGCCGTCTGGTGTACATTTTATTGTACAGTTCAATTTACACAATGCATCTCTTCCCAACAATGCGATAGGTGTATGTTCTGATACCAGTATGGGTATTGTAATTTTCTGATTTTTATAGCAGAGCTCAATTGGTTCCGTAAGAGGAATCAGCTGTTTCACTCCCTCAAATCCCTGTCCTAATTAGTTGATTTGACATAGTGAGATGTATAACATCTTCAAGCTGAACACAAATAAAAGCAGTTCTGCTATCCACCATCACTTCCCATGGTCGGTTGTTTATTTTCACCTCAATTGTTGGATCTTTTTCCGGTCCTGATGCTACCAGCTGACACCCCCCTTTCAGATCTTCTGGGCACCTCTAGAATCCTTGCTCCGGGCCCCTATAAGGGTTCACCGGTCCTCCAGATGATCTTGACTGGCCCCTGTATCTTCCTCTGAAATTCCCTCTGGTGTTTCCTCCTGGCCCATTACATTCAGGGCAAAGTGACCAACCTGTCCACAATTATAACACACTTCTGAAGATTGCTGGAAGTATGGCTTAAATCTTCCTCCTCTTCCTCTTCCTAAGCCTTCTCGTCCTCTTCCTCTCCAATTCTGTGTCTGTCCAGAGACTGGCTATGAATATGAAACAACTTGTACCACTACTTGTGGCTGGTACAATTGCATTTGACCTGGTTCGGTTGAAGCTGTGGCAGTGATTGTTGATTTGGTGCACACTGATTCTTCATAACCAAAGCTTGTTTCTTCTCCTTCTTATTCTCCACCAGTTGTATTTGATTGAGTTTTCTGAGAGTTTCTTGGTCCTGTTCTTTCTGGTTGTGTTCCTTTTTCCGGTACAGATCCACTTGATGGGCTATATGATCTGTATAGACACCTTTTGTCATGCTTCCAAGTCCAACCACCTCTGCCAGTTTGCTCGTTACTGGTGAGGGCAGTCCCATCTGTAGTTTAGCTCTCAAAATTGACTGCTCAATTTGACTCATATCTGGATCATTTCCGGTAATATTTCTCCACACTTGATGAACTCTTGACACATAGGCTCTCGGATTTTCTTGTTGTCCTAGTGGGTCAATCAGAATGTTGTCAGGATGCACATTTGTTGGAAACGTATCTTTCAGTGCTCTCCACAGCCGATTTCTACTTGCAGCTAACAATTCAGGATCATTCACCGCAGTCCCCACATATCGATGAAGTCCAGCTCTCTGAAAAATTTCTTCCATACCTGGAATCCCAAGGAGATTAGCCAAAAGTCTCTTAATGTCTCCTATGGCAGACTGTGTTCCCACCGTAATTTCTTCCAACTTTGAAATCCAAGGATATGCTCCATCTTGAAGAGTAGGCAGCTTCTCAAGTATATCTGACATATCGGTATTCTGCAAAGGCTTATACTCCAGGTTCTGTCCTCAAATTATCACTGGCATCATCTTCTTACTTGTGCTCCCTTGTCTTGGCCTCAATGTATACTTCTTCTCCAATTCTTGGGATCCTTTTTTCAGCAGTTTTTTCTTCTGTATCTTCATCTTCTTGAGTTGTTCTTCCAGTTCTCTTACTTCTTCTAAATTATTGGCCTTATCCAGGCATGATATGCATCGATCTATATCTTTTTCTATTTCTTCTGTGCTAGTCATTGTAGGATAAAATCCTCTTGAATATGAAGCACCTTTAATCTCCAAATCTTCATCGCTGTTTCCATCTTCACTTTCATCAGAGATCAGATCTCTTGTATCCTTCTTCCAACTTCCATCATCCCTTCTTTCCGCTCTGGCCAACCTCTGTCTGATCACAGGGTCATATCCACCCATGATCTCTTCTGAATCACTCTGATCATCATCATCATCATCTTCAAGTTCCATCCTCCTGAACCTCACTCCACCCTTAGTTTCCAGACATCTCGTATTCTTCTTACTTTTGGAGTTTGGATTCATCTTTATGGTCGTTTCTGCATGTCCTCTCTCTATTATTCGTTCATCTTCATCTCTGATGCAATAATCACCCTCCTGAATGATCACTGGAAGCTGAGGATAGACGTCCTTAAACTCTACTTCTTCCTCGTAAGGTGGGGGTCTTTTTGCTGAATCCATATGTGAGAAAGGTGTATTGACTTCTGCCATTAGTTTTTCTGTTACCTTCACCTCTTTTGCCATTTTCTCTATACCTCTGTCTCTTTTATCTTTTGTATCTTTTATCAGTTTTTGTCCTTCATTTTCAAACAGCTTAAGAACACCCAGCTCTCTTTGTCTCTTTTCTTTACGTTGTTCCCCTTTTTTCCCCTTCTTTTGATCTGCCTTATACGTGGATACAAGCACTTGCATTATCTTGATGATGTCTGGGTTAAGACTCCCTTCCACTGGCCATGGTTGTTCAATGTCAGGCCAACGTTTATTCCATTTTCCAGATAACCTTGCAATACCATTAACTAGAGGATTACTATTTTGTACTACATCAACAGGAGTAATTACTTTTGTAGTTTTGATGTCCTTTTCCCCCATTGTAACAACTCTTTTATATGTTTCTTTTAATATTTTTGTATTTTATTTTTTTGTTATTTTATTTTTATTAGAAATGTGTTATTTATTTTAAATGTATCAATTAATTAATCAATTAATTAATTAATTAATCAATATATCAATTTATTTTATTTATTTTATTTTACCAAATTATTGATTAGTGGCAATCTTACCACATCCGATCAGGAAAAGTAAAGGAAAGTAGTCAACTTCAGAGCAATCCAAAAAAGAAAGACCTGTAATCCAGCAACACTACAGCACTCACAAACCAATTGCTTAATAATCACCCAATTACCTTAATTTTACAGAATAATGTCAGTGCTGGATTTCCAACACAACTCTAATCAAAACAACTCATTCACAAAAACCCTAATGTGCAATTATCAATTACATCAATTCATCAGTCTGTTGCCAAGTTCCTGTGAAATGGTCACAACATGAAATATTCTATGCATACACAATGTATCTATTATATCCTGTAAGGGAAAGTAGGTTTTGTGGATAGAACAGTACTGGCCTTAATTGGACTGGATCCGTCGCAGCACACACTGTCGCTTGATGTACTCGTCAGCACCTCCTCTCTCTCTCTCCGTCTCCTCCTTCTCGTCTCTCACATGACAGAAGAACAAAGGAAACAGACAACAATTTAGTATTTTATGCATACCTATGTTCACATTCGCGCTAAGAAATAAGCAAACAGCTTAACTCAGGAATATTATAAATAGTGCAATAACATTTTATTTATTTATTTAATTTTTATTTTTAATTTTAAATTTTTTAATCCGTCAACATATCTTCTCATTTATAAATTCAATAGTTAAGCAACAGCCGATTTAACAAACAGAATACTCCATTCGTGTGTAAATCTTCCCCTCCCTCTCTGTCTGCTCTGAGTCTGCGTCTCCCAGCAGCTCAGTGCAGGCAGGGGAGTGGCACATTTGCTCTACGTAACTCTAAACTCATAAAATCCCACGCATGCGTAGTCCATTCACCAGTGCGATTTCAGAGTGGAAGGTGCTCCCAAGCAGCTCTCTCCAAGCTAACCAACAGAAAGTAGACAGACCAGCTGCCCCTCCGTTATTTCCCCCAACAGACAAACAGTAACACTTAACAGAACTCACAAACCAACACAAAACATAGAACACAAATCCTACTTTGAAGTTTCTTAACTTCACTTATCCTAATCTGCAGATTTATAGTTATTTTCTTATCCATTACAAAACATCTCTATACACTCTTAAAAACTCCTCCCTGTAGGCTCATGATTTTCTAATAGTTAGTAAACATTCTCTTTTTATAGAGACTCCTAAGATTTTTTACCTTAACGTCCTTACAGGTGGCTCATATATAGTTAACAATTATTAACGTTCTCACAAACGGAGACTCATAAGATTTTAACTTTAACTTACATATTTCCTTACAAAAAACTAAAACCCCTGTTCTCAACCAAAACATATATACGTATATATCTCTAACATAAATCTTATCATAGCATGAGTCGACACACAGCTGAACACAGCAGAGACCTCCCCATGTACACACACGCATAGGCTCTCTTTCACACACACACATGAAAAGAATGCATCCATTCATACCGCATGCTTCCGTCGCTCCTATTTCCTTTATATTCCTTCCTAAATTTCTGCTACCTCGAGTTGCAGATATTCAATGAGAGGTTACTTCGAACATATAGTTCGTCAACTATATTCCGAGAGGTAACATACAATTGAATGTATATTCTACAATCTCCAGTTCCCAGAACTGACCCGAAAATCAACCTAGTGACTCTCCTAGGATTTATGGCCCATCTTAATGATCGCCTCGTTTGAGGGCTTCCTTAAATCAGCGACGTCCTAAAAGTATACTTTTTCCTTATTTCCTTGCCTTCATGCTATTCCTGGACACTCCTTTTAATTTTATTCAAGCCAAATATCCGTGTGCCCAGTGTTAACAATTCCTATAGACACTCCCCCGTTTGCGTTGTTCCCAACGCAAACAAATGTAGAAATTTATAACGGATTCTCATCACACAGCAAATAACAGCAAAGCGCACACACAAGTCCTTTGACGGTACATCTCCTCAACGCACACACAAGCACACGAACTGACCAGCACCCAAAGTTTGTGAGAAAGCTCACCGTATCTGCATGCCTCTTGAGCGGGAGTCACTTCGTAGCCCATGAATGGAACGCTGAGAAAAGACGCAACACGTCCCAAATCCTCGTCGCCATTCTGTAGTGTCCGAGACAACGATGCTGATCATGCTGTGATGATAAGAAATCCGCTGACGCTGTAATTTGATTATAAAGGTTTATTGTATCAAAAGAGTTCAGCGTCAATTTACAGACATCTGCAGACATCTGGAGAACAACGGCCCAATCTGTTAATATGTTGTTTCTCCCTGTCCTTTGTTTAAAACATGGTATTTATATCCTATGTAACATAAGATGGGTGGTTTTTGACAGACCAATCCCCGGCCTCCCCACATCTCCAAATGTCCTCTATTCCAAGAAGCCTATGTAGCAATGCTTTCCAGATGCTTCAGCAAAGCAGAGTAAAGTTCATCTATTACACCATTTGCAAATGTCAGCAAAATCATAGACCTTCAGACACTACACTTGCTAGCTAGCAACTTCACTAGCAGTAAATGCTAGCCAGTTAGCTAGTTAGCATAAGCTGCTATGAGTGCTAGCTAGCAACCTTACTACCAGATCGTCTGAGGTAAAATGCATTAAAAAGATAACGTAACTTAATTGCAGTTGCAAATGTTTCCACTAGTGACTGATAGCTTTAAAGCTAATGTTTCTTTATAGCCTTTTAGCTATTTTACACAGCATTTTGTGTCATATTGCTGGATAGCTAGCTACGTTTTTAATAGCTTTTCATGAGTTGTACTCTAATTTTACTGGGGATAGCTTTATTTTTGACCTATGTACAAATTAGAATCGTGCAATAACGGAGCATAAGAGTTGCCACATCAATGTTACACTGAGTTAATTTGTTAAGTTATTGGTATTAAATGCTATTTCATGTTATTAGTTATATTATGGGCGGCAGGTAGCTTAGTGGGTAAGAGCGTTGTGCCAGTAACTGAAAGGTCGCTGGTTCTAATCCCCGAGCCAACTAGGTGAAAAATCTGTCGATGCACTTAACCCTAGTTGCTCTGGATAAGAGCGTCTGCTAAATGACTAAAATGTTAAATATTCCATTCCAATTAATATGATTTGTTATGAATTAAAAACCACTACTATTGAAAGCCTTTTGCTCCTGAATGTCATTTTAAAGACTGCTGGGATTTAAAATCTTGCATTATTCAAATAATATTTAGTGCAATTGTACATAATGGATTGTATGGAAAAGGAACAACAAAGAAAGAACAAAGAAAATGAATGTGCAGGGGAGTTAAAAAGAGGGACTTTACATCAAATCTCCTCATAGTGCGGATATTAATGGTGACTTGTGCAACACCATTACCCCCTCCCCCCATATTTTATTAAAATAAGACAACTAGACTTAGCTTTTAAGTATTACTTACTAAAGAATTTCAAAATAAAACGGCTTAAATGGATTTTAACACACTTGTGTGAAACCCTATGCCATAATGTAAAAAAACACCCCTTTTCTAAAAACAACATTTCATGAAATAACTAAGTCTCAACTGTAGCCATTTATTTCCCTTTATAGTTTATTCGCCTAAGCATGACCTTCATCCACCAACCATTTTGTTTTTCTCCAAACATTGCTCTTTTTTGTGTCAGCAATTAGACATTGTTCTTAGGGGGGGCTAGTTACCCCCTAGTACCATACTTTCTGCAAAAACCTGTCTTTAAAAATGCTCTCTCTGCGAAATGCAGATCAAGATCAGCCATCTCTCATTTAATTTCTCATTAGCTCAATCTTTTATAGTATTTCAAAAATGGTTTCACTTTCAGATGTGCCTCTAATTTAACAAATTACTACTTTTATATGAATTATCATAACAAATGCACTGACCTGATGTGGTCAAATTAAAGCCTGTCAAGATATGTTGCATGAATTCACAATGGAAATACAATTACATCGAAAAATGATTTAATTATTAGGCCCACTCTCACAATTTCAACATATACAGTATTTTGCCCATTCTATGCTTGACAAGCAGTTCCGTTATTCCACAACTTAGCACTGTGCGTACGCATTGTCATGGCTGTGCTTATATTCATGCACACTCAAGCAAACTTTCATATTGATAAATCTCACACTTTGCTTGTCAAGCGTAGAATGGGGAAATATATGTTGAAAATGTGTGAAATTGTGAGAGTAATAATTACATTTCCACAGTATCTTGACTGGCATATTATTTGACAACATCAGTGCATTTGTTACGATAATAATCCATATAAAGTACAGTAATTTGTTAATTTAGGGGCACGTGTGAAAGTAAAACCATTGTTGAAAGACTATAAAAGACTGAGATAATGGGAAATCGAATGAAAGGCTGATCTTGCTCTGTTGGAAGATTTGGCACATGCTGCATTTCGCAGAGCGCCTTTTTAGAGACAGGTGGGATTTTTTCTGCAGAAAGTACAGATTGGCTCGTCATGTCTTTTCCTAAAACCGATCTTACAGGATTTTTGCGAGGATTTTAAGACCTAGTTCAAAAAGGCTAAAACATGCCATTCAGTTGCAGATCCAAGTGCTATCCATCCTCGGGTTTTAGCAACGGGCACTTTTCAGAGGGAGCTTGCGGATCGGCAACTCACAGCCCTCGATGAGCCAATGGTTTGGATGCAATCATGAGCAAAATGAACAGTAACACATACAATTTCCATACACGATCGCACAACAGGCTCAAGTCAAGAGTTTATTTGCCATGATGCCATCAATGGGTTCCCAAAAACGAACGGAGCAATAGACGGCACCCACATCGCCATAATATCACCATCCCAAAACGAAACGGCTTCCACTCTTTATGTGCAGGTGATAGGTTACAGTGCATTCGGAAAGTATTCAGATCCCTTGACTTTTTCCACATTATGTTATGTTACGGCCTTATTCTAAAATGGATTAAAGTTTTTTTTCTGAACAATCTACACACAATACCCCATAATGACAAAGCAAAAATAGGTTTTTAGAAATGTTTGCAAATGTATAAAATAAAATAAACGGATATCACATTTACATAAGTATTCAGACCCTTTACTCAGTACTTTGTTGAAGCACCTTTGGCAGCGATTACAGCCTCAAGTCTTCTTGGGTTTGACACTACAAACGTGGCACAACTGTATTTGGGGAGTTTCCCCTTCTTCTCTGCAGATCCTCTCAAGCTTGGTCAGGTTAGATGGGGAGTGTCGCTGCACAGCTATTTTCAGGTCTCTCACGAGATGTTAGATCGGGGGCAATCCAGGCTCTGGCTGGGCCACTCAAGGACATTCAGAGACTTGACCTGAAGCCACTCCTGTGTTGTCTTGGCTGTGTGCTTAGGGTCGTTGTCCTGTTTGAAGGTGAACCTTCGCCCCAGTCTGAAGTCCTGAGCGCTCTGGAGCAGGTTTTCATCAAGGATCTCTCTGTACTTTGCTCTGTTCATCTTTCCCTCGATCCTGACTGGTCTTCCAGTCCCTGCCACTGAAAAACATCCCCACAGCATGATGCTGCCACCACCATGCTTCACCGTAGGGATGGTGCCAGGTTTCCTCCAGACGTGACACTTGGCATTCAGGCCAAAGAGTTCAATCTTGGTTTCATCAGACCAAAGAATCTTGTTTATCATGGTCTGAGAGTCCTTTAGGTGCTTTTTGGCAAACTCCAAGTGGGCTGTCATGTGCCTTTTACTGAGGAGTGGCTTCCGTCTGGCCACTACCATAAAGGCCTGATTAGTGGAGTGCTGCAGAGATGGTTGTCCTTCTGGAATGTTCTCCCATCTCCACAGAGGAACTCAGGATCTCTGCCAGAGTGAGCATCAGTTTCTTGGTCACCTCCCTGACCAAGGCCCATCTCCCCCGCTTACTCAGTTTGGCCGGGCGGCCAGCTCTAGGAAGAGTCTAGGTGGTTCCAAACTTCTTCCATTTAAGAATGATGGAGGTCTCTGTGTTCTTCAATGCTGCAGAAGTTTTTTGGTACCTTTCCCCAGATCTGTGCCTCGACACAATGGTGTCTCAGAGCTCTACGGACAATTCCTTCGACCTCATGACTTGGTTTTTGCTCTGACATGCACTGTCAACTGTGGGACCTTATATAGACAGGTGTGTGCCTTTCCAAATCATGTCCAATCAATTGAATTTACCACAGGTGGACTCCAATCAAGTTGTAGAAACACTTCAAGGATGATCAATGGAAACAGGATGCACCTGAGCTCAACTTCGAGCCTCATAGCAAAGGGTCAAAATATTTATGTAAATAATGTATGTTTTTATTTTGAATAAATTGGCAACATTTTCTAAAAACCTGTTTTTGCTTTGTCATTATGGGGTATTGTGTGTAGATTGAGGATTTTTTCAAATGTAATAATAAGGCTGGAACGTAACAAAGTGGAAAAAGTCAAGGGATCTGAATACTTTCCGAATGCACTGTATGTGATGTGCAAAAGACGCTGCTGAATGTGGTGGCCAGGTGGAACACGTGACTCCTTCATTCTACAGAACAGCAATGTTGGCCTTTAGGCCTACAGTGGGGAGAACAAGTATTTGATACACTGCCGATTTTGCAGGTTTTCCTACTTACAAAGCATGTAGCGGTCTGTAATTTTTATCATAGGTACACTTCAACTGTGAGAGACTGAATCTAAAACAAAAATCCAGAAAATCACATTGTATGATTTTTAAGTAATTAATTTGCATTTTATTGCATGACATAAGTATTTGATACATCAGAAAAGCAGAACTTAATATTTGGTACAGAAACCTTTTGTTTGCAATTACAGATATCATACGTTTCCTGTAGGTCTTGACCAGGTTTGCACACACTGCAGCAGGGATTTTGGCCCACTCCTCCATACAGACCTTCTCCAGATCCTTCAGGTTTTGGGGCTGTCGCTGGGCAATACGGACTTTCAGCTCCCTCCAAAGATTTTCTATTGGGTTCAGGTCTGGAGACTGGCTAGGCCACTCCAGGACCTTGAGATGCTTCTTACGGAGCCACTCTTTAGTTGCCCTGGCTGTGTGTTTCGGGTCATTGTCATGCTGGAAGACCCAGCCACGACCCATCTTCAATGCTCTTACTGAGGGAAGGAGGTTGTTGGCCAAGATCTCGCGATACATGGCCCCATCCATCCTCCCCTCAATACGGTGCAGTCGTCCTGTCCCCTTTGCAGAAAAGCATCCCCAAATAATGATGTTTCCATCTCCATGCTTCACGGTTGGGATGGTGTTCTTGCGGTTGTACTCATCCTTCTTCTTCCTCCAAACACGGCGAGTGGAGTTTAGACCAAAAAACTCTATTTTTGTCTCATCAGACCACATGACCTTCTCCCATTCCTCCTCTGGATCATCCAGATGGTCATTGGCAAACTTCAGACGGGCCTGGACATGCGCTGGCTTGAGCAGGGGGACCTTGCGTGCGCTGCAGGATTTAAATCCATGACGGCGTAGTGTGTTACTAATGGTTTTCTTTGAGACTGTGGTCCCAGCTCTCTTCAGGTCATTGACCAGGTCCTGCCGTGTAGTTCTGGGCTGATCCCTCACCTTCCTCATGATCATTGATGCCCCACGAGGTGAGATCTTGCATGGAGCCCCAGACCAAGGGTGATTGACCATCATCTTGAACTTCTTCCATTTTCTAATAATTGCGCCAACAGTTGTTGCCTTCTCACCAAGCTTCTTGCCTATTGTCCTGTAGCCCAGCCCAGCCTTGTGCAGGTCTACAATTTTATCCCTGAAGTCCTTACACAGCTCTCTGGTCTTGGCCATTGTGGAGAGGTTGGAGTCTGTTTGATTTAGTGTGTGGACAGGTGTCTTTTATACAGGTAACGAGTTCAAACAGGTGCCGTTAATACAGGTAATGAGTGGAGAACAGGAGGGCTTCTTAAAGAAAAACTAACAGGTCTGTGAGAGACGGAATTCTTACTGGTTGGTAGGTGATCAAATACTATACTAATACTAATGTCATGCAATAAAATGCAAATTAATTACTTAAAAATCATACAATGTGATTTTCTGGATTTTTGTTTTAGATTCCGTCTCTCACAGTTGAAGTGTACCTATGATAAAAATGACAGACCTCTACATGCTTTGTAAGTAGGAAAACCTGCAAAATCGGCAGTGTATCAAATACTTGTTCTCCCCACTGTACATGAGGGAGCTGTTGAGGATGGTGGCTTATTGGTGATTGTTGTCTACTCATTTGAAGTAGGCTATATTTGCCATTGCGAAAGCAACTTTAATTGTCCCAATGGTCCTCTCTTCGTAGCTATGTTTTATTTTTACTGGTCAAGCCACAACTGAGGGTGCCAAATAAAACCTTCAGGTTGTACTCCATCTCTGAGACTAGCACCTCTATTTCAGTCTCGTAAAAGTTTTTTTTCTTAGCTTTTTTGCATTGTGGGAACACTACGTCACCGCCAAGTCTAAGGGTAGAGCTCGAAAATTCTAGCCCCTTTTGGTGCTGCCATAGAGTTACATTAGAGGTGCCCATCCAAGAAGGGTCAAGGTCATTGGCCACATACAGTTGAAGTCGGAAGTTTACATACACCTTAGCCAAATACATTTAAACTCAGTTTTTCACAATTCCTGACATTTAATCGTAGTAAAAATTCCCTGTTTTAGGTCAGTTAGGATCACCACTTTTATTTTAAGAATGTGAAACAGTTTACATTCACTCAATTAGTATTTGGTAGCATTGCTTTTAAATTGTTTAACTTGGGTCAAACATTTTGGGTAGCCTTCCACAAGCTTCCCACAATAAGTTGGGTGAATTTTGGCCCATTCCTCCTGACAGAGCTGGTGTAACTGAGTCACGTTTGTAGGCCTCCTTGCTCGTACACACTTTTTCAGTTCTGCCCACACATTTACTATAGGATTGAGGTCAGGGCTTTGTGATGGCCAATCCAATACCTTGACTTTGTTTTCCTTAAGCCATTTTGCCACAACTTTGGAAGTATGTTTGGGGTCATTGTCCATTTGGAAGACCCATTTGCGACCAAGCTTTAACTTCCTGACTCATGTCTTGAGATTTTGCTTCAATATATCCACATAATTTTCCTTCCTCATGATGCCATCTATTTTGTGAAGTGCACCAGTCCCTCCTGCAGCAAAGCACCCCCACAGCATGATGCTGCCACCCCCGTGCTTGCCATCACGGTTGGGATGGTGTTCTTCGGCTTGCAAGCGTCCCCCTTTTTCCTCCAAACATAACGATGGTCATTATGGTCAAACAGTTCTATTTTTGTTTCATCAGACCAGAGGACATTTCTCCAAAAAGTACGATCTTTGTCCTCATGTGCAGTTGCAAACCGTAGTCTGGCTTTTTTTATGGCGGTTTTGGAGCAGTGGCTTCTTCCTTGCTGAGCGGCCTTTCAGGTCGATATACAGTGAGGGAAAAAAGTATTTGATCCCCTGCTGATTTTGTACGTTTGCCCACTGACAAAGAAATTATCAGTCTATAATTTTAATGATAGGTTTATTTGAACAGTGAGAGATAGAATAACAACAAAAAAATCAATAAAACGCATGTCAAAAATGTTATAAATTGATTTGTATTTTAATGAGGGAAATAAGTATTTGACCCCTCTGCAAAACATGACTTAGTACTTGGTGGCAAAACCCTTGTTGGCAATCACAGAGGTCAGATGTTTCTTGTAGTTGGCCACCAGGTTTGCACACATCTCAGAAGGGATTTTGTCCCACTCCTCTTTGCAGATCTTCTTCAAGTCATTAAGGTTTCGAGGCTGACGTTTGGCAACTCGAACCTTCAGCTCCCTCCACAGATTTTCTATGGGATTAAGGTCTGGAGACTGGCTAGGCCACTCCAGGACCTTAATGTGCTTCTTCTTGAGCCAGTCCTTTGTTGCCTTGGCCGTGTGTTTAGGGTCATTGTCATGCTGGAATACCCATCCACGACCCATTTTCAATGCCCTGGCTGAGGGAAGGAGGTTCTCAACCAAGATTTGACGGTACATGGCCCCATCCATCGTCCCTTTGATGCGGTGAAGTTGTCCTGTCCCCTTAGCAGAAATACACCCCCAAAGCATAATGTTTCCACCTCCATGTTTGACGGTGGGGATGGTGTTCTTGGGGTCATAGGCTGCATTTTTCCTCCTCCAAACACGGCGAGTTGAGTTGATACCAAAGAGCTCCATTTTGGTCTCATCTGACCACAACACTTTCACCCAGTTCTCCTCTGAATCATTCAGATGTTCATTGGCAAACTTCAGATGGCCCTTTATATGTGCTTTCTTGAGCAGGGCGACCTTGCGGGCGCTGCAGGATTTCAGTCCTTCACAGCGTAGTGTGTTACCAATTGTTTTCTTGGTGACTATGGTTCCAGCTGCCTTGAGATCGTTGACAAGATCCTCCCGTGTAGTTCCGGGCTGATCCCTCACCGTTCTCATGATCATTGCAACTCCACGAGGTGAGATCTTGCATGGAGCCCCAGGCCGAGGGAGATTGACAGTTCTTTTGTGTTTCTTCCATTTGCGAATAATCGCACCAACTGTTGTCACCTTCTCACCAAGCTGCTTGGAGATGGTCTTGTAGCCCATTCCAGCCTTGTGTAAGTCTACAATCGTGTCCCTGACATCCTTGGAGAGCTCTTTGGTCTTGGCCATGGTGGAGAGTTCGGAATCTGATTGATTGATTGCTTGTGTGGACAGGTGTCTTTTATACAGGTAACAAGCTGAGATTAGGAGCACTCCCTTTAAGAGTGTGCTCCTAATCTCAGCTCGTCACCTGTATAAAAGACACCTGGGAGCCAGAAATCTTTCTGATTGAGAGGGGGTCAAATACTTATTTCCCTCATTAAAATGCAAATCAATTTATAACATTTTTGACATGCGTTTTTCTGGATTGTTTTGTTGTTATTCTGTCTCTCACTCTTCAAATAAACCTACCATTAAAATTATAGACGGATAATTTCTTTGTCAGTGGGCAAACGTACAAAATCAGCAGGGGATCAAATACTTTTTTCCCTCACTGTAGGACTCGTTTTACTGTGGATATAGATACTTTTGTACCCGTTTCCTCCAGCATCTTCACAAGGTACTTTGCGGTTCTTCTGGGATTGATTTGCACTTTCCGCAATAATAAAAATATATTATTGATAAAACGTATCGGTGCTTATCGGCCATTGGACATAAACATTACACAACAAGTTGGAAATCGCAAATTCAACAATGAGAGATTTGGAAGGAATCAGTGTCTAACTGCAAGCATTGCAAAACAATCACAAGCCTGCTATTCAGTGGGGTGGGTGTGTGGTCCAAGTCTGGGTTTAAGGGTCTCTTTTCTAAGCTTAAAATTATAAACATTCAACATTGGTCATGCTGTCAATCCAGCATGATTTGTGGCCCGCTCAAAACAACTTAACTGGGAAATCTGACTTCAATAAGTTCAAGACAACTGGGAACTCAGGGAAAAAACGAGCTCCGACTGGGAAAATACGTTTTGAATGGTCATCCAACTCTGAATTTGTCAGTCGGGAACTCGGGCCTCTTTCTAGAGCTACGACCTGAAGATCACTGACGTCATCATGATTTGACCTTGTTTTTTTCAGAGTACCCAGTTGTCTTGAAAGCACCATAAATCCAGAGAATGCCTGACTTTAATGACAAAGTTTGATGACAAAATTTGCCCACGAAGGACTGCTGCGCCATCTTCCTGTTCAAGTGAGCACAGCACAACAAGGTGAGTCCAAAAATGTATTGTACGCTGCTGCATAAATGATGCAATATGCCAGGTAGATATGTAAACTGTAGCTAAGAAAGTAATACTAAGTGTATGTTGTGTAGTAAGCTGTTAGTAGCCCATGTGCCTCACCCTAATAATTTGGTCTATTTTTCCCTCTTAATTTCACCCACTGTTCTGTTCTGCACACCACTGTTGTTTTTGTTTGCCCCACCAAGATTTACATGCTAAAATCGCCACTGCAACAGTGGTGTGCAGAAGGACATCTCGGAACGCACAACTCGTTGGTCCTTGTCATGGATGGGCCGACCACACAGGGTTCCACTCCTATCAGCTAAAAACAAGAAGAGGCAGCTCAAGTGAGCACCCGATCACCAACACTGGACTATTGAGGAATGGAAAAGCAATCTGGTCCGACGAATCCCGGTTCCTGTTGCGTCATGCTGAATGCAGTCAGGATTTGGAGTAAGCAGCATGAGTTCATGGCCCCATCCTGCCTGGTGTCAACAGTACAGGCTGGTGGCGGTGGTTTAATGATGTGGGGAATGTTTTCCTGGCACACATTAGGTCTCTTGATACCAATTGAGCAACCTTTCCATGCCCTGAAGAATTCAGGCTGTTCTGGAGGCAAAGGGGGGGAGGGTGGGGTCGACCCAGTACTAGATGGGTGTACCTAATAAACTGTGTATATGAAACACAGGAAAATCTAGTTTTTGACTGCACTGGAAATAGGACAGAAGGCATTGACAGCCCCCATAGACACTACCTGTGTGTGTGTCAGCTGTGTGGTGTGTGTAGTCATATCAGCTCTCTGTTTGTAGATGATCAATGCCAAAGGCATCTTAATCACCAGAGACACAGGCAAGGTAAATATGATTAGACAATATGCTTTTTCTAGGTTTTTAACTAGGAGATACTCACACAAAGAAAAATAAACATGACTTGCTTGTCCACATTTTTTATTTATTGACAATTAAATATAGAAACATCATTACTAGGTCAAAGTACTTTCCCTAAAATGGCAGTCTTATTGTGACCACAGATAGCAATGCACTGTTGTCACTGTATATTATCATATTGACACAGATTGCAATACACTGTGTTGTTATTCTGCACATATCAAGAGACAAATGTTTTTTCCTGGAGTCAAAAGGGAAACAGAGCACTTCAACCACCTCTAACAACTACCTCTAAAGTCACAGAAAACACAGTCAGACAATAATCAGTTTCCAGACGAGGTTAGACCACAAACTTAAGTGACTTATTGTAAACCAGGAATGCGTTAAGTAGGCACGAAATGTATCAGTAACCGCAAGGTGGTACTACCTGAACTTCTTCAATAAGAACGCTAGTTTCCGCCCGTTTCGTTTTAAAACATGTTCTCCTCCTCCCTACTTCATCATGACCCTGGACTCCATGCAGTATACTCTAGAGAAACCAAAAGTTAACACTGTTGCTGGAGATCCAAGTGCCTCTCCCATATAGCCTTGGGTGGGGAGGAGGGGAGAGTCAGTCGTCTGCGTCCCAAATGGCACTCTATTCTCTTTATAGTGCACTTTTGTCCAGGGCCGCAATGGGAAACCCATAGGGCTCTGGACAAAAGTAGTGTACACAGGGAATAGTATGTAGTAGTGCACTACATAGAGAATAGTATAAAAAAGTTTGCACCCACTACTGTAAGTCGCTCTGGATAAGAGTGTCTGCTAAATGACTAAAATGTAAATTTGGGATGCACACTACAGTGTGTGGTTGGAGCCTGCAGGGTTGGTCTCCATGACGTGTTTGTGACCAATTTGTAAGTCGCTCTGGATAAGAGCGTCTGCTAAATGATGTAAATGTAAATGTGTCACAGCAGAGGCCCAAGCCAATTAACAAGCACCCTAGAGATTGAACCTGCTCAGTGCCGATGCCCTCACAGGGGAATGAGGCTGACTGGGGCTGGAGGCATTAAAACAGATATTGTACAGAGAAAGACCCACACACAGCACACTGTTAGCAGCTAGCTAATCATAAATCACTATTAAACATGTGGTATATTGAGGCATTACTTAAATCTTATATCCATTAATGTAGAGGCCTAGCAGGGGAATGAGTCTGACTGGGGCTGGAGGCGTACAAATAGATACACTGACACACAGCTAGATAGCTAATCATCATGGCTATCTACTGAACATGAGATATGTCTTCTCTTGACCAGAGAGAGGGTGAATATCAATAAATGGAGAATAAAGATTGAGGCCCTCACAATGGAATGAGTATGGGGCTATAGGCATGGAGGCAGCATACAGATACACCCACATCACACTAATGCTAGCAGCAAGCTAATCATGACTCACTACTGAACATGTGGTATATTGAGGTATTAATTCCTCATTTGGTGAAGACGTCATCTTATATCCATGAATGTAGAGCCCTCACAGGGGACTGACAACTTGGGCTGGAGGCATCACACAGATACAGATACACCCACATAGACACAGCACACATCTAGCTATGTAATACATAGCTAATGTTACCTAATACAAGAGTATTACTTCACCATTTGGTCAACTAAAGTAATCTCATGTCCATGAATGTAGAAATGAGTGAAAATGTCATGAAAGGAGGGGTTGTAAAGTGATTTCAATGTGATTCGAGTGTGTGAGCAAACTGTACAAACTAAAGAAACCAAGTGTCTCATCAATCAGTTCAGGTTACCACTTTTAAACATTTCAATAGTGCTTAGTTGCATGTGCTTTAGACCATTTTACTGACATAGTGGTTGTCCATAGTTCTAATATAGGCTTTTCTTACTGTACACAAATAGACGCACCTGAATCTAAAATATCAAGGAATGGCTTTACTATCATTATAACCCTATTTGGCATAATACATTATCCTGAGACTACATGGAGACTCAAATGAAGCAGTACCCTACTGCTCTCCTTAATACCGTTCCCAGCATTAGGAAGTCTCTTGGTATTCTTGGAGATGGTTAATTGTTCAAAGAATGTCATCACTGCAATGGTGTCTGACATCCTGATTAATGTGTGAGGGAGGCTACCGTGGAGCTGTGCCGGAAAGACTTACAGGAAAATATGTTGCCAAAGCACAGTCACTTCGTCAGTGTTTCCCAATGTGCGCGATGCCCTCCATACCCTCCCGAGTCCCTAGCGGTGCCCTAAGTAATAGTGAGAAATAGTGGGCATACATGCTCATATCACTATTTCACACGGAGGCGTGTGGGCCGCACAAACTCCACCCGTCCCCGCTACTAACAATGCAATGCTAGCTAGCTAATGAAGACTGTGGTGTTGCAGGTCTTTGGAAGAGAGTGATGATCCACATTTAAAACATGTCAAAACCCTGTGAGAGTTTCAAGGGAGTCTGAGACATTCTTTGTGGCCCTATAAAAGCCACAGGTCGATCTGAGAGACCGTCAGTACAGTAGCAAGGTGGGCCAGCCAGCAAAGAAAGAGAACACAAGAGGCCTTCCAATCCTTTTTGGTGGAACTGGAACTATACTCAAACAAAATCTGATTCTAGAACACACTTTGTAACACACTGAGAACCAAACATGAGAGGAGCTTCCTATTCCCAGAAATCCCAGTCACTGCAGGTGAGTGGCTCTCGAAGCAGTATGCGGGTCCAAAGCCCCTCTCCCTCCCGGTGCCGTGGTTCCTCGTACAACAACAGAGGACGGTCCGGATACCAGGGTGGCAATGCGTCCTCCGCCGTGGAAGTCGGCACAGAGATACACCAGCAGCATGCCAACGAGAAGGAGGAGATGCAGGAGCTGAACGTGAGGTTCGCCGGCTACATCGAGAAGGTTCAGGTCCTTGAACAGAGGAACGCCCAGCTGACTGCCGAGCTCGCCGCGCTACAGGGCCGCTTCAAGGGAGGCCCCACCGGCATCGGAGAAGAGTATGATCTCAAGTTCAAGGAGATGAGGGAGTTGATCGAAGCCTTGACCAATGAGAAGGGAGCTGCTGATATCGAGAGGGGATACATTGAGGAGGAGGAGGAGGTGTGGAGGCTGAAACTGGAAGAGGAGCAGGCACTGAAAGGTATGGTCCCAGTCCCACACTGACCACTGGCTGGAGAGATCTGCTGATCTCGATCGTCTCCTATATTGACATTATTGTATGATGATATAAACCTAATTGTAGATAATATAATGTACTATTGTTTCCATGAAGAACACAGGATTTCTAGCTTTCCTTTTATTCCTTGAAGAATCAAAATTGTCAAATTTGACTACACAATGTTTCTAGGCATACCTTTGGTTGATTGAGATCGCTTGTACTCGTAGGGTTGTATGATCAGCCAACGTTTTGTCTACATACACCAAGTGAACCTGATCCCAATACTATAATAACATTGTTGCTGTAATGTTTTAACCCATCTACTCATCTCCCCCGTTTGTCCATCTCCAGAGGAGGCAGAGATGATCTTGAGGGAGTTCCGTCAAGACGTAGACAATGCCACCCTGCAGAAGGCGGAGCTTGAAAAGCGTGTCGAACAGCTGGTGGCCGAGATAGAGTTCCTCAAGAAGCTTCACGACGAGGAAGTCGCTGACCTCATGAAGCAGATCGAGGACTCCAAGGTGACTGCGGAAATTGATGGCGACCGACCAGACCTGGCTGCATACCTGCGCAACATGCGCGCCGAGATCGAGTCTGTGGCGGACAAAAACGTACAGGAAGCCGAGAAGTGGTACAAGGGCAAGTTCGAAACTCTCAAAGAAGTTGCTGGCAAGAAAGAGGAGCAGATGAAGTCGATTAAAGAAGAGATCATCACTTTCCACAACCAGGTGACAGACCTCCAGAACCAGATTGATGGGCTGAGGTCACGCAACATGGCCCTGGAGCAGCAGCTGGAGGACATGGAGATGGCCCACATGGATAAGGTCGGAAGCCTGGAGGGCATCATTGCCCAGCTGGAGAACCAACTCTGCGAGACCAAGCTGGAGATGGGCAAGTACCTGGCCGACTACCAGGAGCTGCTGCACATCAAGCTGAAGCTGGACGCCGAGATCGCCGTCTACAGAAAGCTGCTGGAGGGAGAGGAGAGCAGGCTGGGGATATCGGCAGGGAAAGAAGCTTAAGGTGGGTTGGTCACCGATGGATGGGTAACACTAGTGTCCTCTAAGTGGTGCTTTGACGTAGAGCATGAGTTATAGTGAAAGTTGTTTGACTGACTGGCTTTATGGCTTGTTGCGAGGCTAAGCCTTAAAGGAAAATGTGTTGAGATCAGAAAATTATTCTAATATATACTTGCAACACCAAAGCACTGTTCACACTTTCAACACAGCAGAACTAAAACATTTATTATATTTGTAGGTGTCTAAATATCATTCCAGACAGAGAACTTCTAATAAAAAGGTACCCACCATATATATTTAATTTCCATAGTCACTTTCAATTGTGCCGTTTACTATCTGTCTCTATGTACACTGATTCATTCCTCCATATGAAACCTGTTTCTCCTCCATGTAGGAGCGGTCACAGAGAGGACCACCTCAGTGTGGAGACCCACACAGCTGCCAGACTGACCGCCTGAGCCCCCTACAGTCTCTCCCACCCGTCAGCCCTCCCAGACTTACCTGTCCCTGCCAACTTCTCCCTCCACTACCCCATCTCCTCCCGTCCAACCTCCCCCACCCACCCCTTTCAACCCCCCCCCACTGAGGCCCTCAGCACTCTACCTTCTCCCCAAGTCCTACCCATCACACCTTCCGCTCCCCCAACCGGCCCTTGTCATCCATCCCCCCCAGTCCTGCCTGACCCTGTCAACCTCTCTCCAACGTCGAAGCACCCTTCTCCTGTATGGTTAACTCCTCAAACAAAAACATCCCCTTTATTTTAATTTAAACCCCGTGACCCACCCCCATTTTATGTAAGATAACTAAAGACGTTTACATAAATGTACACCAACTACTACATAATAAATAAAGCTTGACTTGAGTTCATACAACTGCTGTGGTTTGTTTCTGGTAATAATTTTTAATCTCTTAATAGTTTCCATCTAAAATGATGACTGGGTTTATTGTCAGAGATGTAGGATCTCTCAACAACCTTGTATTAGAATAACCAAAATCTGACTAGAAATTGTTACTGCACTCTGAAATGTGGTGAAACGCTAAAACATTTGCGCTCAGACTAAATGAAAGCAACAAATACAATGATGTTTATTACTTTGAACAAATGCATACCGGTATATATATTTTTATGTACATGGTAAGATTACACCAAGTCAACCAGGCTGGTCTCAGACTAGACTTAACATAGTAAACGTAAATCCAGGACACTGAAATTAGTATGATATGTGTAACCATACCAAACATAACATAAGACGGGTCACTTAAAGCAAAACTAAAGTAGGGTGCTTGGGTGTGCGTATAACGCAAACATCTAGCAACCCAAAGGTTGCATGTACGAATCTCATCACGGACAACTTCAGCAACTTTCAACTACTTTGCAACTACTTAACATGTTAGCTAACCCTTCCCCTAACCCCAACCCTTTTAACCAAACTCCAAGCCTAGAGAATGTAAGCCACAACTAATTTGAATTTGTAACATACGTTTTGTAAATTCTTAACATATTGTAGGTTTAGCAAATTAACTTTTTGCAATTCGTAATTTATCATACGAATTGTAATTCATAACATACAAAATGTAACATACACTAAATGGAGTGTATTGGATTTACGTACAGAATAATACGAAATGCTCTGAGACCAGGTTGAGTCAACGCAAAGATTATTGGGACAAAGGAAGAACATTTGCATTGGATTCCATTTCAGGTATAACAAATTGATATTGCATATCCTTGAACCATTGTGGTGACAAGTTGACACCTCAAAATGTATAGAACATATTTTTCATGATAGGCGGAGTGGCGAGTCAATAACATCAAAACCATGAGCATTCTATACACACTGGTTAGAATGAAGTGGCTCAATAAATATCAACCAACAAAACATGCATGTTGTTCTCAGCAATTTTATTCAACAATGTTGAAAACAAAAGGATAATAGAAAATACTACAAAGTTTGTAACTGACAATACAAAGCAGTTCTGAATAGGTCAGTGTCTGCTGTTCTTCCTCCTCTTCAGAGCCTTCCACTCTCCCTCCTGGGTGGCCAGACTGCCAAACAGTTCCTTCACCTTCCTCTTCCTCTCCGCATCCCTACACACAAAGAGGGAAGCAAAAAAACATCAGGTCATCTGCACATGTAAGAAGTCCATATATTTTCAAGTATTTTTTAATAAAAAGAACAGTGGTTAAGCGGGGGATTGTAGAAAGGTGAAGGGCACAGAAGGGAAAGTGGCCAAGGTGGGGCTCAAATACCCTTCGCCAAGGGGTATGTAGTCAGGAGTTGGCAGTGCTACCACTAGACCAGACTGGTATGTGTTTTAGTGATAAGTGTATGTATGTGATGTCATACAGACCTGCCCATGACCTCATTGAGTTTCTCTCGGGCCAGGAAGCGGGTGTCTTTACGGATCTCTCTCAGAGCTCCCTTGAACTCTTTCTTATACTTGTGGTTCAACCTTTCCTTCTCCCTCTCCTCCTTTGTGTTCCCTCGCTTCTTCCCATAGTCCAGCCTGGAATTGAGAGAAGGTTTACAAAATGACTTATGAAGGTGACACTACAGGGGAACATATTTATTTTGTACTCTAATTTTCATAAGAGTTTGTTATACATAAATTAATTCAGTCTCACAATCTTTCTTCAATCTTTGATGTAAGCCAAATGGGTGCATGTGACACTACAAGGGAATACAATCCTTCTCTATCTTAATCTTCAGAGGGGTAATGCTACACAAATAACTGAATTAAGATGAGTCTCACTCACGCTACAATGTTTGGTGTAAACAACTTGAGGGGAATGGATTGAAGATGACATTACAAGGGAATACAATCACTTTCTTTTCCTTTCTTTTTCTCCACACAAATAACTGAATTTAGAGGTTTCACTCACACTTCTACAATCTTTGGTGTGAATAGTTTGAGGGGAATGGGTTTCTTCTTCTCAAACACCAGGAGAGGATGTGACGTCAGGGAACCGGATATGGCCGCAAGGATTTCTCCATGAAGCTCCTGGGACAAGAAGATAAAAGAAAAGTGTTCAATATTAGAGCATATATTAGAAAAGCTAAAGCATACAATTAACATCAATACTGAACCAGATGAAAGGTTGAATGTTAAGAAAATATTACGCTAAAACAGTTATCATACACACTGAATCAGCTTGAAGCAAATTTAAAATCAAATGTCATTTATGAAGCCATTTTTACACCCAACAGTGACAACGGGCTTTACAGCTACCCGGCGTAGAAGATTGTACCGTTTTCAGATACATTTCAACATGTATTAAAAAACACCTGTACAAAAACACCATGTGTTAGACAACTTGCACGTCAACAAATCCTACATCAATTGCAACTAGTGGTGAAATAGTGAGCATTTCTGTGAGGGTAAGCAGCTGAACTGAGACAATGTTCTATTGCAATAAGCATCTTGCTAGCCTGTGTGAAGGTCATTCATATACTGCTTTACCCCTATTCCCATACCAATACAGTGAGGGAAAAAAGTATTTGATCCCCTGCTGATTTTGTACATTTGCTCACTGACAAAGAAATGATCAGTCTATAATTTTAATGGTAGGTTTATTTGAACAGTGAGACAGAATAACAAAAAATCCAGAAAAACACATGTCAAAAATGTTATAAACTGATTTGCATTTTAATGAGGGAAATAAGTATTTGACCCCCTCTCAATCAGAAACATTTCTGGCTCCCAGGTGTCTTTTATACAGGTAACGAGCTGAGATTAGGAGCACACTCTTAAAGGGAGTGCTCCTAATCTCAGCTTGTTACCTGTATAAAAGACACCTGTCCACAGAAGCAATCAATCAGATTCCAAACTCTCCACCATGGCCAAGCCCAAAGAGTTCTCCAAGGATGTCAGGGATAACATTGTAGACCTACACAAGTCTGGAATGGGCTACAAGACCATCGCCAAGCAGCTTGGTGAGAAGGTGACAACAGTTGGTGTGATTATTCGCAAATGGAAGAAACACAAAATAACTGTCAATCTCCCTCGGCCTGGGGCTCCATGCAAGATCTCACCTCGTGGAGTTGCAATGATCATGAGAACGGTGAGGAATCAGCCCAGAACTACACGGGAGGATCTTGTCAATGATCTCAAGGCAGCTGGGACCATAGTCACCAAGAAAACAATTGGTAACACACTTTGCCGTGAAGGACTGAAATCCTGCAGCGCCCGCAAGGTCCCCCTGCTCAAGAAAGCACATATACAGGCCCGTCTGAAGTTTGCCAATAAACATCTGAATGATTCAGAGGAGAACTGGGTGAAAGTGTTGTGGTCAGATGAGACCAAAATGGAGCTCTTTGGCATCAACTCAACTCGCCGTGTTTGGAGGAGGAGGAATGCCTATGACCCCAAGAACACCATCCCCACCGTCAAACATGGAGGTGGAAACATTATGCTTTGGGGGTGTTTTTCTGCTAAGGGGACAGGACAACTTCACCGCATCAAAGGGACGATGGACCTTAATCCCATAGAAAATCTGTGGAGGGAGCTGAAGGTTCGAGTTGCCAAACGTCAGGCTCGAAGCCATAATGACTTGGAGAAGATCTGCAAAGAGGAGTGGGACAAAACTGTGTGCAAACCTGGTGGCCAACTACAAGAAACGTCTGACCTCTGTGATAGCCAACAAGGGTTCTGACACCAAGTACTAAGTCATGTTTTGCATAGGGGTCAAATACTTATTTCCCTCATTAAAATGCAAATCAATTTATAAAAATGTTTACATGCGTTTTTCTGTCTCTCACTGTTCAAATAAACCTACAATTAAAATTATAGACTGATCATGTCTTTGTCAGTGGGCAAACGTACAAAATCAGCAGAGGATCAAATACTTTTTTCCCCTCACTGTATATATACACACACACTCATACAGTGGGGAAAAAAAGTATTTAGTCAGCCACCAATTGTGCAAGTTCTCACACTTAAAAAGATGAGAGAGGCCTGTAATTTTCATCATAGGTACACGTCAACGATGACAGACAAATTGAGAAAAATAAATCCAGAAAATCACATTGTAGGATTTTTAATGAATTTATTTGCAAATTATGGTGGAAAATAAGTATTTGGTCACCTACAAACAAGCAAGATTTCTGGCTCTCACAGACCTGTAACTTCTTCTTTAAGAGGCTCCTCTGTCCTCCACTCATTACCTGTATTAATGGCACCTGTTTGAACTTGTTATCAGTATAAAAGACACCTGTCCACAACCTCAAACAGTCACACTCCAAACTCTACTATGGCCAAGACCAAAGAGCTGTCAAAGGACACCAGAAACAAAATTGTAGACCTGCACCAGTCTGGGAAGACTGAATCTGCAATGGGTAAGCAGCTTGGTTGGAAGAAATCAATTGTGGGAGCAATTATTAGGAAATGGAAGACATACAAGACCACTGATAATCTCCCTCGATCTGGGGCTCCATGCAAGATCTCACCCCGTGGGGTCAAAATGATCACAAGAACGGTGAGCTAAAATCCCAGAACCACACGGGGGGCCCAGTGAATGACCTGCAGAGAGCTGGGACCAAAGTAACAAAGCCTACCATCAGTAACACACTACGCCGCCAGGGACTCAAATCCTGCAGTGCCAGACGTGTCCCCCTGCTTAAGCCAGTACATGTCCAGGCCGTCTGAAGTTTGCTAGAGTGCATTTGGATGATCCAGAAGAGGATTGGGAGAATGTCATATGGTCAGATGAAACCAAAATAGAACTTTTTGGTAAAAACTCAACTCGTCGTGTTTGGAGGACAAAGAATGCTGAGTTGCATCCAAAGAACACCATACCTACTGTGAAGCATGGGGGTGGAAACATCATGCTTTGGGGCTGTTTTTCTGCAAAGGGACCAGGACGACTGATCCGTGTAAAGGAAAGAATGAATGGGGCCATGTATCGTGAGATTTTGAGTGAAAACCTCCTTCCATCAGCAAGGGCATTGAAGATGAAACGTGGCTGGGTCTTTCAGCATGACAATGATCCCAAACACACCGCCCGGGCAACGAAGGAGTGGCTTCGTAAGAAGCATTTCAAGGTCCTGGAGTGGCCTAGCCAGTCTCCAGATCTCAACCCCATAGAAAATCTTTGGAGGGAGTTGAAAGTCCGTGTTGCCCAGCGACAGCCCCAAAACATCATTGCTCTAGAGGAGATCTGCATGGAGGAATGGGCCAAAATACCAGCAACAGTGTGTGAAAACCTTGTGAAGACTTACAGAAAACGTTTGACCTGTGTCATTGCCAACAAAGGGTATATAACAAAGTATTGAGAAACTTTTGTTATTGACCAAATACTTATTTTCCACCATAATTTGCAAATAAATTCATAAAAATCCTACAATGTGATTATCTGGATTTTTTTTCTTCTCATTTTGTCTGTCATAGATGACATGTACCTATGATGAAAATTACAGGCCTCTCTCATCTTTTTAAGTGGGAGAACTTGCACAATTGGTGGCTGACTAAATACTTTTCTTCCCCACTGTATATATACAGTGGGGTATTTGATACACTGCCGATTTTGCAGGTTTTCCTACTTACAAAGCATGTAGAGGTCTGTAATTTTTATCATAGGTACACTTCAACTGTGAGAGACGGAATCTAAAACAAAAATCCAGAAAATCACATTGTATGATTTTTAAGTAATTAATTTGCATTTTATTGCATGACATAAGTATTTGATACATCATAAAAGCAGAACTTAATATTTGGTACAGAAACGTGTTTGCAATTACAGAGATCATACGTTTCCTGTAGGTCTTGACCAGGTTTGCACACACTGCAGCAGGGATTTTGGCCCACTCCTCCATACAGACCTTCTCCAGATCCTTCAGGTTTCGGGGCTGTCGCTGGGCAATACGGACTTTCAGCTCCCTCCAAAGATTTTCTATTGGGTTCAGGTCTGGAGACTGGCTAGGCCACTCCAGCACCTTGAGATGCTTCTTACGGAGCCACTCCTTAGTTGCCCTGGCTGTGTGTTTCGGGTCGTTGTCATGCTGGAAGACCCAGCCACGACCCATCTTCAATGCTCTTACTGAGGGAAAGAGGTTGTTGGCCAAGATCTCGCGATACATGGCCCCATCCATCCTCCCCTCAATACGGTGCAGTCATCCTGTCCCCTTTGCAGAAAAGCATCCCCAAAGAATGATGTTTCCACCTCCATGCTTCACGGATGGTGTTCTTGGGGTTGTACTCATCCTTCTTCTTCCTCCAAACACGGCGAGTGGAGTTTAGACCAAAAAGCTCTATTTTTGTCTCATCAGACCACATGACCTTCTCCCATTCCTCCTCTGGATCATCCAGATGGTCATTGGCAAACTTCAGACGGGCCTGGACATGCGCTGGCTTGAGCAGGGGGACCTTGCGTGCGCTGCAGGAATTTAATCCATGACGGCGTAGTGTGTTACTAATGGTTTTCTTTGAGACTGTGGTCCCAGCTCTCTTCAGGTCATTGACCAGGTCCTGCCAGTAGTTCTGGGCTGATCCCTCACCTTCCTCATGATCATTGATGCCCCACGAGGTGAGATCTTGCATGGAGCCCCAGACCGATGGTGATTGACCGTCATCTTGAACTTCTTCCATTTTCTAATAATTGCGCCAACAGTTGTTGCCTTCTCACCAAGCTGCTTGCCTATTGTCCTGTAGCCCATCCCAGCCTTGTGCAGGTCTACAATTTTATCCCTGATGTCCTTACACAGCTGTCTGATCTTGGCCATTGTGGAGAGGTTGGAGTCTGTTTGATTGAGTGTGTGGACAGGTGTCTTTTATACAGGTAACGAGTTCAAACAGGTGCAGTTAATACAGATAATGAGTGGAGAACACGAGGGCTTCTTAAAGAAAAACTAACAGGTCTGTGAGAGCCGGAATTCTTACTGGTTGGTAGGTGATCAAATACTTGTCATGCAATAAAATTCAAATTAATTACTTAAAAATCATACAATGTGATTTTCTGGATTTTTGTTTTAGATTCCGTCTCTCACAGTTCAAGTGTACCTATGATAAAAATTACAGACCTCTACATGCTTTGTAAGTAGGAAAACCTGCAAAATCGGCAGTGTATCAAATACTTGTTCTCCCCACTGTATATATACACACATACATACATACAGTTGAAGTTGGAAGTTTATATACACTTAGGTTGGACTCCACACATTTCTTGTTAACAAACTATAGTTTTGGCAAGACGGTTAGGACATCTACTTTGTGCATGACAAGTAATTTTTCCAACAATTGTTTCCAGACAGATTATTTCACTTATAATTCACTGTATCACAATTCCAGTGGGTCAGAAGTTTACATGCACAGTCAACTTAGTGTCTTTAAACAGCTTGGACAATTCCAGAAAATGATGTCATGGCTTTAGAAGCTTCTGATGGGCTAATTGACATCATTTGAGTCAATTAGAGTTGTACCTGTGGATGTATTTCAAGGCCTACCTTCAAACACAGTGCCTCTTTGCTTGACATCATGGGAAAATAAAAATAAAATCAGCCAAGACCTCAGAAAAATAATTGTAGACCTCCACAAGTCTGGTTCATCCTTGGGAGCAATTTCCAAACGCCTGAAGGTACCACTTTCATCTGTACAAACAATAGTACGCAAGTATAAACACCATGGGACCACGCAGCTATCATACCGCTCAGGAAGGAGACACGTTCTGTATCCTAGAGATACTTTGGTGTGAAAAGTGCAAATCAATCCCAGAACAACAGCAAAGGACCTTGTGACGATGCTGGAGGAAACAGGTACAAAAGTATCTATATCCACAGTAAAACAAGTCCTATATTGACAGAACCTGAAAGGCTGCTCAGCAAGGAAGAGGCTACTGCTTCAAAACCACCATAAAAAAGCCAGACTACGGTTTGCAACTGCACATGAGGACAAAGATCGTACTTTTTGGAGGAATGTCCTCTGGTCTGATGAAACAAAAATAGAACTGTCTGGCCAAAATGACCATCGTTATGTTTGGAGGAAAAAGTGGGTAGCTTGCAAGCCGAAGAACACCATCCCAACCGTGAAGCACGGCATCATGCTGTGGGGGTGCTTTGCTGCAGGAGGGACTGGTGCACTTCACAAAATAGATGGCATCATGAGGAAGGAAAAGTATGTGGATATATTGAAGCAACATCTCAAGACATCAGTCAGGAAGTTAAAGCTTGGTCGCAAATGGGTCTTCCAAATGGACAATGACCCCAAGCATACTTCCAAAGTTGTGGCAAAATGGCTTAAGGAAAACAAAGTCAAAGTATTGGAGTGGCCATCACAAAGCCCTGACCTCAATCCTATATAACATTTGTGGGCAGAACTGAAAAAGTGTGTGCGAGCAAGGAGGCCTACAAACCTGACTCAGTTACACCAGCTCTGTCAGGAGGAATGGTCCAAAATTCACCCAACTTATTGTTGGAAGCTTGTGGAAGGCTACCCGAAACGTTTTACCCAAGTTAAACAATTTAAAGGCAATGCTACCAAATACTAATTGAGCGTATGTAAACTTCTGACCCACTGGGAATCTGATGAAATAAAAGCTTCAATAAATAATTCTCTACTATTATTCTGATATTTCACATTCTTAAAATAAAGTGGTGATCCTAACTGACCTAAGACAGGGAATTTTTACTAGGATTAAATGTCAGGAATTGTGAAACACAGTTTAAATGTATTTGGCTAAGATATATATATACATATACACACACACATACACTGCTCAAAAAAATTAAGGGAACACTAAAATAACATCCTAGATCTGAATGAATGAAATAATCTTATTAAATATTTTCTTTACATAGTTGAATGTGCTGACAACAAAATCACACAAAAATGATCAATGGAAATCAAATGTATCAACCCATGGAGGTCTGGATTTGGAGTCACCCTCAAAATTAAAGTGGAAAACCACACTACAGGCTGATCCAACTTTGATGTAATGTCCTTAAAACAAGTCAAAATGAGGCTCAGTAGTGTGTGTGGCCTCCACGTGCCTGTATGACCTCCCTACAACGCCTGGGCATGCTCCTGATGAGGTGGCGGATGGTCTCCTAAGGGATCTCCTCCCAGACCTGGACTAAAGCATCCGCCAACTCCTGGACAGTCTGTGGTGCAACGTGGCGTTGGTGAATGGAGCGAGTCATGATGTCCCAGATGTGCTCAATTGGATTCAGGTCTGGGGAACGGGCGGGCCAGTCCATAGCATCAATGCCTTCCTCTTGCAGGAACTGCTGACACACTCCAGCCACATGAGGTCTAGCATTGTCTTGCATTAGGAGGAACCCAGGGCCAACCGCACCAGCATATGGTCTCACAAGGGGTCTGAGGATCTCATCTCGGTACCTAATGGCAGTCAGGCTACCTCTGGCGAGCACATGTCCCAGTTCTTCCAAGGCATGTCACCCACTGAGCATGTTTGGGACGCTCTGGATAAACGTGTACTACAGTGTGTTTATCATTTATTTTTTTCTACTCAAAACCACCCGCGGGCCAGATTGGACCCCCTGCATTAGAATTAGACAAGAAGGATCCATCAAAACGCATAGTGGTCTCTGACTTGTGGTCAGACTTGCTTAGGTGGAAGAAACTTAACTTGCACCCACAGTGCATTCAGAAAGTTTACAGACCACTTCCTTTTTTGTTACGTTACAGCCTTATTCTAAAATGGATTAAATTCATTTTTTCCCCTCACTCTACACACAATACCCAATTATGATAAAGCGAAAACAGGTTTAGAAATGTATTAAAGATGAAAAACAGAAATACCTTATTTACATAAGTATTCAGACCCTTTGCTATGAGGCTCGAAATTGAGCTCAGGTGCATCCTGTTTCCATTGATCATCATTGGAGATGTTTCTACAACTTGATTGGAGTCTACCTGTGGCAAATTCAATTGATTGGACATGATTTGGAAAGGCACACACCTATCTATATAAAGGTCCCACAGTTGACAGTGCATGTCAGAGCAATAACCAATCCATGAGGTCGAAGGAATTGTCCGTAGAGCTCTGAGACAGGATTGTGTCGAGGCACAGATCTGGGGAATGGTACCAAAACATTTCTGCAGCATTATAGGTCCCCAAGAACACAGTGGCCTCCATCATTCTTAAATGGAAGTAGTTTGGAACCACCAAGACTCTTGCTAGAGTTGGCCGCCCAGCCAAACTGAGCAATTGGGGGAGAAGGGCTTTGGTCAGGAAGGTGACCAAGAACCCGATGGTCACTCTGACAGAGCTCCAGAGTTCCTCTGTGGAGATGGGAGAACTTTGCAGAAGGACAACCATCTAAGCAGCACTCCACCAATAAGGCCTTTATGGTAGAGTGGCCAGACAGAAGCCACTCCTCAGTAAAAAGGCACATGACAGCCCGCTTGGGGTGCACCTAAAGGACTCTGACTATGAGAAACAAGATTCTCTGGTCTGATCAAACCAAGATTGAACTCTTTGGCCTGAATGCCAAGCGTCACGTCTGGAGGAAACCTGGCACCATCCCTACGGTGAAGCATGGTGGTGGCTGCATCATGCAGTGGGGATGTTTTTCAGCGGCAGGGACTGGGAGAGTAGTCAGGATCGAGGGAAAGATGAACGGAGCAAAGAACAGAGAGATCATTGACGAAAACTCACTCCAGAGCGCTCAGGACCTCAGACTTGGGTGAAGGTTCACCTAATAGGACAACCCTAAGCACACACCCAAGACAATGCAGGAGTGGCTTCGGGATAAGTCTCTGAATGCCCTGGAGTGGCCCAGCCAGAGCCCGGACTTGAACCCGTTCGAACATCTCAGGAGAGACCTGAAAATAGCTGTGCAGCGACGTCCCCATCCAACCTGACAGAGCTTGAGAGGATCTGCAGAGAAGAATGGGAGAAACTCCCCAAATACAGGTGTGCCAAGCTTGTAGTGTCATACCTAAGAAGACTCAAGGCTGTAATCGCTGCCAAAAGTGCTTCAACAAAGTACTGAGTAAAGGGTCTGAATACTTATGTATATCAGTTTCTTATTTTTAATACATTTGCAAACATTTCTAAAATCCAGTTTTTGCTTTGTCATTATGGGGTAGTGTGTGTAGATTGATGAGGGAAAAAAAAAAACAATTTAATCAATTTTAGAATAAGGCTGTAACATAACAAAATATGGAAAAAGTAAAGGGGTATGAATACTTTACGAATGCACTGTATTTATTTTCAATGCTGAATTGAATGTCTTTAAGAAAACAAAAGGTTTCAATGTTTTTTGTTTGTTGCAAACACCCTTTCTGAATTTAAAAGTTATCCAAGATGTAATCATCTGGTTTTTCAAAAGTATCTGTAATCTGATTACAATATTTTTGCTGCTAACATAACTGATTACAGTTCTTTCTTTTTTGTAATCAGATGTAAAACTCCAGGGGTCACCGCCCGTGGAAGGCATTGACCTCCTTACTGTTAAATAAGGCTGATAAGCGTTTCAGTGACAGGTGAAGAGAATGAACATACTCAACTCTATCCTCTTGCAAAAAAAAAAAAAAACTAATTAAAACGGTGCTTGATTGACAAATCTAACTAATCCCTGATTTGTTAACCACAACACTTTGTAACGGTCTTCAACTTTTCTTGAGAAGTGTTTTACTGCAGAAACATTTACCCAGGGCAGCCCAACTAAGTTGTCTTTGGATGACACTACATTTCTACTCACCTGTAAGGCTGCAGGATACGTTTTGATTGGAAGATGTTTGGAGAGCAGGGTTGTGATTGGCTGAAAGATGTGCGAGTAGGAAGTGAGTTCTCTGTAGAGCGAGGAGCAGCGCTTCAGCAGGTCCAGACAGGTGGCCACAGCAGACAGCCTGGGAGGGGGGGGGGGACATCATTAGGACAGAAGACACACTAGTTTAATGACCGGACCCACAGACGCGCAAAAACACACACGGACACAGCCACATACAATGACCCATTCATAGGGAATGTTGAGATTTCAGACACACACACACTCCTAGTCACCTGGGGTGGAGTCTAAGTGTGTGTGACGTCCACTACCCTACCAGGGTCATACTGTTTCGCTCTAGTCTCCACCCATGAGGCCTGGAAGCTAACACAGCGTTGACAACTACCATGGCACTGAGACTCTTCACACAACCACGCAGCCCCCACTCTGTCTTGGTTTCTTCACACACACACACTCACTCAACCCTGCATCTGTCTTTGTAAGCCCCACAAGAATGTCTTCCTGTGAAGACCAGAAGGCTTTCTCTCAGCACTGACTTCATTTGGGCAGTGGCTATGATGGGTGTAGGTAGTTTGTGGGAGGGGTGGTATGCGTATGTTATAAAGGAAACAATCAACTGATTTAAACAGGAAAGTGGGTGCCAGTCTAATTACTGCTCAAATAAACGAACAAAACTTGAACATCTCTGGAGAGACCTGAAAATAGCTGTGCAGCGACGCTCCCCAAGAACGTGAGAAAATCCCCAAATACAGGTGTGCCAAGCTTGTAGCGTCATACCCAAGAACACTCAAGGCTGTAATTGCTGCCAAAGGTGCTTCAACAAAGTACTGAGTAAAGGGTCTGAATACTTATGTAAATGTAATATATCCGTAAGAAAAACTATAATATATATATATATATATATATATATATATATATATATATATATATATATAGTGAGGGAAAAAAGTATTTAATCCCCTGCTGATTTTGTACATTTGCCCACTGACAAAGAAATGATAAGTCTATAATTTTAATGGCAGGTTTATTTGAACAGTGAGAGACAGAATAACAACAACAAAAATCCAGAAAAACACATGTCAAAAATGTTATAAATTGATTTGCATTTTAATGAGGGAAATAAGTATTTGACCCCCTCTCAATCAGAAAGATTTCTGGCTCCCAGGTGTCTTTTATACAGGTAACGAGCTGAGATTAGGAGCACACTCTTAAAGGGAGTGCTTCTAATCTCAGTTTGTTACCTGTATAAAAGACACCTGTCCACAGAAGCAATCAATCAATCAGATTCCAAACTCTCCACCATGGCCAAGACCAAAGAGCTCTCCAAGGATGTCAGGGACAAGATTGTAGACCTACACAAGGCTGGAATGGTCTACAAGACCATCGCCAAGCAGCTTGGTGAGAAGGTGACAACAGTTGGTGCGATTATTCGCAAATGGAATAAACACAAAATAACTGTCAATCTCCCTCGGCCTGGGGCTCCATGCAAGATCTCACCTCGTGGAGTTGCAATGATCATGAGAACGATGAGGAATCAGCCCAGAACTACACGGGAGGATCTTGTCAATGATCTCAAGGCAGCTGGGACCATAGTCACCAAGAAAACAATTGGTAACACACTACGCCGTAAAGGACTGAAATCATGCAGCGCCTGCAAGGTCCCCCTGCTCAAGAAAGCACATATACAGGGCCGTCTGAAGTTTGCCAATGAACATCTGAATGATTCAGAGGAGAACTGGGTGAAAGTGTTGTGGTCAGATGAGACCAAAATCGAACTCTTTGGCATCAACTCAACTCGCCGTGTTTGGAGGAGGATGAATGCTGCCAATGACCCCAAGAACACCATCCCCACCGTCAAACATGGAGGTGGAAACATTATGTTTTGGGGGGGGTTTTCTGCTAAGGGGACAGGACAACTTCACTGCATCAAAGGGACGATGGACGGGGCCATGTACCGTCAAATCTTGGGTGAGAACCGCCTTCCCTCAGCCAGGGCATTGAAAATGGGTCGTGGATGGGTATTCCAGCATGACAATGACCCAAAACACACAGCCAAGGCAACAAAGGAGTGGCTCAAGAAGAAGCACATTAAGGTCCTGGAGTGGCCTTGCCAGTCTCCAGACCTTAATCCCATAGAAAATATGTGGAGGGATCTGAAGGTTCGAGTTGCCAAACGTCAGCCTCGAAACCGTAATGACTTGGAGAAGATCTGCAAAGAGGAGTGGGACAAAATCCCTCCTGAGATGTGTGCAAACCTAGTGGCCAACTACAAGAAACGTCTGACCTCTGTGATTGCCAACAAGGGTTTTGCCACCAAGTACTAAGTCATGTTTTGCAGAGGGGTCAAATACTTATTTCCCTCATTAAAATGCTAATCAATTTATAACATTTTTGACATGCGTTTTTCAGGATTTTTTTGTTGTTATTCTGTCTCTCAGTGTTCAAATAAACCTACCATTAAAATGATAGACTGATCATGTCTTTGTCAGTGGGCAAACGTACAAAATCAGCAGGGGATCAAATACTTTTTTCCCCTCACTGTATGTTTTTGCTTATAATGTCTGACATTTAGGTAGGCTATTTGTTAGTCAACTTGTCTATAATTAGATACCCTACATGCAGCTTCTCTTGTCATTACTTGTTGCCCTAGAAGACAAAACCCTTGCTCACCAGAATGTCATAAATTGACAGAATAAATGCTTCAAATCTTGTTGACATCGGTCAAGTTTTTCTTTCATCTCTGCTTCTCTCGCCCAGCAAAGACATTTAGAGACCGGGGAGAAAATGCAACAAAAAAACACAGGAAATATTTTCTTTGCAACATTTTCAAAATGACAGTTTGACCAGTTTTAAGGAAATTAAACTTAAAACGACCCAACATGTCTTTGATAAGATTTCAGTTTGGCTTGGATGCATATTTTATGTAGTTGAAATACTATCAGCTTTTATGATGCTGAGAAAGATAGCACCTTTACAGACACACATTCATTCTTTTAAGATGCAGATTATTTTTTTATCCAGAGTAAAAATGTACATTTGGTGTATCATTTTACTGTAAGAAAAATGCTTAATTCTGCAGGGGTTAAATATTATATTAGGGTATGTGAGATGTTATAGACCTAGTCAGTGTCCAAAATTTCAGTTAGGCTACTTCATTTAACCCTAAATGTAATTTAGGCTACTCCATTTAACCCATCTGAACAGTATAGTTCCCCTGAGGTGCCATTTTGAAGTCCCCCATCTTGTGACTGTGAATTTGTATAGCGCCTCACAAATCACACATATCATTTCATCTTTTACCACTACCAAATCTTTCCCAAACATTAGACTACTGTTCTGGCCCTCCCTTCTATTTATTTTCAACTCTCCACATCTTTTCTCTTATTGAATTAAACTCAGACATTGTCCTTTTTGCCTCAGTGGATGGACGTTAACTTTTTCTGCCCAAGCTCCCAAAAAGCATTTGGTGGGTATTTGGCGCCCTGCAGTTAGTGCGTCGCCTAAGCTTTAGGGCCTAACTTCAGATAAAAAATAATGAAAGAGAAACCTCAGTGTAGCCTAAATATGAATTGCGCAACAACTCTACATTTAAGGATATTTTATGTATCATTTTCTCTTTATTCAACCCGCCACTACACACCCGCCCTTCATCCACACAATACTTCATGACCCTAAAGCCGCCGTCCTGTGGATATAACTGCAGGGACTGCGGGTTATGCCCATGGGCATCCCGTGGGAATGCAGCCCTCTACAACACTTAATCCATGATTACCCTCTTCACTCCTCCTACACTACATCTGCATCCCAAATGGCACCCTATTCCCTTTACAGTGCGTATAGAGCTCTGGTCAAAAGTAGTGCACAGCCTACTAGGAGGGCTAGGCATGAGTAATCGAGTCCACGAAAGGACGTCAAAACTCGATCTTTAACCAGAGATTTTAAAAAATCGAATACTGTAAAACTATTTGGTGGAATGTGCTTTCCCGAACGGGCAAGAAAAATGTTGTCCCTCTAGTGTTCCATTTGTACATGTGCATTTGCGGGGCACAACAAAAAACAAACCAAGCATCAGTTTCTCTCCCTAAATTCCCTTTCACCTCCGTGTCTCTCACTCAATTGCGTCAACACACACACACACAAGCTAGAGGAAGAGTCGCTAGAGCGCGATGAGCCAAGTAGAAATTTCCTCAAAATAGTCAGAATTAATCTACGATAACTCAAGAAACCGGTCACTAATTGTGACGTTTTTAGTTGCGCAACTTTACATCTAACTAATTTAACTGTTTGGTGCAGAATTTCTCAATGGAAAACGAGTCGTCTCTCGTTGAATGACGACTGTCACGGTTTCGGCCGAGGCTGCTCCTCTTCCTTGTTCGGGCAGGCTTCGGCGGTCGTCGTCTCCGGAGTACTAGCTGCCACCGTTCTATGTTTCGAGTTAGTTTAGTTTCACCGTGTACTGTCACGTTATCGTCTTTGTTTGTTTTGATCGTGTTTCACTTATTAAAGAATATGTTTGCTTGCAACGCTGCGCCTTGGTCCTCCTCATTGGTAGACGATCGTGACAACGACAAACACTTTATTGAAGAATCCCAACTGTTGACCATTCACCGACGAAGGGGCGTAGATTACGGCTACCGATTTCAGCTTGCCTCCAGAAAAAATGTGTACCCTCACCGAAGTCCAAAAATAACAAAAACGTCACAAAATGTCATAATACATGCAAACTTTTCCGAACTGTTTTGGCTGGGAAGCATACGGATGCCTTTAGACTACTTTGCGAACTGCTAGTGCCATTTAGAATTGGTTAGCCTAGGCTATAACCCCCCTAAACGTACAGGTTCCACACTGAAAAAATGCAAAAACATTTGTTTGATAAAGACAAAGAGCAATTTTCATTAGAATCATTAAGCCTCGGCCTACTCACCAAATAGATGTTGTGGCCGTAACACATCACTGTAGTGTTCAATGTGTACCGGTAATTGTTAATCCATTTAGAAAATTCCAAAGAACAGGCCGAATAAACTAAATCGAACATCTGTATATCGAAAAGAAAACAGAATTTGGTTTGTAACCCTGAAGAAATTGACTTTCAACTCGCCAAATTGAGCCCCGTTACAAATGATCACTCTTTTAGAATAACTGTTCCAGACGTGAGATAAGCTTCACACTGGCAACTATTTTCATTTGGAAAAATATTCTGTTCTATTTTATTATTTTATATTCAGGGACCGAAACAGTCCGGAACAGAACCCTTTATTTTAAAAACAATTTCCAGGCCTATGAAAAGCCCTCCCTCTGTCAGTCAGAAACTTATTCTAGCGTCTGCCTGCCAGCTGAAAATCTTTGGACGTGCGCGCGTGCGTACAAGCCCCTTCTCAGCAAAGCTGTAGCCTACTGATGTTACAAGTGTGATTCTGCACACACAAGCTTGTTAGCTAGCTAGCTTCTTTGGTCCAACGTTAAGACAACTCTGAAGTTTCAAGGCATTCAAAGTTCCTCCATAGAAGCTGCTCCTCCGTAGGTATAATTATGTGGGCTTAATTCAGATAATGCATGTCATCAAAGATGTCAAGCGCTTCAAGCCAAGCCTCCTCCTCGACCCCCTCTCCCCACACGCAAAATTTCAGTTGCATCTCGTGCTGGACACTTGTCTTTCCATCATGCATGTAAACAACTCACTGAGCTATAGCTTGCCCGCTCCATATCAAGCTGCTCTTTCCGCACTGCATGATTAGTGAAGTAATCTAATGTTGTTTTAAAAATACGATTGGTTGGTTCGGTTCAGAATGAAACTGGAAAATAATTGTTGGTTCCAACCTCTGGTTATATTACATATAAAATATGTGTCTTGCCTGTGACAAGGGCTCGGGAAATAAGAGCGTCTTGTCGGCTGAATTTACAAAACAAGGCTATGCCATTGCACTGCCATAGGCTTCTACAAGCAAGTGACACTGCTGAGGTTACTGCCTTTTTGAAGATTGTCTTCCACGATATAATATAACCCGTTGATATTACGGTTTCAATAAATTAATCTTAAAAATGGGACTTGTTTTTTTACTGACTGAAAATATATGGGGCAATTTAGCAATTAGGATTTGTTATTTGTAATGGTACTGATGGCATATAGATAAGTGAGAGAAAAAATTCAAGTGCAGGCCTTGTGTTCTAAAAAATCTTTTTTTTTTTACTCGAGTACTCAAACAATAATAATCATGTGAGTACTCAAAGTCAAAACGCCCATCCCACAGCCTACATCGACCCACTCAATCCCTATTCAGAGGGGTCCCTACAAGTCTGACACCTTATTACTAAACATATTATTCAGAATAAGGGCTACAATAATGGCACATACATACGACATGGGTTATTTGCTACACTGCTTCAGACAAGTATTATGAATGTGCATGCATGCGCTGAGGTACACGCTAGCGCCCCCCACATACACACCTCTCTAATCAGGGGTATTCTCTTTCTCTCCCTCTCTTTCTCTCTTTCTCAGATGAAGCTAATAGCAGGCTGCTAGGCTGGTCTGTTGAGTGGAGTGTTGCCTACACACCAGATGCAGTGTGAAGGAGGAAGAACACTGCTGACTAATTCTGATCGCTTCTAATTAGCCCAGTGCCCACACTCACTCACTGCCTCATCTCTGAAGACACACAGCCACATGGGTTTACTGGGAAATGAGTGTTACAGTGCCCAATTTGTTCCTTACCCCTTACCCTTGGGCCTAACCCTTCCTAGGTTTGCAGATCCAACAGGTCTAGATAGGTATAAGGAGTATAGTGGTGGAGCTTCCACCATATTACTTCCACCTTACAGATCTGAAAATAAAGGGTGCCATGGGTAACAGGGTAGGAAGAGAATTGGTGCTCTGCTCTCTGTCTTACCTGTAGTGGTCCGTTTCCAGGTCGGTGGTCAGTGTGAGTGTCCGGGTGGCAGACAGTGGAAGGGTCTTCTTCCTCCATGTCTGGCTGGACTCTGGGTCTGACAGCACCAGCAGGTCACTGACCTTACTGCTCTGCCTGAAGGGTGGCACCACTGAGTAACCTAGGAGGAACACAACACAGCAGCCAGTCATGTTAGGGCCCTAGGTGTCACACTGTCTACATCAGTGGAGGCTGCTGAACGGCTCATAATAATGGCTGGAATGGAGCCAATGGAATGGCATTAAACACATTGAATACCATTCCACCAATTCCACTCCAGTTATTACCACGAGCCCATCCTCCCCAATTAAGGTGCCACCAACTTCCTGTGGCCTACATGTAATATAAATACAGACAGGGCTCCAGGCTTTTACATGACAAATAAACCCACTAGAACAACTATGGAGGAGACATATACTAGTGGAAAGAGGCAAACAATATCTGTAACACACTCCTTCATTTCTGGAGAAAAGCATCAGAATGATCTAAAAACATTTAAATTCCACTAAATCCACTAATTCAATCAGCATCAACAGGAGTTTAGATCTTGACACCAAGCATAGCTTTAGCTTAGCTTTAATTCTGCCGATGATGGTTTGGCATGGCAGTGAAACTATTTCACCGGGCGCCGCTGTACTGTCTCTACAGCAGTGTGCAGTATCATAATTTAGCTGACAGACACACCGAGGCAATCACAGTACAGACAGACAGGCAGACAAACGTTTTTGGTTATTTAGAAGTGTTCATTAGGACTTCTGCCCACTATGCACTAGGGATGGGCACGGTTATTAGAATATCCGAACTGACAGTATTCAAAATCAAATCAAAGTTTATTGGTCGTGTACACAGTTCAGAAGATGTTAGCTCCTAAAGATGCAGTGAAATGCCCCCCCCCCCCCCCAAAAAAAAAGAAATGTCAGAACAAATCCAATGAATAACCCAAATAGCACAGTATTTAAAATGCAATCTATACATATATACACTGGATGAATTTACACAAGATATACTAAAAATGATATGTACAGCAGTAGATATATTAGAGCGAGCAGTCAAGAATCCAGTATATAAAGAAATGGGTTTAAAGTGTCACTAAAATGCAATGTACAGTAAGTAGTAAAATGAACTCTGTCGAGAATACAGTATTTAAATACACAGTACAAACCCCATGGCAAAATTGATAGAATTAGAGGCAATTAGCTTCTGGACCAGAGTGTCCGCAGCTCTTTTTGGCCTTCCTGTGACCCCGGGTGCTGTAGATGTACTGGAGGGCAGGCAGTGTGCCCCCGATAATACGTTGGGCTGACCGCACCACGCTCTAGAGAGCCCTGCAGTTGCTGGCGGTGCAACTGCCGTACCAGGCAGTAATAAAGGATACTCTCGATGGTGCATTTGTAGAAGTTTGTGAGGGTCTTAGGAGCCAAGCAGAATTTCTTCAGCCTCCTGAGGTTGAAGAGGCGCTGTTGCGCCTTCTTCACCACACACAGGACCTGTGATATGCACGACGAGGAACTTGAAGCTTTTGACTCTCTCCACTGTGGCCCCGTTGATGTGGATAGGAGCGTGATCACTCTGCCAGGGCTCTCACCTCCTCCATGTAAGTGGTCTCGTCGTTGTTGGTAATCAGCAAACTTGATGATTGAGTTGGAGGCGTGCATGGCCACGCAGTCAAGGGTGAACAGGGAGTGCAGGAGGTGGCTGAACACACATCCCTGTGGGGCCCACGTGTTGAGGATCAGCGTGGCGGAGGTGTTGTTGCCTACCTTCACCACCTGAGGTCAGCCCATCAGGAAGTCTAGGATCCAGTTGCACAGCGAGGGGCTCAGACCCAGAGCCCTGATCTTTGTAATAAGCTTTGGTTACTTGTGTGAGTATTCATTTTTGAGAAAACAAATGATAGGCCTATTTTAACAACGAAAAGGCATTGTCTAAATTCAATTCAAATATCCATACGACATTGTTACATGCAAGGACATACCATATTTTATAAAGCAATAATAAAGCATCTCTCTACTCCGTTGTTTCCAGGGCCGAAACACTTCTGGTTTTTGTTTCTACCTGGTAGTTAATTGCACTCACCTGGTGTCCCGGGTCTGAATTAGTCCCTAATAGAAGGAGAGGATGAAAACCAGAAGTGTTTCGGCCCTCTAGGACCAGAATTGGGCAGCCCTGCTCTATACTGCAGTGGACGGGCGCCCACTCGCTGACCAGTGATCCTCTCGCTCACTTAGTCTCACCTGTAGTGGTTAAATAGTCTCTCCCTCTCGCAGCAAGTGCTCAGGTTATAAACATAGCTAAGTACTTTTTTTTAACAATATATTTTGAATATCCCCAAAAACTACATGATATTATTTGAATAGTGAAATTATTTCAAATGCCCATCCTTAACGTAAGCGAGCAGCGTTCTATTGCTTTGACGTCACAGATCAAATAACACCATAACAATGGGGGGGAAGAAAGAGAGAGAAGGCCTACATGTGGCTGATTGAGCAGCATATCAGAACATACTAGACACATAGCAGTGTGAACTGGCATATAAACCAACATGACATCGGGTGTGGCTGCTTATGGTACTGTGCTGAATACCTTGAGAAGGCGGGGTTTTAGCTGGATTGGGGTCAATTTCATTTCAATTCAGGAAGTAACCTTGAATTCCAATTATACTAATCAGAAAAATTGAAATCTCAGCTTACGTCCCGAACTTACTGAATTAAAATGGAATCAACCCTAACCTTAGTGGGTAATCTAATAACCAAGTTGATGAGCAGATATGACAGTAGCCCATTAACAGAAAGACCGTACCTGTAGAGGTCTTATCTGGCACGGCCAGGTGTAGTACTCCCAACAGGAAGTTGATGAGCTCAGGACAGAATCTCTTGGAGAAGGAGACGTACTCCACAGCCAGACAGCACAGCACCAGGCCTGATGTCACATCCTCTAATGACATCACGGGACACTGCGATGACATCAAACAAACACACAGGGAAAATAGGTTTTTTAAATGTAGGCAGAAATCACAGCCTCAAACTACTTTGCCTACTAAACATTTACACACACACACAATAACAAGCTTGAGAAAAGGACAATAATGTTTCTAATGTGCTTTCAATCCCTTTTCCTTCTCTATGACCTTGTGACACTTCTGTGCAGCCAATTTTTTCTCAAATAAAGCCATTAGCTTCATCTAGCTAGCCAGTCTGCTATCTTTTTCTAGTGTGTGTGTATGTACAGTGGAAAGAACAAGTATTTGATACACTGGCAATTTTGCAGGTTTTCCTACTTACAAAGCATGTAGAGGTCTGTAATTTTTTATCATTGGTACACTACAACTGTGAGAGACGGAATCTAAAACAAAAATCCAGAAAATCACATTGTATGATTTTTAAGTAATTTATTTGCATTTTATTGCATGACATAAGTATTTGATACATCAGAAAAGCAGAACTTAATATTTGGTACAGAAACCTTTGTTTGCAATTACAGAGATCATACGTTTCCTGTAGGTCTTGACCAGGTTTGCACACACTGCAGCAGGGATTTTGGCCCACTCCTCCATACAGACCTTCTCCAGATCCTTCAGGTTTCGGGGCTGTCGCTGGGCAATACGGACTTTCAGCTCCCTCCAAAGATTTTCTATTGGGTTCAGGTCTGGAGACTGGCTAGGCCACTCCAGGACCTTGAGATGCTTCTTACGGAGCCACTCCTTAGTTGCCCTGGCTGTGTGTTTCGTGTCGTTGTCATGCTGGAAGACCCAGCCACGACCCATCTTCAATGCTCTTACTGAGGGAAGGAGGTTGTTGGCCAAGATCTCGCGATACATGGCCCCATCCATCCTCCCCTCAATACGGTGCAGTTGTCCTGTCCCCTTTGCAGAAAAGCTTCCCCAAAGAATGATGTTTCCACCTCCATGCTTCACGGTTGGGATGGTGTTCTTGGGGTTGTACTCATCCTTCTTCTTCCTCCAAACACGGCGAGTGGAGTTTAGACCAAAAAGCTATATTTTTGTCTCATCAGACCACATGACCTTCTCCCATTCCTCCTCTGTATCATCCAGATGGTCATTGGCAAACTTCAGACGGGCCTGGACATGCACTGGCTTGAGCAGGGGGACCTCGCGTGCGCTGCAGGATTTTAATCCATGACGACGTAGTGTGTTACTAATGGTTTTCTTTGAGACGGTGGTCCCAGCTCTCTTCAGGTCATTGACCAGGTCCTGCCGTGTAGTTCTGGGCTGATCCCTCACCTTCCTCATGATCATTGATGCCCCACGAGGTGAGATCTTGTATGGAGCCCCAGACCGAGGGTGATTGACCGTCATCTTGAACTTCTTCCATTTTCTAATAATTGCGCCAACAGTTGTTGCCTTCTCACCAAGCTGCTTGCCTATTGTCCTGTAGCCCATCCCAGCCTTGTGCAGGTCTACAATTTTATCCCTGATGTACTTACACAGCTCTCTGGTCTTGGCCATTGTGGAGAGGTTGGAGTCTGTTGGATTGAGTGTGTGGACAGGTGTCTTTTATACAGGTAACGAGTTCAAACAGGTGCAGTTACTACAGGTAATGAGTGGAGAACAGGAGGGCTTCTTAAAGAACAACTAACAGGTCTGTGAGAGCCGGAATTCTTACTGGTTGGTAGGTGATCAAATACTTATGTCATGCAATAAAATGCAAATGAATTACTTAAAAATCATACAATGTGATTTTCTGGATTCCGTCTCTCACAGTTGAAGTGTACCTGTGATAAAAAAATGACAGACCTCTACATGCTTTGTAAGTAGGAAAACCTGCAAAATCGGCAGTGTATCAAATACTTGTTCTCCCCACTGTGTGTGTGTGTATATATATATATATATATATATATATATATATACAGTGGGGAAAAAAAGTATTTAGTCAGCCACCAAATGTGCAAGTTCTCCCACTTAAAAAGATGAGAGAGGCCTGTAATTTTCATCATAGGTACACGTCAACTATGACAGACAAATTGAGAAAAAGAAATCCAGAAAATCACATTGTAGGATTTTTAATGAATTTATTTGCAAATTATGGTGGAAAATAAGTATTTAGTCAATAACAAAAGTTTCTCAATACTTTGTTATATACCCTTTGTTGGCAATGACACAGGTCAAACGTTTTCTGTAAGTCTTCACAAGGTTTTCACACACTGTTGCTGGTATTTTGGCCCATTCCTCCATGCAGATCTCCTCTAGAGCAGTGATGTTTTGGGGCTGTTGCTGGGCAACACCGACTTTCAACTCCCTCCAAAGATTTTCTATGGGGTTGAGATCTGGAGACTGGCTAGGCCACTCCAGGACCTTGAAATGCTTCTTACGAAGCCACTCCTTCGTTGCCCGGGCGGTGTGTTTGGGATCATTGTCATGCTGAAAGACCCATCCACAATGCCCTTGCTGATGGAAGGAGGTTTTCACTCAAAATCTCACGATACATGGCCCCATTCATTCTTTCCTTTACACGGATCAGTCGTCCTGGTCCCTTTGCAGAAAAACAGCCCCAAAGCATGATGTTTCCACCCCCATGCCTCACAGTAGGTATGGTGTTCTTTGGATGCAACTCAGCATTCTTTGTCCTCCAAACACGACGAGTTGAGTTTTTACCAAAAACTCATATTTTGGTTTCATCTGACCATATGACATTCTCCCAATCCTCTTATGGATCATCCAAATGCACTCTAGCAAACTTTAGACGGGCCTGGACATGTACTGGCTTAAGCAGGGGGACACGTCTGGCACTGCAGGATTTGAGTCCCTGGCGGCGTAGTGTGTTACTGATGGTAGGCTTTGTTACTTTGGTCCCAGCTCTCTGCAGGTCATTCACTAGGTCCCCCCGTGTGGTTCTGGGATTTTTGCTCACCGTTCTTGTGATCATTTTGACCCCACGGGGTGAGATCTTGCATGGAGCCCCAGATCGAGGGAGATTATCAGTGGTCTTGTATGTCTTCCATTTCCTAATAATTGCTCCCACAGTTGATTTCTTCAAATCAAGCTGCTTAGCTCTTGCAGATGCAGTCTTCCCAGCCTGGTGCAGGTCTACAATTTTGTTTCTGGTGTCCTTTGACAGCTCTTTGGTCTTGGCCATAGTGGAGTTTGGAGTGTGACTGTTTGAGGTTGTGGACAGGTGTCTTTTATACTGATAACAAGTTCAAACAGGTGCCATTAATACAGGTAACGAGTGGAGGACAGAGGAGCCTCTTAAAGAAGTTACAGGTCTGTGAGAGCCAGAAATCTTGCTTGTTTGTAGGTGACCAAATACTTAATTTCCACCATAATTTGCAAATAAATTCATAAAAAATCCTACAATGTGATTTTCTGGATTTTTTTCCCTCAATTTGTCTGTCATAGTTGACGTGTACCTATGATGAAAATTACAGGCCTCTCTCATCTTTTTAAGTGGGAGAACTTGCACAATTGGTGGCTGACTAAATACTTTTTTCCCCCACTGTATATATATATATATATATATATATATATATATGAATCACATTGACAAAGTCAGAGGTTCTCTAGCCTGCTTTCACCATTCACATAGCTACAAACTCATTAACCTGTTGGCGTGTAGATGTTACATAATAATAATACAACTTATCATATTTTCCCCTGGCTAGGTTTGCTTTGACAACACCACCATATTCAACACTAAGAAAGGACATGACTCCACAGGTCAAAAGTAGAAGCTTAGTGAAAATTCAGGCATGTAGCAACAGAAAGAGTGTGTGCGCTTGTTCCTTTCCGTTGATCAACATCTGGAGCTGAGCTATCTACATAAACACCATGATTAAACAAAGGGTTGGTGGCAGGAAGGAAGGATACACCCCTCTTCCGCAGACCTGGGTTCAACTACTATTTGAAATCTTTCAAATACTTTCAGCGTTTGCTCTAACCTGCCTGGAGTGCCAGATGGGCAGGGAGCTGTTTTGGGAATATTCTAATGGTCCGTTAAGCCAGGCAAGCTAAATACAGCACAGTTAAAGTATTTGAAATGATTTCAAATAGTATTTGAACCCAGGTCTGGTTCAGCGAGAGGAGCTCCAACCCACTTCAACAGCGAGACTGGAGGCCAAGGAAGGAATCTACTGAGGGAAAAATAAGTTGATTCAAAAGGTATACGAGATGGAGATGAAGGGATGATGAAATCCTATGAAAAAAAGACAAGCCTACAGAAGGTAGACAACAGAGAGAGAAGAGAAGAAGAATAATAGAAAAGAGATGGTGAAGTCCTTTTATAGAGAAGACTGACAGGTCCGGAGGCGTGTTTCTATGGTTGTGAGGTAGGGCGGACCCGACCCAAAGAAATCTTGGTAGACCAAAAGTCGTCTGTTCTTTCGACCAATCGTTTGGTAGAAAATGTTAAGTGTATTTTTCCATATATAGACACACCCTATGTGTTTCAATAAAATCAACTATATGCTGATGCTTTAAGCTTCGTTTGATGAAATAAGACAAATGCCTCAAGAGGGCGGCAGAGATCTAGATAACCAGACAAAAAAAACCTTGACCTAGCCAAACTATTCTCCTCCCGCTCCTGCTGGCTTTCCCAGATTCTGCCATTACTCTCCTGGAGTCGCCGCCAACCTTTCTCATATGGAATGCTAATTTATCTTCCAATTTCTACCGATCAGCGTGACCGTTATGGTTTTCATAAGCACATTTTCGTGAAACAGTTTCATTTAACTTATAATAACGTCTTCATATCTCAAAATAAAATGTTGATCCAAATCTAAATGAAAATGATATCAACCTAAAAAGTTAATTTTATTGCCATTGCCAACTATGAGCTCACCGGAGCTGAGTACCGGCACCTCAAATGTTCTACTGATTGAGCTCCTGCTCCTCTTATAGAATATTAGCTCAAAAGTATTGTGGAGCTCCTGCACCTAAATATAAAACAGTACCAGCACCCAAAATGAGTAACAGAACCTATTTCAGTCCAAGTCAAACACTGATAAGAAGTAATCAGTTAGGCTTATTTTATGACGTTTCCACTGGATCAGAGCATTACATTTTTCCCTTTCACGCGGAGTGGTTATCGAAAGGGAGAGAGCGGGAAATACTTTTCAAATACATTGAGGAACTATTGTAATTCTCTATGGATGTAAAAACAAACTTTGTTTGCTTGCTGTTTGAGGTGAAGAAAACAGGCTACTTTGAGAAGCTCCACAGGTCATTAGTGGTGGTGCGTTAAGCCAATCAGAAATACTATCAGATCCCTAAATGGATCCATTTATATGCCTACATTTGCGCACAGGCCAGGTAGCCTATAGGCCTACTTCTATGCGTGCGCGTCCTTACTCAACATTGACAGGAGCGCGCCAAACAATAGACAATGACTAAATTGACAAAACTCGTAAATGGAATGAAATAAAGCAAAACATCTTTCTCACAAGTTTAGCATAGGTTGTGCACTCTGCAAACAATGTGTCCACTCCGACAATGAACACAGGAAGACTGGAATAATAATACTGAACGCATTAACAGAAATTACCATAACCAAAGTAACAAACATTGTAGATTAGGAATTAACGGTAAATGTACTACCGGTGATACAGTGAGGGAAAAAAGTATTTGATCCCCTGCTGATTTTGTACGTTTGCCCACTGACAAAGAAATGATCAGTCTATAATTTTAATGGTAGGTTTATTTGAACAGTGAGAGACAGCATAACAAACACATGTCAAAAATGTTATAAATTGATTTGCATTTTAATGAGGGAAATAAGTATTTGACCCTCTCAATCAGAAAGATTTCTGGCTTCCAGGTGTCTTTTATACAGGTAACGAGCTGAGATTAGGAGCACACTCTTAAAGGGAGTGCTCCTAATCTCAGTTTGTTACCTGTATAAAAGACATGTCCACAGAAGCAATCAATCAGATTCCGAACTCTCCACCATGGCCAAGACCAAAGAGCTCTCCAAGGATGTCAGGGACAAGATTGTAGACCTACACAAGGCTGGAATGGGCTACAAGACCATCGCCAAGCAGCTTGGTGAGAAGGTGACAACAGTTGGTGCGATTATTCGCAAATTGAAGAAACACAAAATAACTGTCAATCTCCCTCGGCCTAGGGCTCCATGCAAGATCTCACCTCGTGGAGTTGCAATTATCATGAGAACGGTGAGGAATCAGCCCAGAACTACACGGGAGGATCTTGTTAATGATCTCAAGGCAGCTGGGACCATAGTCACCAAGAAAACAATTGGTAACACACTACGCCGTGGAGGACTGAAATCCTGCAGCGCCCGCAAGGTCCCCCTGCTCAAGAAAGCACATATACAGGGCCATCTGAAGTTTGCCAATGAACATCTGAAAGATTCAGAGGAGAACTGGCTGAAAGTGTTGTGGTCAGATGAGACCAAAATGGAGCGCTTTGGCATCAACTCAACTTGCCGTGTTTGGAGGAGGAGGAATGCTGCCTATGACCCCAAGAACACCATTCCCACTGTCAAACATGGAGGTGGAAACATTATGCTTCGGGGGTGTTTTTCTGCTAAGGGGACAGGACAACTTCACCGCATCAAAGGGACGATGGACGGGGCCATGTACCGTCAAATCTTGGGTGAGAACCTCCTTCCCTCAGCCAGGGCATTGAAAATGGGTCATGGATGGGTATTCCAGCATGACAAAGACCCAAAACACATGGCCAAGGCAACAAAGGAGTGGATCAAGAAGAGGCACATTAAGGTCCTGGAGTGGCCTAGCCAGTCTCCAGACCTTAATCCCATAGAAAATCTGTGGAGGGAGCTGAAGGTTCGAGTTGCCAAACGTCAGCCTCGAAACCTTAATGACTTGAAGAAGATCTGCAAAGAGGAGTGGGACAAAATCCCTCCTGAGATGTGTGCAAACCTGGTGGCCAACTACAAGAAACGTCTGACCTCTGTGATTGCCAACAAGGGTTGACACCAAGTACTAAGTCATGTTTTGCAGAGGGGTCAAATACTTATTTCCCTCATTAAAATGCAAATCAATTTATAACATTTTTGACATGCGTTTTTCTAGATTTTTTTGTTGTTATTCTGTCTCTCACTGTTCAAATAAACCTACCATTAAAATGATAGACTGATCATTTCTTTGTCAGTGGGTAAACATACAAAATCAGCAGGGGATCAAATACTTTTTTCCCCTCACTGTATATGTAATGGGGAATTGATATATACTAACAATCAAACGCAAACAATTCACACAATGAAGTTATGAAACAATGAATGTGCACAAATTCACGGGAGAGAGCGCATTCTGGAAAGAGAATTGCATTGTGCATCAGGGTGCATGGTCAATCTGATGTCTACATTGGCCATGCAGCATTTATGGTGATATAGCCTCAGCAGAAGTCCCACCTACCGTCAACCAATCATGTCAATGCGGAGCTATACAGAGCCCTCCGCATTGTTTCAACATTTGGGAGGCGCATTGCGATGCAGTACCGAGCTCGATTTGACCTCTGCATGCCTCTGGAGGCTCCGCAATTGCGTCACACCCTCCACATAGAGCCTCCGACCACATTTTCGGATCAAGCATAAAATTGGGCTTTTAGTCTAGGCCTCCGCAATGGATTAGTTCACTGAGATGGGCATGACTATATACAGTACCAGTCAAAGGTTATGGACACACCTACTCATTCAAGGGTGCAGTTAACTCTAATGAACTTATCCTCTGCAGCAGAGGTAATCTGGGTCTTCCTTTTCTGTGGCGGTCCTCACGAGAGCCAGTTTCATCATAGCGCTTGATTGTTTTTGCGACTGCACTTGAAGAAACATTAAAAGTTCTTGAAATTTTCCAGATTGACCTGTCTGACTGTCGTTTCTCTTTGCTTATTTGAGCTGTTCTTGCCATAATATGGACTTGGTCTTTTACCAAATAGGGCTATCTTCTGTATACCACCCCTACCTTGTCACAACACAACTGATTGGCTCAAACGCATTAAGATGGAAAGAAATTCCACAAATTAACTTTTAACAAGGCACACCTGTTAAATGAAATTCCAGGTGACTAACTCATGAAGATGGTTGAGAGAATGCCAAGTGTGCAAAGCTGTCAAAGGCAAAGGGTGGCTACTTTGAAGAATCTCAAATATATTTTGATTTGTTTAACACTTTTTTGCTTACTACATGATTCCATATGTGTTATTTCATAGTTTTGATGTCTTCACTATTATTCTACAATGTAGAAAATAGTACAAATAAAGAAAAACCCTGGAATGAGTAGGTGTGTCCAAACTTTTGACTGGTACTGTATGTATGTATGTATGCATGCATACACACACAACGTATTCAGATGCCTTATTCTAAAAATGATTACCGTAATTTTCGGACTATAAGCCGCGCCTTTTTTCCCATTTTTCGACCCCTGCGGCTTATATAACGGTGCGGCTAATCTATGGATTTTTACAGCTAACGGCCACTAGAAGACCTCCTAAATCTATGGATTTTACAGGTTACAGTCCACCAACTTTAACTCTATGGGCTCTATGACCGGTCCGCGCCCCCCACCTTTAAGCGGCGGGCTCCAGCAGGAAAAGCTGGAGGCTGGAAAAGAGTGAGACAGGTAGCGCGCAAAAGTAAAAGTGGAACCGAGAGTGGTACGAGAGACAGAACGAGAGCAAGACAGACAGACATTACGAGAGCGAGACAGTTTGTGCAAAGGAAGTTTTCATGCACAAACCCTCATTATGGAAAACAAACGTAGAAATGCATATGATGCAGCTTTTAAGTTAAAGGCAGTCAATCTGGCTGTAAAAGAAGGAAATAGAGCTGCTGCACGTAGCCTTGGCATCAATGAGTCAATGGTGAGACGTTGGAGACGCCAGCGGGAAGAACTGTCTCAATGCAAAAAGTCAAAAAAAGCTTTCAGAGGTAATAAAAGCAGATGGCCCGAACTTGAAGACTTTCTTGAAGATTGGGTGAACACACAGAGAGCAGACGGCCGAGGTGTTTCCACCGTGCAGATCCGACTGAAAGCTGAAACAGTCGCCACCGAAATGAAAATTGAAAATTTTAGAGGTGGACCATCCTGGTGTTTCAGATTTATGAGACGAAAGGGACTCTCCATCAGGGCACGGACGACTGTGTGTCAGCAACTCCCTCCCGACTACCAGGAAAAAATAACAAACTTCGGCGAATTCACACAAAGAATGATAGAGGAATATTCCATCGGACCGGACCAGATCATAAATATGGATGAAGTGCCTTTGACGTTTGACCTGCCTCTCACTAGGACTGTTAACAAGAAAGGTGAATCGTCCATCACGTTGAGAACCACTGGCCACGAGAGAACGAATTTCACTTGTGTTCTTGGCTGCACAGCATCTGGATTAAAGCTTCCGCCAATGGTGATTTTTAAGCGGATTACAATGCCAAAAGAAAAGATCCTGAACGGCATCTCCTTTAAAGTCAACAAGAAAGGGTGGATGATGGAAAGCGTAATGAATGAGTGGCTGAATGAGTGCTACGTCAAGCGCCCTGGAGGATTCTTTCGCCAAAAAAAAGCTTTGCTCGTTTTGGACAGCATGAGGGCCCATATAACGGATTATGTGAAAGCAGCCATCAAGAGCACAAACTCGATTCCAGCTGTGATTCCTGGGGGCACAACGAAGCATCTGCAGCCACTCGACATCAGTGTCAATCGTGCGTTCAAAGTGGCACTACGCGTTCAGTGGGAGGCGTGGATGACTAGCGGCGATAAATCATTCACCAAAACTGGTCGCATGCGAAAAGCAACTTTCGCTCAAGTTTGCGAGTGGATCCTGATAGCGTGGAGGAGTGTCAAAACATCCACGATCATTAACGGGTTCCGAAAGGCTGGACTGCTGCGTGATGAAGAGGAGGACGCCGCCACAGCTGAGGCCCTTCAGAGTCTGTTCGATTCCGACAGTGACGAAGAGGAGTTCGTTGGTTTTGAGAGCGTCAACGAAGGAGAGAGGAGAGTGGCTGACGAAGCCACCCTGAGCCTGTTCGTTTCCGACACTGAAGATGAGGACTTTGGTGGTTTTAGTACGCAGGAAGAAGACGGAGATGAGGATTAATGACTTGACTTTTCTGGTTACAGCCGTGTACTGCACCTTAGCCTAAAAGATGAAGACGAGGATTAATGACTTTTCTGGTAGGCTGATTACCGTATATTTTAAGCAGCCGTGTTGCTGCAACTTTAGGTTTACGCGCTTACTGTCGTGTTACAGGCACTTTATTTTGCACTTTAAAAAAAACACATTTAATTTAGCCATTGATATTGCCTCGTCAAGCGCTGTAAGCTTAGTTTTTTGTTATGGTACTACTGTAGGCTGTAATGTAGATAAATATTCAAAGATGAGCACACTTTTTCAAGGTTTTTCAAAAATAACCAAAGTTAAGTGGTTAAATGATTGTGACGCTATTAACTAATTTTGCTGGAATACGTTATGCAAATATGCAACTTGTTTGTTGAAATGTTAATAAATGGGAGCTTCCTCAAGCAGCCATCTCTTTCCCGACAATCCCCTCTGTGCACGAACCCTTACATATGGTAATTAAACATTAAAACACCTGCGGCTTATAGTCCAGTGCGGCTTATATATGTACACATCATTCAATATCATTCAATTTAGCTGATGCGGCTTATACTCCGGTGCGCCTTATAGTGCGGAAAATACGGTAAATTGTTTTTTTCCCTCAATCTACACACAATACCCCATAATTACAAAGCAAAAACAGTTTTTTTTGTAATGTTTGCAAATGTATTAAATATAAAATAAGTATTTACATTTACATAAGTATTCATACCCTATACTCAGTACTTTGTTGAAGCACCTTTGGCAGCGATTACAGCCTTGAGGCTTCTTGGGTATTACACTACAAGTTTGGTACACCTTTATTTGTGGGAGTTTTTCACATTCTTCTCTGCAGATCCTCTCAAGCTCTGTCAGGTTCGATGCCAAGCGTCGCTGCACAGCTATTTTCAGGTCTCTCCAGAGATGTTCGATCAGGTTAAAGTCCGGGCTCTGGCTGGGCCACTCAAGGACATTCAGAGACTTGTCCCGAAGCCACTCCTGCATTGTCCTGGCTGTGTGTTTAGGGTCGTTGTCCTATTGGAAGTCTGAGGTCCTGAGCGCTCTGGAGCAGGTTTTCATCAAGGATCTCTCTGTACTTTGCTCCGTTACATCTTTCCCTTGATCCTAACTAGTCTCCCAGTCCCTGCCGCTGAAAAACATACCCACAGCATGATGCGGCTACCACCATGCTTCACCGTAGGGATGGTGCCAGGTTTCCTCCAGACGTGACATTTGGCATTCAGGCCAAAGATTACACTCTTGGCTTCATCAGACCAGATAATCTTGTTTCTCATGGTCTGAGAGTCCTTTAGGTGCCTTTTGGCAAACTCCAAGCGGGCTGTCATGTGTCTTTTACTGAGGAGTGGCTTCCATCTGGCCACTCTACCATAAAGGCCTGATTAGTGGAGTGCTGCAGAGATGGTTGTCCTTCTGGAAGGTTCTCCCATCTCCACAGAGGAACTCTGGATCTCTGTCAGTGACCATTGGGTTCTTGGTTACCACCCTGACCAAGGCCCTTCTCCCCCAATTGCTCAGTTTGGCCGGCGGCCAGCTCTAGGAAGAGTATTGGTGCAGAAATGTTTTGGTACACTTCCCCAGATCTGTGCCTCGACACAATCCTGTCTCGGAGCTCTACGGACAATTCCTTCGACCTCATGGCTTTTGCTCTGACATGCACTGTCAACTGTGGGACCTTATATAGACAGGTGTGTGCCTTTCCAAATCATGTCCAATCAATTGAATTTACCACAGGTGGACTCCAATCAAATTGTAGAAACGTCTCAAGGATGATCAATGGAAACAGGATGCAACTGAGCTCAATTTCAAGTCTCATAACAAAGGGTCTGAATGCTTATGTAAATAAGGTATCTGTTGTTTTTTTTTTGAATTTTACAAAAATGTCTAAAAACCTGTTTTCACTTTGTCATTATGGGGTATTGTGTGTTGATTGATGAGGGGGAAAAATTATTTAATAAATTTTAGAATAAGGCTGTAACGTAACAAAATGTGGAAAAAGTCAAGGGGTCTGAATACTTTCCGAATGCACTGTATATTACTGCTTGACTAAAACAAATCTCGGTCGACCAACAGCCTAACGACCAAACAATCGACTAATTGCGGTCAGCCCTATTGTGAGTGAAGACCATTTTAATCCAGACAACTTGACACAATCTGTGTCATACACACACACAGACACAGACAAGCATGGACACAGGCTCACACACGGTGGAATAATTACCTTGGTGAGGGCCTGGCTGATGTACAGTAGGGCTGGGGTGGTGACAGGGTGGCGGAAGTCTGAGGTGGGGAACAGCAATGCTGTTATCTTCAGGTAAATGAGCTGAGAAAGGAAAGAGAGAAGTAGAGAGAGGTAGAAAGAGAGACAGCGAGAGAGAGACGTCACCAACACGTCAACTTGACAGAACACTGTCAGAGAGAACAAACCAATTTACACAGACAAGCCTGGTGCTCACTGTTAGGGCTAGGAATCGCCAGGGACCTCACGATACGATATTATCCCGATACTTAGGTGCTGATATGATATGTATTGCCATTCTCACTATTCTATATGTACTCACTATATGTCTGCTGCAGAGAGACGAGAGAGCATGAGAAAATTAGTTTTGTTGGCTCACTATTTAAAAAGGATGGAGAACAAGCTATAGGATGAAAAATACAGGCGTTTTGGCGCAGGTACAGCCGAATAGCACTAGCAAATAATGAAATTAAAATTGGAGTCAAGTATCGATATAATAACGTTTATTTTATAAAAAAGCGATATGTAACTGTATCGATTCTCCCCCACATCACTTCTCACTGTCAGAGAACAAATGGAACAGAATCAGATGTCAGACGGGTATTTCCCTGGCTTTTTTCCTGACTTGACATGTAGTGCAGTGTTTCATGCAGAAAAAGATAGCAGTCCATGACAATAATGTAACACAGAGAGGTAGGAAGCAAAACCATTTGAGAGGAAAGTCAAAAGTACCATGTCTAGTTGTGGGAAGGCGGCCCGACCCTTGACCTCCAGTACCTCCTCCATGCTGTGTGCGTTGTTAACCAGGGTCGTCTGCATCGCCTTGGAAGCAGCTTCAGGGAACAGCTGACATAGACCATACAGCTGCCTGGGGAGCAGTAGGGAGAGACAGAACAAACCAGGACTATCACAATCAATACACCTGGCACAGTCAAATCCTATAGCATATCAAAACTAGAGAGCTGAGGAGAGTTACTCACGGTATCAGTTTGTCTATTGTGGAAAGTTCCGGTGGACTCCTGGTAGCCAACTCGCCCACATACTCCAGCAGAAAGCCAAATAATTTCTGAACGAGAAAGTGAGAAATCCACAGCAGTTGAACCAAATAACTATTTTGATCCCTAGCAAAACATTTGCATATCTGTTAACAATTCCATCTTGTGATTCAGGCTGAACTCTACTGACTTGTAGTTTGAGTTTGTTCCCCACAGCCAGACTGGGATGGTTACACTTCTGTGTCCTGGCCAGGATGATACACTGGTGGTCAGCAGGATGACCCTGCAGCAGGCCCTTCAGGTCACTGTAGCTCTCTGGAGCTGGGAGGAGGAGAGGAAAGGGGGAGAGAAGAACATTGAACATATGTGGAGAAGGCAGACAAGACAGTGGTGTTGTGTCAGGGCATGACCACTAGGGGAGTCATGTTTTGTTTTGCTAGATGACTCAAGAGAGAAGTCAATATTAGCTTTCAACTGAAACATAACTCATTTTAGATCAACCCTCCAATTATTTTTCATATATACCAATATATTCCAAAGCTATCAACTACAGAAAATGATGTCCAGTTCGTTATCTTATTATAGATAGATCATATAAAACTGGGGTCTTACCTTTGAAAGTATATGGTAGTTCTGCTTTAGCTGCCTCTGCTTCGGCCTTCCTCTCCTCCTCACTCAGCTGAGATTTGATTGCAGGCGCTTCATCCTTCTCCTCCTCTCCTCCCTCACTCTCCTGCTCAGAGTCCAGGTCTGAGTGGCTATCCTCCTCGTCACTGCCCTCCTCTTCCTCCTCTCCATCAGATTCCTCCTCCTCACCACTCTCTCCTTCTTCACCACCCTCCTCCTCGTCATCCCCCTCTATCTTTGCCCCTTCCTCGTTTATGTTCCATTTCCCATCCTATAGAGAGAGAATGGGAAAAATAGGAATTTGTTATCGGTTGATCTTTCAGTGAATGCCTGTAAATTTGACTGTCACATAAACTCCCCTATGTATTTATTTGGACAGTGAAGCGTAAATATTTAATTTGGCTCTACACTCCAGCATTTTGGATTTGAGATCAAATGTGTCATATGAGGCGACAGTAAGAATGTCACCTTTTATTTGAGGGTATTTTCATATATTTCTGTTTTACCGTTTAGAAATTAAAGCACTATGCATCTAGTCCCCCCATATGAAGGTGTCATAGGTATTTGGACAAATTCACTTATATGTGTACTAAAGTAGACAAGTGTAGTATTTGGTCCCATATTCCTAGCACGCAATGACTACATCAAGCCTGTGACTCTAGAAACTTGTTGGATGCATTTGCAGTTTGTTTTGGTCATGTTTCAGATTATGTTGTGTCCAATAGAAATGAATACTAAAAAACAAAAACACATTTATGCCTCTAACTTTATCACTCATCATTATTCACGATTCATTCATGATTATCCGTAATCATGGTAGCATCCACATTAATGTAGAAGTATTCAGAAACATATATTCTTATTTACAATAAAAGTGACTCCAAAATGACAAAACACTATTTACCATTCATAACTATTGGACACAACATAATCTGAAACAACCAAAACAAACTGCAAATGCATCCAACAAGTTTGTAGTCATTGGACCAAATACTATACTTTTTACTATTTTAATACACATAAGTGAATTTGTCCAAATACCTATGACACCTTCAAATGGAGGGGACTAGATACATAAAGTGCTTTCATTTCTAAACAGTAAAACAGATATGTGAAAATACCCTCAAATAAAAGGTGACATTCTGTACTGTCGCCTAATATGAAACATTTGATCCGAAATAAAAAATGCTGGAGTATAGATCTAAATTAAACGTTTTAGCATCACTATCCAAATAAATGTGTGTGCTCCTTCCTACAACTTCCTTCCATTGAGAGAGTAGAGATGATGCGATGTCGTAACTCCAAGACACAATGTCAAATCATAACCCACACACATTCATAGACATAGCCTCTCTCACCTGAAAGGACAGCGTCTGCTTGGTCCATTATCTTACAGGCCAGAGTCTGCTTGGTCCCTTACCTGATAGGCCAGAGTCTGTTTGTCGTCTCCGTCCAGGATGAAGCCGTCGTTGAGGTCGTCAGCTGACATGTGAGCCTGGGTCTTGGTGCTGTCTTCTACTACATCTCCCATCATCCTCCTCAGCCTGTCAGCCTGGGGCAAGTGTCAAACCACAGACAGGAAAAAGCTTCAGTACAGTAGACGGGTCAAACCACACACACAGAGGGACAAACTCTGCCTGTGTATCAATAGTTTTCACTTCCTTCCCTTTCTCAAGTCCTTATCTCTATGATTACTGCCTGAAAGGTCAGGTGAAAGCAGACCCATTACCCATCAATGGTCATAAAGAAAAAATGACAAGAAAATGGAGCCATTTTAGAGTGTTGAGACACATCCATACCTCTAGTTTCTGCAGGCGTTCCCTTTCCTCCCTGGCCACTTCCTCTGGAGTCTTCATCTTCTCAGACGGTTGAGCCTTCATCTCAAACCCCAGCTCTCGCACCATCATGTCATACTCATCCAGCTGGAACATACAGGGGAAGAGACAAAGATGAGATACAGGGGATTTTCCTTGGGGCACAATCATTTTACTTATCCAGGTTCTCTCACTGAGATAAGGTCTCTGGAAACCTTTTAATTTAATCTTAATGTATACAGGTTAGACTCAATGAGATAAAAATCTATTTTGCATGAGGGACCTGTTTGACTTAGTGGATAAACATTAAAAAGTTCCATTGGAAGCATTTCCTGTTCTTTCACCTTGGGTTTGTCCTCCTCCTCTTGTCTGTCAGCCTTGGGGGCATTCTTGTGAGCCAGCAGCCCCTGGATGCTTTTCCAGTCCTGGTCCAGCTTCTCTGTCAGCACCTGGGACTCCTCCTTCTGGTTCTGCCTCTCCCTCTGAGGACAACCAACAGACCTGTCAGTCATCTGATCTCACCTCAAAGACACCTGTAGAGCTCTGCTAATACTAGAAAAGTGAGTCAAATATCTGGTGGACCACACTATACAACCAAGTCAAGACAAAGGGTATTAAACCGTTCCTAAAAGGAAGAAACTGCAGCACACTGATTATCTTGGATGCTCCCCAAACAATTGAATAGACCTCACACCAACGTTTCAGTGAATAAACCTTAATACCATTCCTAATAGTGTCTAAGACATTAAGGCACATCCTAGAATGAGAAGAGAGGGATTGACGCTCACCTTATCTTGTTTAGACTTGAGGATGAGCTCCTCTATGAGTTCCTGTCTGGACTTGGCTCTCTGGTTCCCCCCGTTATCCTTCTCCCCTTGGGTCTTCCTCCTCAGCAGGCCGCCTCCTCCGAAGTGGGATGCAGTCAGCTCAGCTGGAGGAAAGATGGATGAGAAAATATTGTCATTGTTATGGTCCCTACTTCAGCAGATGTCACCAATAGTGATGCCTCATTTTTTTACAGACACAAATACTTAGCCAATGTACATGTTTCTGTTATTTTTCTCCACCACCCATTTCGCTCGCTTTCCCTCCCTCTGGTCTACAGCTTCCCCCAATTCTGTGGAGCTTGGGAGTCATTTTGTCTTACCTGAGAGCATTCCTTTCTCATCTGCCTCATCGTCACTGTCTACCATGTCGTTGAGCTTCTCCATCTCAGACAGAGACTGGCCATAGTGGGTCAACTCCTCCTCCTCATTTAGGTTATACATGTCCTTCTTGTCTTGGGTACGCTAAAGGGGGACAACATCAAGAGAGGACAACGTTAAGTTATGGACTGATGTACATCTTTATACAATACACATGTATTTGTCCAAATGATACATTGGAAATTAGTCTTCTCCTCTGCTCTCAACCCCCACATAACACACAGATTTGAGAGGAGCACAGGGTCAGACGAAGTGCAGCTCCCCAGGAGCTAGTTTTATGATTCATTTTATATTGGACATGGTGGAAATGGGCACTGCAGGGCTGGGGTGGGCAAACTTTTTGGCTCAAGGGCCACATCGGGATTTCGAAATTTAACAAAAAGAACGCACAGATTTGTTTTAAATGTGTCCAATTTGCAGGCCAGAAAAAGGGCAGTTATTTGAACATATATAAGTCCATTATAGTTTCTACATTTTTAGGGGTTTTACTTTTCTTTGAACAGGGCGTCCCATTGAGACCAATGTCTCTTTTGCAAGGGAGCCCGGCTCCTTATACTTTATCTAGTTTTAGACATTCAAGTGTGGCCTGGAGTGGTTTTTTTTATAAAACAAAATAATATCTTTAAAAAAGAAGACGCGGCCCACAGACCTTAGTGTGCCCAACCTTGTAGAAGGTGTTTAATGCAGTGACAGTGGAGAGAACAGAGATACTGTATGTCTGTCAGTATTGGATCTCACCTGTCTCTCCATCGAAAACCTCTGAAGGATTTTCTCCTCTGGGTCCATCTTGGTGTCATATTCACCAAACCGTCTGTCTATGAACTTATTGGCCTTGTCCTTTGTCTTGTATTCCTTCAGCAGGGTCTCTTTTCGCTGGGGGAAGAAAGGAATATTTTGTAAGCATAAGATCCACACTGGCACAATAATAAATAGAATCAAAGAAACATGGTAACACAAGTTGCAAACTGCTCTAGCTGTAATTTGCGATATTGCAAAGCTCACAGTCGAAACAGTTCACGCATATATTATGATGACATTTTGTGACGTTTTTGTTCGTTTTGGTCTTCTGCAGGTTTTTTTCCGGCTGTTCGTGTACACTACATTTTTTCTTGAGGCAAGTCGAAGTAAGGTAGCCAAAGTCTACTCCTAGTAGGAGTGGGAACTATGGACGGATTTCAAGTGTTGTCATTCATCGAGTGAAGACAAGTTTACATGCGCATTTCTCCCTTGAGAAATACTGCAGGGTAATTCCGCGGTTACGGAATGTATGCCAAACAAAAACCATTGATTTCTAAGTTTAACAAACCATACAACTCTATGCACAAGGACTACTTTGAACAATTTGGCAACATTTTCCAAAAACGCTGTTAAATATCTGCTCCAAATTAAGATTTAAAGATTGGGGTGTGAGCTATGACAGGGTTTCCCAAACTCAGTCCTGGGCCCCCCCCCCGGGTGCAAGTTTTGATTTTTGCCCTAGCACTACACAGCTGATTCAAATAACCAACTCATTATCAAGCTTTGATTATTTGAATCAGCTATGTAATGCTAGGGCAAAAAACTAAAAGTGCACCCAGGAGGGGCCCCAGGACCGAGTTTGGGAAACCCTGAGCTATGACATGGCAAATATATTTTGTTTATTGAACTACAGTAAGTGAAGTGGATTTACACCCGGTAACGGAATGACATCATTGGTCCCTGAGCTGTACTACAGAGAAATGTTTCACAGGTTTGGACAGCGCAGTTCAGTATCGCACAACAGAGTAGTATAGAGTAGAGCTCAGTAAAGTGCAGTACAGTACAACGTATGTTTCACAAGTTTGGATAGCACAGCAGAGTAGACTACAATGCAGTACAATGTACTGTACTCGACTTTTCTGTACTGTATTCTACTGTACTGCATTGTACTGTACTCTACTCTGCTGTGCTCCCTAAACTTTTGAAACATACGTCTATGATAGGTTCAGATTTGGTCCAGGCCATCTGTGTATGGTACTTGCCTAAAGAGCAGCAAGAGAAACTGCCCCTCCCTACCTTCAGGCTATGCTCAAACCCTACACCCCCAACCCGAACACGCCGTTCTGCCACCTCTGGTCTCTTGGCCCTCCCACCCCTACAGGAGGTCAGCTCCGGCTCAGCCCAGTCCAAGCTCTTCTCTGTCCTGGCACCCCAACGGTGGAACATGCTTCCCCCTGAAGCTAGGACAGCAGAGTCCCTGCCCATCTTCCGAAAACATCTGAAACCCTACCTCTTCAAAGAATATCTTAAATAATCCCGCACCCCCCTCCTCACCGCACATTTTGTGAAACAACATGCGCACTTGACTTTTTTTCCCTTACTAGCTCTGACTTTGCTGATAGATACTTTGAGGAAAAATGTACTTACTATGACTGTGATATGTGGTTGTCCCAACTAGCTACAGTATCTTATGATGAATGCACTAACTGTAAGTCACTCTGGATAAGAGTGTGTGCTAAATAACTAAGATTTAAAATGTTTTACGCTAGCTAATGTAAATGGCTATAGCTAGCTAAAAATTGACGTGGCTAGCTAGCTAATTTATCCAGTTTGTCCCACTGACTTTGTATGAGCTCCAGTTAGCATGATAACTGATTAGCATGCTCCCATCCATGGATATTTACACAGTATGTATGTATGTATTAACATATCATGATCATATATTGTAGTGAAAAAACATTTGAGACGTGAATGTCCAACATTTCACTCAAAAACGGTTGCCATGTTTTCCTAAATATTTTAGAATGGCAGACTGATCACATGACCAATGTCTGTGCACTGATTGAACGATTTCTAAAAATGGCCCAATAGGTGGCACTGCCCATAGAAATAAGAATGAATAGAACGGGCTTGGAACCTCTAACCCTGGCAATTTGATTGGTAAACTCATGGGTCCACTCACAATGGCTGCCTGGTATTGTGATGTAATAATTTCCATGATAATGTAGAATGTTCATTCAAATGATGCTAACTCATGTGGCTCATGCAATGGAATGCATTTTTTTGTAATGTTATTTGAGTAGATTCAACAAAACAAATCCTGCTTTTACTTCCTGCTTTGCTCCTATTGGTACACTCGCAATGTCTGCCAGTCCACCCATTATGCCATAATTTGCTTGAATGGGGACGCCCGTTTTATTGATTCTTATTTCTATGGCGCTGCCGATCAAAATTCCTCAGATAATAAAAAGTTGCTCATTTTCAGAGGTGTGGACTCGAGTCACAAATTTGATGACTTGACAGTCGACTTCATAGAAAATAAAAGAACTTAACTTGAGACTCGACTTCGAGCCTCAAGACTCGGCACTCGACTTTGACTTGAGACTGATGACTTGAAATTATCTGGCCAGGTTGTAACATTTTGTCACTCATTTTGAAGCACAGCGTCTCCGTGGATTAGGCTACTCTCCATGCAGCCAGAGACAGTATGGGACTTACAATTTTTTTTTTATTGGCTAGTGAAACGCATACTCGGCCCTCTGATTGGACCAGCAAACTGTCAATGAACACAGGTCGGGTGAGCTAGCGCAGTAAGAAGGTTTTGTGGGGGGTCACGAGTGTGAAACTGAAAAATAAATATTTTAATAGGCGGCATATAGCCTACCATTTGTATTTTATATGTATTCCTTTGCTTATTCGATCTGGTCACTAACATAAGCGTCGGGTATTGCACCAAATTCTTGTTTAAAAAACATCTGTGCTTCAGAACCAAAAAGTTGGGCATCTTGACTGTGACCAATGACCAGTCATCAGCATTGGCGTGCAAAGGCGGGCTCACATATCCAGATTAGTGACCAGAAAGCAAGCACTTGTTTAATTTTCCCTTTGCTAGGTGATTTCATTGATCATTTTCATATTTCAGATAGGCCTAGTTTGGGTGGGTTTATAATTATGTACCTCAGTGTTGGTACTGGGGTATATGTGGTCCTCTGTAGCTCAGATGGTAGAGCACGGCGCTTGTAACGCCAAGGTAGTGGGTTCGATCCCCGGGACCACCCATACACAAAAATGTATGCACGCATGACTGTAAGTCGCTTTGGATAAAAGCGTCTGCTAAATGGCATATTATTATTATTTATTATTATTATATGTCTAAAGATAGCTGTAACATCTTATCGGATGAAGATGTAACATTCTGGCTAATTAATTACGATATTTGTGAGGAAGAAAAAGGCTACAGACAGATCATGCTTTCCATCCGATCCTGCAACCCCCACTGCATACAGGTAGGCCTATGATCCTTCTTTCTCTGGACTCCAGTGAATGTGACATGGTATCCCTAGTTGATATTGACTGCTAACATTAATGACTTTCAGCTCAAAACGCTGTTTATTTCTGTTTCTTGCGTTTTTAAAACGCATCACTGTTTATGGCTGTAATGACAGGCTACACTTGCACAGTGATTGTGCGCACGCGTATGTGCGTGCGCGGGGGTTGCAAGCTTTGAACCACTCCTTTTTGGGGGTCGTGGGTCAAAACACACCAAAACAGTCATGTAGAGGGCACGACAAAGCCTATTCCCCCTCAGGAGACTGAAAAGATTTGACATGGGTCCTCAGGTTCTACAGCTGCACCATCGAGAGCATCCTGACTGGTTGCATCACTGCTTGGTATAGCAACTGCTCAGCCTCCGATCGCAAGGCACTACAGAGGGCAGTGCGTACGGCCCAGTACATCACTGGGGCCAAGCTTCCTGCCACCCAGGACCTCTATACCAGGCGGTGTCAGAGGAAGGCCCTAAAAATTGTCAAGGACTCCAACCACCCTAGTCATAGACTGTTCTCTCTGCTACTGCACGGCAAGCAGTACCGGAGCGACAAGTCTAGGTCCAAAAGGCTTCTTAACAGCTTCTACCCCCCCCCCCCAAGACATAAGACTCCTGAACAGCTAATCAAATGGCTACCCAGACTATATGCATTGTTCCTCCCCCTCTTTTACCCTGCTGCTACTCTGTTTATTATTTATGCATAGTCACTTTTACTATACCTACATGTACATATTACCTCAACTAACCTGTGCCCACGCACATTTACTCTGTACCTGTATTTTTCTGTTGCTCTTTAATAATTTGTAATTTTTATTTTTTACTTAACTATTTTTTACTTAACACGTATTTTTCTTTAAACTGCATTGTTGGTTAAGGGCTTGTCAGATAGAACCTTATAGTCCCACGGTCTTGATTTGTAGTTGAAGAAGTCATTGCATGTAGATTTTTTTTTTTTTAAACCTGACGTGAGTCAATTGAAAACTTGTGACAGTACTTGCTCTAATGCTGCATTAAAAACTACTGGGAACTCCGGGAAAAAACGAGCTTGGACAGGTAAAAACTGATTGGTCACCCACCTCGGAATTCTAACTGGGGAACTCGGTCCACTTTCTAGAGCTCCGACTTTCTGACCTGAAGATCACTGTCGTCATGATTTTACCTCGTATTTTTCCAAGTTCCCAGTCGTTTTGAAAGCGGCATTAGAATGCACGAATTGGACTCGAGACGTTCTACTTGGGATCGACTTGAGACTCGGACCTTGGTCCCACCTCTGAACATTTTCAATCAAAAAAAATTGCGGCAAACATTGCTGGCAAGACGCTCGCTTCGCCTAGCCGAGTTCTGCTAGGAGCAAACCGAACCTAGTCTGCGGGCGTCTTTAGGATCCATCTAGCCTGGTCCCAGATCTGTTTGTGCTGGTTTGTTAACTATGGTCAACTTATATGGACAACGACCATAGAAGTTGGTAAGTCAGCACAAATCTGAAACCAGGCTAGATACTGTGTATGCATCTCAGCATCTGTTATCTTCAAAGAACCCAATGTACACACACTACTTCATTACAACCACTTACCTTGTTGATGGCTTTAGATCTGGATACTCCTGGCAGACCGACGTCGTGCTTGCTCTTTCGCCCGAGAATGTCAAACTTCTTCCGGTTGATTTTCACCTCGAACGGGTTGTTTTTTATCTCGGTGGAAGTTTTGGTCTTGCGAACCTTATCAGCAAGGTTCTTCTTTTTTGGCGGTTTCCCCATCTAGACAAAATACGTAGCTAGGTGAATGTAAAATATGGATGACAACCTCCTCGCTAATATAACAACCATGTAAAGAAAGTATTGCATAGCTTGTGTGATAACTGGCTAGCTAGCTAACGTTAGATAACGTCGCCTAGCTAGCAAACATTGGACACGTTCTCAAGGCAAACATCATAAACTGTAATGGCATAACGTTACCTTATAGATTTGATATAGTGTTGGAAGCAATATTGTTAAAGCGTTCAGGTCTTTTGAAGTTAAAATATAACGTTAAATCATCTATTTTGCAATATCCACGTTGTTCCACTGCAGACATAAAGCGTGCCAGCACGAGGTCAAAGTTCATCACATGAGGCTACTTTTCGTCAGTTGACATGCAAGTAATATTCTGCAGCGCCGCCCTCTGGTAAAACCTCAGCAATGCACTTACAGGAAAACTAAAAAAGGATGAGATTTGAAATAGGTTCTGGCAAAGACATATAGCCAGTGGCCACCCGTCAGAGCCCCACCTGTGTCTGTTTTGCATGTTATTTTGGCTTTAATACGTGTCACATATCAGTTTGCAAGCAATGTAAAAAAACAACAACAACAACAGATAAACAAATATTTGAGTTAATAAAGACACATACAAACATGGTCTCTTCTTTGCTTTCTTGAGTAAGGCAGCTCCAAAATGCAGGTGATTCAGCCTAGCTCAGTGCTTTCTTTGGTGGTGGGGAAGCCAGTGGAAAATACGGAGTGTAGCGGTTGGTAATGTTCTCTAGTTGCGACGTGATTGTCTCAGTGTTCTGTCACTCATGGGGACACTACACTACCGGTCAAAAGTTTTAGAACACCTACTCATTCAAGGGTTTTTCTTTATTTTTACTATTTTCTGCATTGTAGAATAATAGTGAAGACATCAAAACTATACAATAACACATGGAATCATGTAGTAAACAAAAACGTGTTAAACAAATCAAAATATATGTTATATTTGAGATTCTTCAAACAGCCACCCTTTGCCATGATGACAGCTTTGCACACTCTTGGCATTCTCTCAACCAGCTTCAGTCATCTGGAATGCATTTCAATTAACAGGTGTGCCTTCTTAAAACTTAATTTGTGGAATTTCTTTCCTTCTTAATGCATTTGAGCCAATCAGTTGTGTTGTGACAATGTAGAAAACAGTAAAAATAAAGAAAAACCTTTGAATGAGTAGGTGTTCTAATACTTTTGACCGGTAGTGTACATGACCGCAAAATCTACAGGGAGAGCTAGAAAATTCAAGCCGCTTCAGTGCTGCCATAGAGTTACATTAGAAGAGCCCATCCAAGAAGGCTCAAAGTCATTGGCCATAGGTAAAATGACGCCAAATCATGTTATTTCTACCGTAGCGTTGATTAGACGGATCATGTCAACATTATACTTTCAAAGTCTTAGTTAGAAAACTAGCAGTCATCATCATGAATCAAGTCGACAATCTACTGGCAAATCCTTTTCAATCCTTGTCATATGAAGATAAATTATGAACATTTTAGTCATTTAGCAGACGCTCTTATCCAGAGCAATTAGGGTTAAGTGCCTTGCTCAAGGGCACATCGACAGATTTTTCACCTAGTCGGCTCGGGGATTAGAACCAGCGACCTTTCGGTTACTGGCACAACGCTCTTAACCACTAAGCTACCTGCCGCCCTTTCTTATAGAGAAACTATAGATAAAATGTATCAGTGCTCATCGGCCATTGGACATAAACATTACACAACAAGTTGGAAATCGTAAATTCAACAATGAGTGGGTTGGAAGGAATCAGTGGCTAACTACAAGCATTGCAAAGCAATCAATGGCCTGCTATTTAGTTTAGTGGGTGTGTGGTTCAAGTTTGGGTTTAAGGGTCTCTTTTCCAAGCTTAAAAGGATAACATTCAACATTGGCCATGCTGTCAATCCAGCATGACTTCTGCCGCATTGAAAACAACTGGAAACTCGGAACTGGGAAATCTCAGACTTCAGTGAGTTCAAGACAACTGGGAACTAGGAAAAAAACGAGCTCCGTCTAGGAAAATACGTTTTGAACGGTCATGCAACTCAGAATTCCAGGTCGGGAACTAGGGTCTCTTTCTAGAGCTCCGACCTGAAGATCACGGACGTCATGATTCGACCTTGCTTTTTCCAAGTTCCCAGTTGTCTTGAAAGCACCATAAATCAGGAGAATGCCAGACCTTGATGACAAAAATTGCCCACGAAGGACCGCAGCGGTATCTTCCTGTTCAGGTGAACACAGCAAATGTCTTGTTTGCTGCTGCATAAATGATGTAATATGCCAGGGAGATATGTCTACTGTAGCTAAGAAAGTAATAAGTATGTTGTGTAGTAAGCTGTTAGTAGCCCATGTGCCTCACCCTAATCATTTGGTCCCTTTCCCCCTCATACCTTAGCCTACTGTTCTGACTTGGTGGTGCACATGTAGCCTATAGCCTGTTTTAGAGAAATATCATCATTTAATATTGTAAGAGCTTTCATTGTCTGCTGATATGCCCCCTTTATCTATCCTACGGTTCTGACTTGGTGTACAGGGAGAATACTGTAAGAATAGCCCATGTTCTGAATTCTGTTGCTGTACATTTCAAAAGTGCTGAACAAATAGTTATATTGACTATGTCCGTCCTAGCTCGCTCATTAATGTCTTAATCGAAGTTACGGACTGCCTCCTAACCGCTCGTCGTCCCCTTATGCCATCGTTTGTACATCTCAATTGTCAGTGGAAACCACATTTGTTTAAACAAGTCAGCCATATCAGCTATGTTTTTTTTAAAGGCAGTAAATGAGGCTGAATGAACTGTTTCGCTGCCAGACATGGCTCCGCTGATAGCCAGGTGTAGCAGTGGTAAGGTGTTGGGACTGCTGTTGGGACAGCTTTATGTAGGCCCTAACAGTTTATGGGCACTGTTTGTCACCGTTATAGTGCAATTAATGTATTGTTTAGTGTTGTGTTGTAGCATTGCTGGCATGCATTAAAAAAAAATTGGGGGGAGTTTGCCACACCAAGATTTACATGCTAAAATCGCCACTGCATACAGTGCCTTCGGAAAGTATTTTGACCCCTTGACTTATTCAATTTTTTGTTAGGTTACAGCCTGTTATGATGAGTTCCTTTGGTATCAAGTAAATCAGGATGCAATAATATACCTAAACAATTATATGGAGAGTTAATACAAAGTATTTAACTGATACGGTACCGGGGTTCGTTTAACAAATGGCACACGCTTTGCCTCTTGTGATCCGACCTCCTGAACAAAGGAAATCTCTCAGTTTATATACTTCATGTTACACGTTTCTTCAACAACATCTGTTAACCATCAGTGGGCACTCCCTTCTTTAATGTTATTACCTTGTACCCCAAGTCAGTATATTATATCTATCAATCATTCTAAGATAAACCCCAGTAAGCTCCCTCGACATACTGGAATCCTTGGTATTCAGACTCTGCAGCACCAAGAGTCACCTATCTAATTGATTTAACCTTGTTCCCACAACACTATGAAAAGACACAACACAGCCTTATTCTAAAATCGATTGAATAAATAAAAAATCCTCAGCAATCTACACACAATACCCCGTAATGACAAAGCGAAAACAGGTCTTTAGACCATATTTACATAAGTATTCAGACCCTTTGCTATGAGACTCAAAATTGAGCTCAGGTGCATCCTGTTTCCATTGAGATGTTTCTACAACTTGATTGGAGTCCACCTGTGGTAAATTCAATTGATTGGACATTATTTGGAAAGGCACACACCTGTCTATATAAGGTCACATAGTTGACAGTGCATGTCAGAGCAAAAACCAAGCCATGAGGTCGAAGGAATTGTCCGTAGAGCTCAGAGACAGGATTGTGTCGAGGCACAGATCTGGGGAAGGGTACCAAAACATTTCTGCAGCATGGAATGTCCCCAAGAACACAGTGGCCTCCATCATTCTTAAATGGAAAAAGTTTGGAACCACCAAAACCCTTCCTAGAGCTGGCCGCCCGGCCAAACTGAGCAATCGGGGGAGAAGGGCCTTGTTCAGGGAGGTGACCAAGAACCCGATGGTCACTCTTGACAGAGCTCCAGAGTTCCTCTGTGGAGATGGGAGAACCTTCCAGAAGGACAACCATCTCTGCAGCACTCCACCAATCAGGCCTTTATGGTAGAGTGGCCAGACGGCAGCCACTCCTCAGTAAAAGGCATATGACAGCCCGCTTGGAGGACTCTCAGACCATGAGAAACAAGATTCTCTGGTCTGATGAAACCAAGATTGAACTCTTTGGCCTGAATGCCAAGCGTCACGTCTTGAGGAAACCTGGCACCAATCCTACAGTGATGCATGGTGGTGGCAGCATCATGCTGTGGGGATTTTTTTCAGCGGCAGGGAAACCTGTTTTCGCTTTGTCATTATGGGGTATTGTGTGTAGATTACTGATTTTTAATTTAATTTATTTTAGAATAAGGCTGTAACGTAACAAAATGTAGAAAAAGTCAAGGGGTCTGAATAATTTCTGAAGGCACTGTATATCTATACTGAACATGACTGGGAATACAGAGATGCATCTGTTTATCATAGATACCTTAAATGAAAGGTAGGGGCATGGATCAGAAAACCAGTCAGTATCTGGTGTGACCACCATTTGCCTCATGCAGCATCTCCTTCGCATAGAGTTGGTCAGGCTGTTGATTGTGGCCTGTGGAATGTTGTCCCACTCCTCTTCAATGGCTGTGCGAAGTTGCTGGATATTGGCGGGAACTGGAACACGCTGTCGTACACGTTGATCCAGAGCATCCCAAACATGCTCAATGGGTGACATGTCTGGTGAGTATGCAGGCCATGGAAGAACTAGACACTTTTAGCTGCCAGGAATTGTGTAGAGATCCTTGCGACATGGTGCCGTGCATTATCATACTGAAACATGAGGTGATGGCGGCGGCTGAATGTCACAACAATTGGCCTCAGGATCTCGTCACGGTGTCTCTGTGCATTCAAATTGCCATCGACAAAATGCAATTGTGTTCGTTTTCCGTAGCTTATGCCTGCCCATACCATAACCCCACCATGGGGCACACTGTTCAGAACGTTGACATCAGCAAACCGCTAGCCCATACAACGCCATACACGTTGTCTGTGGTTGTGAGGCCGTATGGATGTACTGCCAAATTCTCTAAAATGACGTTGGAGGCGGCTTGTGGTAGAGAAATTAACATTAAATTATCTGGCAACAGCTCTGGTCGATATTCCTGCAGTCAGCATGCCAATTGCATACTCCCTCAAAACTTGAGACATCTGTGGCATTGTGTTGTGACAAAACTGCACATTTTAGTGGCCTTTTGTCCCCAGCACAAGGTGCACCTGTGTAATGATCATGCTGTTTAATCAGCTTCTTGTTATGACACACCTGTCAGTTGGATGGATTATTTTGGCAAAGGAGAAATGCTCACTAACAGGTATGTACAACATTTGAGAGAAATGTAGAAATAAGCATTTTTGTGCAAATGGAAGATTTCTGGGATCTTTTATTGCAGCTCTTGAAACATGGGACCAACACTTAACATGTTGCTTTCATATTTTTGTTCAGTGTAGTACTAATATCGTTGAGTAATCCAATAAGTATTGTTCTGCTGATTAAATGTCATCTCAAGTTTTACTAGTCTTAGCAAAAATGCGATGATAATTTGGAATTGATTGATTCGCGCATTAATTCAGATCATGGTTTTGAAGGAAGGATTTTTATTAATGGTTGAACAAAAATAAACAGTACCATGAAAAAAGAGATGGTAGTCTATAAATGGTATAATGACATTTGTGTAATAGGGGAATAGTTCAAAGAATACAAAATCAGCTAAGCTGCAAGTTTAAAACAATTCTAAGTGACTTCAGATGAAGAAATGACTAAGGACTTAGTGTTGTTATTAGCACAATAATAGCAAAGTAAACGGGAGTTACAGTCATAATGTAGAGACCGACAACAAACAATACAAGTTCAAAGCTTTAGTTTAATGCCATGCGGTCCTTCAGGTTCAGGGAACAGGCTAATGTCCTCAGCTTGCATCAATCATGTAATATACCAGGTTTATAGTAGCCTGGTCGTAGATCTGTTTGTGCCATCTTGCCAACTCATATGGTCCTTTATACCATTGGTAAGACAGCACAAACAGATCTGGGACCAGGCTAGGTTTTCATAGTCGTCTAAAACCAAGATTCACAGGCAAGTGGGATTCATTTATGACATTGGTCCGGTATCAATGCCCGTCTGCCTGACAACCTTTTTAAAAGCGAAGGTGTAAGATCGCTAGCCTTGTCCCAGATCTGTGCCGTTTCGCCAATTCCTATTGTCATTGTTTGGTGTGACAGCACAAATAGATCTGGGACCAGGCTGTAAGAGCGCACCAACAACTAGATCGATTACATTAACTCCATAGCGTCTTGAGTGCAACTAGAAATCGATATGTTTTCTTGAGACAGTTATTTCATTTCAGATGGGATTCACAGAGTAGTCCATTGCAGTGTGGTGACAGATCATGCATGCAGTGTTAAAATTGTGCGATGTGGCTTCAAAACAACTGTATTCCAACATTCCGTATATACATATCAGTAGCCTGAATCCAGACTGAATTGTTCTGTTTGACTTTCAGTTTGGATCCAGGCTGACCTACTGTTTCCTCTAAAAGCAATGGTTAAAAAAACAGAGCAGTCCAGGCCGTGGTATATTGAGGTTGGGGTGCATCAGTTCAGTGCTCTCACAGCAAGTTTTTGAATAACAAAATAAATTGACTATAGCTATATCATTAACTATACAAAATCAATTTGTATTCTCTGTCTTGTACTGTAGCTGTCTTTTGTCCTCTTATGTCCCGTTTGTTTGTGTCCTTCTTGTGATTGGAGTGATTAGGTTAGGAGGGAAGAACCAAAGCCAGCCAATGATACAGGATTATGAAACAAAACTTCCTCCCTACACATTCCTTCATGCCACATAGCGATACAGCCACATAGGCTCTACCTGTACACAGACAGGAGCAATACCAGCAGTCCTCCCTCTCACCAGGTGCCACCAAACTCTGGTTGATAGAGGAGGTACGTGAGTGACATAGAATGTCAAATTCAGATTAAGAGTTATGCTATTCTTGACATGATTTGAGTTCTCACGGGCCATAGGCCAGGAAAAACCTAACTTGGACCCAATTAGCACCGTGCAGTTTGTTTGTAGTTATACATTTTGAATCGGTTACCACCAGCTAAATGACAGAGAAAAGCTTTTTTTTTTTGCATTCCCTGTTTTAAAAAAAAGACACTGATACAATCCCAAAACATTCTAGTGGTTAATCGGGTTTCAGTAACTATTATTTTTTAAACAAATAAAAGGAGAAAAAAAAATCCACTGCTCACTTCAAGTAGTGGGCCTACATAGACATAATGCATAACAAGCCACACAGCTGCACTGAACCAGACTGAATGCACACAGTCATTCACCACTGAAAGAGACTTATTAAAACTTCATAAGTGATTTTGACCCTTTTTATATAAAATTGGCACACACTAGGAGGAGCCCACAAAGTTATAATGCCAAACAAACAAATGATAAAAAGCATAAAAATCAAATGATGTGGGTTGTGGCTCGCTCTAGGGGAAGCGAAGGGTTACAAAGCGTGAGATGGGTGGGCAGGCGGGTGTCTCATCTAGGGTTCCTTTGCTTTATGTTCCTTTTCTTCAGTCTTCTTTTTGTTTTTCTTGAGGAAGGAGGGAGTGCGGAACTTCTTCTTCTTCTTGGAAGGTGATTTGCTGGGGGATTCATCGCCGTCCTGTTCACCGTCATGGTCACAGGCGGCGGAAGCATCAGCAAGCTCCTCCCCCTCAGTGGCGGGCTGTTCGGTGGCGGCGGGAGCGGGGTCTTCGGCGGGGAGGGTGGGGGCTGGGGTGTCGGAGGGTTTGTCATCTGGGGTCAGGTCAGGGAGGGTCTGTCTCAGTGTAGGCTGGTCACTCTCATCCTTATAGGTGTGCTCCGGCTGGGACTCTGTGAGGGGGGGGGAGCAGAGGGGGGAGAGCAGGGTAAGATCTAATTAGACAATCAGACAACATGCTCCCCAAATACAGGTGTGCCAGGCTTGTAGCGTCATACCCAAGAAGACTCTAAGCTGTAATCGCTGCCAAAGGTGCTTCAACAAAGTACTGAGTAAAGGTTCTGAATACTTATGTAAATGTGATATTTCAGTTTTATATTTAATACATTTGCTAACATTTCTAAAAACCTGTTTTTGCTTTGTCATTATGGGGTATTGTGTGTAGATTAATGAGGGGAAAAAACGATTTAATCAATTTTAGAATAAGGCTGTAACGTAACAAAATGTGGAAAAAGTGAAGGTGTCTGAATACTTTCCGAATGCACTGTTTCATGTATTGTATTCATGGGAATTCTAATGCAGGAACTTATGATTTCATTTGTTTTAAAATAAGATGTTCCCATGTAAGACTCAAAGGTCTTCACAATAGGTCAACTCTGGGAAGGAAGAGATTACCTAAAAAGAGATTTGTTGCTGGGTCTATCTCAGATCTCTCCACTGTCGTTGGCTTGGACCATAGACTGTATAGGAAGTGGTGTTAACATCAATCTCATAATTTAAAAGATACTGTCATTTCAGACAGGGAGGACCTCTGAAATAGCACCTGGCAACAAAAGGAAATAAGAGGGAAAGAACAGGAATTCAAGGACCAAAGTGAGGAGGAATAGATACTCAACCCCAGCGGGCCAGAGAGAGAGAGAGAACAAGAAAGAGGAGGAAGAGTCAGAAGAGTGAAGCCATGCAAGGAACGGAGGGGTTAATAGTTTGAACACAAGCCATGGGGGCGGAGGTGAGTTGGTGGTTGGAACAGTACGTACTTACTATGGCAACAGGTACTCTTTAGCATTTCCATCTCCTGATAGTAACGCAGCCACAAAGAAGAAGAAGCACAGGTAGAAACAAACGTCTATAGATGCAAGTCAATCACAGCCACCACAGTGTTAAAATTATAAAAGAAAAATACAAATGAATATAGGAAAAACACCAGGATAAATTAAATAAAAAAGAATGGCAAAAAGCCATTCTTAGCAAGACTCCAAAAGAAGGAGAATGGAGAAGAGAATGGGGATTGGAAGATATTTAACGTAACGTAAGACAAGTGTTATAAGACCATCTTTGATTAGATTACACCAGTGATTGGTCTTGTAGACAATCACATTCTCCTTCCCTTCTATACTTTACTACCTACAGAACACAGCTTGTCATGGTTTATACTGGGAGATGCTGGAAGAAGCACAGTATTTACTTCAGAATATCAGAGGAAGGATAACTATGTCCCTCTCAGGCCTCCATAGATCTTGATGCATTAATTCTTTATTACTGTATAAGCCATGGCAAGAAGTGTCTGAGAAATACTGTACTTTATGGTTTTACAACCAGTAGTGTCATTATACTGTATTGGACATTCTCCTGCTGTCTTTAAAAGATGTAATCCAAAAGTAATAAAGACCAAGAGGGAGAAATAAAATTAAACTAAGTACTTTCTTAAATGATCATAATGCACTTCAATGTTACTCTCATTTAAGAAAAATTCACCCGAGGCCTCCCAAGTGGCACAGGGGCACTGCATCACAGTGCTAGAGGCGTCACTACAGACCCTGGTTCGATCCCGGGCTGTGTCGCAGCCGGCCGCGACCAGGAGACCCATGAGGCGGTGCACAATTGGCCCAGCGTCATCCGGGTTAGGGGAGGGTTTGGCCGGCCGGGATATCCTTGTCCCATCGCGCTCTAGCGACTCCTTGTGGCGGGCCAGTCGCCAGCTGTACGGTGTTTCCTCCGTATGGGTGGTCCTCTTTAGCTCAATTGGTAGAGCATGGCGCTTGTAACGCCAGGGTAGTGGGTTCGATCCCCGGGACCACCCATACGTAAAAATTTATGCACACATGACTGTAAGTCGCTTTGGATAAAAGCGTCTGCTAAATGGCATATTATTGGTGTGGCTGGCTTCCGGGTTAAGCGAGCAGTATGTCAAGAAGCGGTGTGGCTTGGCGTGGTCGTGTTTTGGAGGACGCATGGCTCTCGACCTTCACCTCTCCCGAGTCCGTACGGGAGTTGCAGCAATGGGACAAGACTGTAACTACCAATTGGATATCACGAAAAAGGGGTAATTCTTTTAAATATATATAAAAATAAAAATAAACGCCAAGCTCTCTAAAAGTTTTGGCTATCTTTGGTATATTACCCATTTGTAGCGCTCTGTTGATCTTGAGGAATCATAATCTAAAGGATATTCTTTGGACGAAAATGTCAATCCTGAATTACACTGAACTTTCCATTACATGAGGGGTATTTCTTTTATTTTTTATTTTACCTTTATTTAACTAGGCAAGTCAGTTAAGAATAAATTCTTATTTACAATGACGGCCTACACCGGCCAAACCCGGACGACGCTGGGCCAATTGTGCGCCGCCCTATGGGACTCCCAATCACGGCCGGTTGTGATACAGCCTGGAATCGAACCAGGGGGTCTGTAGTGACGCCTCAAGCACTGAGATGCAGTGCCTTAGACCGCTGCGCCACTCGGGAGCCCGAGTTAGATGAACAACCAGAAATAACAATAGATTTTCTGGTTCATTAAGAAAGCTAAACATAGATATGTGTTTTTGTTGTTGTTTCAATGAGACCATGCCCATTCTAAGTGCATCTTTCTAAAAAATAAAATGTTATTTCAGAACATTTAGCCAAGATAGCTGGCTAACTCATTGATCCTACTTTGTAGTATACCCTTCTGATCTTATGGTTTGTTTGTTTCCCATATAAACCAATTCACCTCAATTAGCCTCAAACCTCTTGGCCTGTTATTACACATTAAACATCACATTCAAAAGCAACTACAGTTATTATGTTAAAGACCACATCAAAGACAAACAGCCAGGGACCCCAGCATTCCTTGTTTTTGACCCTTAACCATGGTGCCTCACACCCAGTAGTAGCCCAGGAGAAGCCACTAGGCCAACTAACCTTCCTCTGCTCTGACAGGGGTGCTGGGGGGCGTGCAGGTCTGACTCTGACCCTTTACCTCTTCCTTAGGCTCCGGTAACGCGTCTGGGGAGGAAATCAAATCAAACTTTATTTAAAGTCCATTTCACAAACGAAAAGACGAAGGTTGTCAACTGGTCAGATTAGAGCAATGCATTCATTGATTTTGATTGAGGATTGCCAGTTACAGGGTTCATACAAAACAACACATCATCAACCCAGAGAAAGTTGTGTAATACATACTACTCTTACACAACCACATACAGTATATAACAATAGCACACAGAAGAGAAGAACACAGGTATTGATTATTATTAGAGGATATTGCACACGACACTGCATAAGTAATATAGCCCACAATGGTAACAAGACCCATGTAAGTCCACCTTCACCCCAGATAAGGAACCTCTTCCCTTGGAGATGCCAATCAGATGATTAGTAGTAAACTTTTACACACCCCAAAAGGAAAACAGGTCCATGTTAGGAGGAGGAGCAGGAGGATGAGGAAGAGTCTCTTGCCCAGGACTGATTATTGACGAGAGAGATCATTCATGTTCATTTGGGGAAGGCTTCCTCGGAGAGCAACAATGAGCAATAGGATTCCATTGGTTAAACAGAGATGAGTAAGATCAGATGGTAGGGGGAGGGTTGCAAAATTCTGGAAACTTTACCCAAATTCCCAGGTTTTCCAGAAATCCTGGTGGGATGTTTCACATTTCAAGGATTTCCTCCCTGCTGATTCCTGGAATCCTCCAACCGGGATTTCTGGAACACCTGGATATTTTGTAACCTTAACCATGAGGAGGGTGGCATAGGCAGAGGACAGACAAGGTTTGAGGATTGGAGAGGGCTAAGTAGTGAGTAGGACGGGAGCAGGATCAACCCCGGAGAGACAGAAAAGGGACTCCAGTCAAATGTAAGAATGCAGGACGGAGAGCAGGAGGGCAGGACAGAATCACTCTGCAGTCAGTCAGTACCTGGAGCCTCAGGGAGGGTGAGGGCAGTCAGTCAGTACCTGGAGCCTCAGGGAGGGTGAGGGTTGCCAGCTCTGTGTTGGTGGTGCTGAGGGCCTTCAGCACGGCACAGTGAAACTCCTTGTGAGGAGACTCTGGGTGGGAATCTCCCCCGTAGCCCCTGGGCCCCGACCCTGCAGACGTCCCAGGGCTCTCCTGACCTTCCCCCGACTCGGTCAGGGTGTCTCGGCTGGGGAGAGAGGAGGTGGTGGTAGGGGTGGCCGTGGAGGCTGTGGGGTGGGACTCAGAGACCTCTAGACACTTCTCTGGGACACAGAGGGGCTTTGGTTTCAGTGCAGGCTTCTGTGGGGAGGTAGAGGGGGACAGGCCTCCCTCCCCAGGCCCAGGTGAAGGGAGCTGTGTGCTGGCTGTGGAGGACTCTTCACCCTGTACTGGATGAATGATGCAACACAACAATTTGGATCTCTGTGACGGGTCGTTGGCTCCAGGAGCTTTGTGAAGAACTACCTCATACCTCACATATATTGTGATTCTGTATCTTTGTGCGGTTGTCATTTCTTTCTTAAAACTGTATACTGCAAACCAATTTCCCATCTGGAACAATAAAGCTACTGCTACTGCTACTACTACTACTGCTACTACTACTACTGCTACTGCTACTAGAAGATAATGGAGAAAAGAGGGTTTAATGGTGAACAAACAGTGCAGTTTCTCAGAGTTGGTCAAACGTAACCCAAGAGGTGATCTAGGAGACAGTTGACAGGTCTTACCATCGGGTCCTTTCTGTTTGAGTTCCACCTCCTTGCGGTATTCCTCCAGCTCCTGGTCGAACTGCTTGTTGAAGGGGTTGGGGCCTTTCTGGTTGATGATGACTCTGGGCTGGTACTCCTTCTCTATGATGGCCTTAGACGCTGTCACCAGCTCTCCCTAGTGATATAGACAGGAAGGGACACAGGACACATTGTTGCTAAAAACAGGCCTGTTGTGCGTCACAAAATGTATATTGTTAGACAATTTTTTAAATCAATGCCAACACTGAGAATTTCTAAATATGTTAATACTAGTATTAGGCAGGTCAAACCTATTTTGGGGATTTCTGGTATATCATCAAAATAAATCAATTGCAGCATGTTTTTGGACTGGTTAAGTACAATACCATTGGAAATTAATGTTGAAAGTTCAAATTTGTATTCCTAAAACTTAAATTGAAAATGATGCTGTCTCTGCTTCCCTCTTTTCTTTTGTGGCCCCCCTCTTGACAGCGGACAGACAAATATACATTTTAAAGTACATTTCCTGCAGTTCTACGCATTCTACCGTGGGGCGGAGAGACATTTTTGCAATTTTATAATAAATGTCATTCAATTCTACTAATTATGCCATGGGGCAGAGACACTTTTGCAGTTTTAAAGCTAATTTCCTGCAATTCTACACATTTTGTCATGACTTATGCCATGTTAATGATCTGAGTGAGAGTGACTAACAAAATCAATGGGTGCCCCCTGGATGTCAGGTCCCCTGGGCACGTGCCCAACAAGTTTAGATAAATGGCTAGACTAATTTACTAATCTAAAAATTGTTAGCTGACACTGCTAATTGAGTGACTGTCAATGACTGACAAATTTCGAACTTGCACCTTGTGTATTCTACTACTCTAACTCTCAACAGTAAGTTGAGACCCCGACTGAGTTCCTAGCAGCCGGGGGCCCTAAGCGACCGCGTATGTCTGGAGCCGGCCCTGCCAATATGCAGAAACAGTTCATGATATATTGAAAACCTAAACATTAAATGTATTATCGACACATACAGTACCAGTCAAAAGTTTGGAAACACCTACTCATTCAAGGGTTTTCTTTATTGTTACTATTTTCTACATTGTAGAATAATAGTGAAGACATCAAAACTATTAAATAACACATATGGAATCATGTAGTAACCAAAAAAGTGTTAAACAAATCAAAATATATTTTATATTTGAGATTCTTCAAAGTAGCCACTGTTTGTCTTGATGACAGCTTTGCACACTCTTGGCATTCTCTCAACCAGCTTCATGAGGTAGTCATCTGGAATGCATTTCAATTAACAGGTGTGCCTTGTTAAAAGTTAATTTGTGGAATTCCTTTCCTTCTTAATGCGTTTGAGCCAATCAGTTGTGTTGTGACAAGGTAGGGGTGGTATAGAGAAAATAGCCCTATTTGGTAAAAGACCAAGTCCATATTATGGCAAGAACAGCTCAAATAAGCAAAAAGAAATGACAGTCCATCATTACTTTAAGACATGAAGGTCAGTTAATCTGGAACATTTCAAGAACTTTGAAAGTCGCAAAAACCATAAGGCGCTATGATGAAACTGGCTCTCATGAAGACCGTCACAGGAAAGGAAGACCCAGAGTTACCTCTGCTGCAGAGGATAAGTTCATTGGAGTTAACAGCCTCAGAAATTGCAGCCCAAATAAATGCTTCACAGAGTTCAAGTAACAGACACATCTCAACATCAACTATACAGAGGAGACTGCGTGAAATCAGGCCTTCATGGTCGAATTGCTGCGAAGAAACCACTACTAAAGGACACCAATAATAAGAAGAGACTTGCTTGGGCCAAGAAACACGAGCAATGGATATTAGACCGGTGGAAATCTGTCCTTTGGTCTGACGAGTCCAAATTTGAGATTTTTGGTTCCAACCGCCGTGTCTTTGTGAGGCGCAGAGTAGGTGAACGGATGATCTCTGCATGTGTGGTTCCCACCGTGAAGCATGGAGGAGGAGGTGTTATGGTGTGGGGGTGCTTTGCTGGTGACAGTGTCTGTGATCTGTTTAGAATTCAAGGCACACTTAACCAGCATGGCTACCACAGCATTCTGCAGCAATACGCCACCCCATCTGGTTTGCGCTTAGTGGGACGATAATTTGTTTTTCAACAGGACAATGACCCAAAACACACCTTCAGGTTATTTGACCAAGAAGGAGAGTGATTAAGTGCTGCATCAGATGACCTGGCCTCCACAATCTCCCGACCTCAACCAATTGAGATGGTTTGGGATGAGTTGGACCGCGTGAAGGAAAAGCAGCCAACAAGTGCTCAGCATATGTGGGAGCTCCTTCAAGAATGTTGGAAAAGCATTCCTCTTGAAGTTGGTTGAGAGAATGCCAAGAGTGTGCAAAGTTGTCATCAAGGCAAAGGGTGGCTACTTAGAAGAATCTAAAATACATTATGATTTGTTTAACACTTTTTTGGTTACTACATGATTTCATATGTGCTATTTAATAGTTTTGATGTCTTCACTATTATTCTACAATGTAGAAAATAGTACAAATAAAGAAAAACCCTTGAATGATAGGGGTGTCCAAACTTTTGACTGGTACTGTACATATGCAACAATAGTAATCATATCGTGGTCCTCTGTAGCTCAATTGGTAGAGCATGGCGCTTGTAACGCCAGGGTAGTGGGTTCAATCCCCGGGACCACCCATGCGTAAAAATGTATGCACACATGACTAAGTCGCTTTGGATAAAAGCGTCTGCTAAATGGCATATTATTATTATTATTATTATTATTATGTACTTGTATATGAGCACCATATAAACTGCACACGCACCAAAAACCCTGTTTTGGCAATAAATCACTAATATAAATTAGGGGGGACTATCATGTTGTACCCGCTGTGGAAATTAACACACAAAAAAACACATGGAAACTGGAGATATTTTTTACATCACTGTTTAGAGAACAACCTGCAGAAGACAGTCAGCTACATTTTGGAGTGATGCATTTTTATTTGGGGGTCGCCAAAACAGGAAAGAGAAAAGCATTTAATATGGCAAAATAATTAAACATGTCAATTTAACAGGATATATGTTGCCCACTCACAAACTATTGCAACAATGACATCTATTTCTCACTCATTTAACCATTTAGAGAGTAAAAAAATGCTCTACAACACAATTTAACCCCGGTGCCTGAAAGTTTGACGTCACTACTAGTATGGAGCATTTCAAAGCAGTCTGGACAATAGGGCCTATTCAAGTTGTCTTAAATGTTTATACCTCACCTTGGAGTCCGAAATATGGGGCGATGAAGAACAGGGTCACGTTCAACAGGGCACAACATTGTGGAACATTGAGATAGAAATATATAATGTTGAACAAACTGGCCTTTTCTGACATGTGACTTGAAGGAATCACATCAACTCTATTTCTATCTGCAATGTTCCACAATGGTTGCCTACTGAACCTGCCCCAGATATCACACAGAAGAGAGGTGAGAGGTAATGTGAGATGTCATGGAAGGTCAGGAAGTACCTTTCTAAAAGACTTAGCAGGACTATTGGCCTCTGACAGATCGAGGCTGGCAATAGTGTCCGTACAGTCAGACAGAGGGGCGTCCTGCAATAGTAAACTGAGTGAGGGGGGCAGAACTCAGTCCGAGAACACACACACATTCATACAGTACGCATAGTCACACCCACGCAGCGTTTGTTTAAGGGAGGCGAATGGGGCAGTCTCAAGCGTGATCATGATAATAAAAATGGCTCTGGATCATGCATTGCAACACACCACAGGAGTGTGTGCAAGTCAAACTACGGAGACACAAAACCATAAGACATTTACCTCTAGATTTAACGCCATCAAATCACGCAAAACCAAAACGTTATAACTAACAGTGAAGAAAGGTTCAGAGAAAACCAACTGCTCTTTCTCAAATCAGTCCTTCTAAAGACCTTCATTAGTCAAATCTGATCGCATAATGCACATTATATTGGTTAGCAGACAAACACTTCAACAATGGCCTCAGCAGTCCTCCCAAAACTCATTCAAATTAAACTAGCAAAACCTTAATAACTAATTATGAATGGGATCCACCAGAGGTCAAATAATGGAAAGGAACTCAGGAGGAGGGCAAACCAACAACATGCAAACTCAACTCTGAAGTCATATGAAAGCAATCCAACAGACCTGTAGCGAACAGTGCTGAAGGCTAACAGTGCTGAAGGCTAACAGTGCTGAAGGCTAACAGTGCTGAAGGCTAACAGCATGTTGGGGTTAGTCATCAAAAGGATGAAAATCTAAAATCAACCAAAGGAGATGGACACAACCCGGCCTGTGACACAGCATGAGTTTACCTCTGACCTTCATGTTACTTACCTGCCAGACTGAACTTCTCTGTGGTCAAAGAATAACCAAGTTAACTTAAATGTCAGTGGGGGCGATCAAGTCAGACCTGGGTTCAAATACTATTAGAAATCATTCAAATACTTTTAGCCTTTGCTTTAGTCTGCTTAGAGTGCAGGGTTTGCAGTTTTGCAACTATTATATTGGCTCAATCAAGCCAAGCTTAAGAATTTGAAATTAGGTCTCGAGGGTAAGCATATGGGGCAGCACACATATTGCTATTTTTCCAGGGTTTGGCTGGCTGTGGTGTGGGGCAGGGCACAGGATGGACTCACCTGGACAAAGGAGCGGTCCACCATGCTTCCAGCACACAGCACCTGGGACTCAGGCCCTGCAGTCTTGATGTCCTTAAGGTTCTGCTCTCGGATCTAGAGGGTGGTAGCAGACAGAAAGAGGGGTTGGATACGGAGCCACAGACATGCATTGAATAACACAAAGACAGAAATCCCGATTTTCTAACCTTCTTCCGAAGTGTGCACTACCACTCATGGATTCATTTTTGTTGTTGTTGAAAAAAACCTAATGCTTTTAAATCCATGATGAACAGTGTACAAGTGCACACTACAGGAGTAGGGCAAAGAGTTGGGACCCAAACCAACCCATGTTGAAATAATCGACAGAGAGTCCATGTTAAAATGATATCCTACCTTGTTCCTCATCTCCAGCACCTCTTTGGGGTTTGTGTTGAGCGGGACAAACTGATTGGCCACTGCAGCCTGTCGCATCCCTTCCTCATTCATCCACTGTAATCACCATAGCAACAATTAAAATAAACTGCCTAAAATGACGCCGCCAAAATAACATGAAAAAACAGGTGCAAAATATTTAAATATACAGACTACGCAGGCTTTACAGGACAATAATTATAATAATAGGTCATGCTTTTCAAACTGAAAAAATTGAGAAGGTATGACTAACGGAATTATAAAAAATATAAAATACACGTAGAAGCAGTGATGATGCATATTTTGGCAGGATGGCTCTGTATTTCATAGTTCTAGACAGTACACACTGTATTAAGTTACTGGTATTCTATGTCATTATCTAACCCCCTAACAGGCATCTGTTATTGAACATACAATACCAAAATAGTACAATGTTTCCTCCAAAAAGATGCACAATTATCATCATCATCATCATCATTCATACTCTGGCTGTTACTGGTAGACTTAAAAAACGGAGTAAACAACTATAAAACACAAAAAAGAGCAACTGAAGACATCACAAGATGATGAGAGACCGGGGAGGGGGTGAAAACGGGAGGGGGTGAGGCGATGATGACGCTGGCTTACAGTACAGTAGAAGCTATGTACTGTATGTGGACCAGCGAGCTAGTGGCAATGGGGTGAGGCGTGAGAGTGGGCATTACCAAGTCATTTCCCAGGCTAACATACAGTACAGTAACAGAACAACAGGGATAAAGAGAAAAACACACACCGACAGACGAGACACTCGTCCACCATTTACTGACTGACAGAATAACTAATTGGGGAAAAAACTCCAACTTAGTGTTACCCCCAAGAATTGAATTTTATACAAGTTAAAATGTCCTTAGTTTATGTTTAGTTAAAAGGGGCTGTCATGGTCTCTATGCAATGGTATTTTGATCTACTACTGAATACCGTTCTTGTACGACAGCAGTAGAAAGAATCTCTGGAGCTGTCATTTTTTGGAAGGTAATGAACTGGACTGTTCTGGAAGTTCTTGACAGAGCTGTTTAAACTGAAACAATGGGAATGCTCAGAAAATGATTGAGCTTTATTTTTTTTAAACACAGATATGATTAAATGAGCAGCCGCTGAATCTACAGTACTTTTACCCTTCATGCTAATATTTTTTATTTTTCCACCTTTTTTAATGCACTTTCTGGAAAGCATGTTATTATGCAATTTGCCTTGGAGTAGCATGAGCTATGGGTTCTTTTCTGTTTAAGAGATGTTTCAGCTGGGTTGTTAAAGCTGTTAGGTGCCAAACCAAAAACTAGATGAGGAAGAGGCAAAGGGCATCTGGGATGTAGTTAGGAAACATGGGATGGACATGTAAACATGATATACTCACTGATTATGTACAGAGTTTCACAACAACACTTTCTCCTACTTTCCCAGAGGAGATAATCGGTTCAAAAGTTAAAATGGGTTAAATGTATTTTTCTTCTTTTTTTTTTAATTAAACATATTTGCTCATGCATGGGAACACAAATGAAGTTTCATATCAGCTCTGGGCATTTGGGAGGCGGTTCGGGTCTGAGTCATAAAAAAGCAGGCTATGACTCATGAGATTCCGATTCCAATGCCATACCAAAAGCAGGGCGGTCTTGCGCCTTATTCACTGTCTATGGCTTTAACTGTGATGTAATTAGCTGTCTGGCCGAAGGACCAGCTGCAAGAGATAGAGGTAACTTCCTCGGTTTCAAAGGTCAAACAATGCTCAAAATAAAAGAGGCATGCTAGCTTTGAAGTGCGTCTACAAAGGGGGACATTGTCTATCTATAATTTAGTGTATTGTTCTATTAGATTAGCTAGTAATTAGTAATACATTGTCATACTCTCATATCATTAACTGTGGTACAAAACTGTGTGCAACACACCTCACCTTAGAAAGGTGTGAGGTTTGCTTTAGTAAAATGCATCCTACATTATGCTTCAGTTTAACACTGCACTAACTTCCCTGGGTGCACAGTTAGAAAAGCTACAGATCAGACACACAACACCAGACAGAAAGGAACGAGAACAAATCTGTAAAGCAGCAGTAGTGGTTCGTAAGCAACATCATCGAGCCACGCCCACTCTGGGCTCATGCCACACCCCTGTCGCTCCTTCTCCCGCAATGCATCTGACTACTCATGCAACACCGCATGCGCTGGGCTGCTGGGCTGGCACCCTAAAGCCTGAGGGAACAAGGGATGGAAAGGGGAGGAGTGGGACTAAGAGGAGGAAGAGAGGGAGGGACCACCTGCTTAACAGAGTGGTTCATAGGGAAAACAACTTCTTTAGACAGAGTAAGATTTAGGAACAAAGAAGTGCATTTTCAAGGGAATGAAAAGGGGGAATCAGAATATATAAAATCTGTCTTAATCAGTTATTAAAGTCTGGTCTTTGGACTGGCTAGAGAGGAAAATAGAGCAAAACTACCACAATGGGAATTAGTTAACTACTGGACAGAGAGAGTGGTTAGATACATCCAAACACTGGAGATGTCTGGAGTTATCTGGAGAAGCACACGATCTAAATAGATCACAGGATCCATTTCACCCCAACCTTAGAGTGCCAACCAGCTGCCCTGTCAACAACTAGCTGAACTGTACGACTAACTATGAACAATAAGGTAGACACAGACCAAGCAGTTGGTAATACAGCTTGGCACGCAGACACCGGACGAGAGAGACTGCAGCAAGGGTTTGACGTGATCATGTGTAATGTTCGTCCACACCTTAGTCTTCGACTTGGGGCTGCCACCGTCAGGCCCTTCCTCGTTGGCATCGTCCGGCCGGCCCGAGTTGAGCCAGCGGGTCTTGTCACGCTGCTGCCTCTGAAAGCTGTGCTTGAGAGGGGAGCGAGCGCCCGAGTCACTGTCCTCGGCATAGGAATAGCCCGTGGCAGAGGGAGCGATCTCTACGTCGCTGCTGAACTTTTTTGCTTTGTCTCGCAGGGCAGGGCACCTGTAGGGGTAGCCTGTCCTGTAACCCTAGAGAAAGAGAGAGACAGGGTCAGTTAGAGGGTGTATCAAGAAAGGAGTTAAAGCAAGGCATATCAAATATTATTGATAGTAACCTACAGTATTACTAATATAATTTTACATGAAAATCTGTCAACTGTAATGAAATGTAATTTTTCCAGCTTGGCAGGAAAGGTTATCCTGGTAGTCTCATATCTGTTTGTACTGTCTTACCAACTCCTATGGTCAAACAACATTTGGCAATGACAATGACCATGACCATAGGAGTTGGCAAAACAACACAAACATATCTGGGGCCAGTCTAGGAAAAGGTAACATTACTCTCAAGACTAATAGGCGAATTCCTACCAGGTTATCCAGCATCCTCATGTAAGCCTCAAACTCCTGCTCCCCGACCAGCCACTTTGGGTGTGTGGAGCCCTCGACATGCTCAGAGCACCGCGGCCGGGATTTGTACTTAGCAGGGTCCAGCATCACCAGGTTATCAGGCCCTCCAGCATTGGCTAGGGTGCGCACCTGGAAACACACACAAACACATAGTCCCACACAAAGTCATTCAGTCACAGACACGATCATGTCACATGCAGAATGAAGTATTGTGTTGGGTATATGTTGTGTTTCGATTGTATTATACTTGGCAAATGCTCAGAGAGTTGGCATCTTGTCTGAGAGTAACAGTATACAATACGATGTATCATTGATTGAAGGCTGGGTGCAGCATAAGATCAGCCGCAGAGCAGCGGCCCTGGAGCAGATTCTCACTGAAATCAACATTTGGCCTGAAAACTGTCAGGAAAGTGTCCTACCTGGACCTCACATGCAGTGACCAGGTTGTGGATATAGTAGAAGGCTTCCTCCACAGTCTCCCCAACAGACACCAGACCATGGTTTCTAAGGATCAGAACCTAGAGGACAAATAACATCAAAACAACTCAGTGTACCCACACACAAAAAGATACTCTCTCACACATATAGACACTTAGGGCCAGTTTCCCCAGACACAGATTAAGCCATGTGCGCACGCACACTTGCAGCCAGTCCCAATTTATTCCCAAACCCTCCCTAGCCTGGCCCCATCATTTTGAACCCTTCTTCTGTTACCTTGCTGGTTGGCCCCAGGTTCTTCTGTATAAGGACGCTCTCCTCCTCATCTACGAGGATGCCGTGGTAGTCATGGTAGGCCACTTCCCCCAGGGTCATGGCCTCTGGAGAGATGGGCAACAGGCCACACTTCATGGCCGACACCTGAAATACAACACACAGAACACAAGTTATCCACCAATAGGGACAGGGCCTCTGGAGATGGGCAGCAGGCATCATTTCAAGGCCGACACCTGAAACACAACACACAGACAGATGTAATTATCTACCACTACAGATATGGGGCGCTGTAGAACTACACCACAACAGCTGACTAGAATGTTTATTTTGGTAGCAGCAGTATTTCACGATTTTTCACATTCGTTCTAGCTCGCTTGGTGCCCTTGATGGGCAGAATTTTCACCAATGGAATGGTGCCCTGGGTGAGCTAAAATGAATGCGCCTAATATTACAAAGTTTACAAGAGCATAAAAATGTTAAAGTTCTATAGATCTGTAGCAACCAGGCAGAGAAAGGAAGTTAGGAATGGGTCAGGTGTGTGTGGTTGGTGGGGTGGGGTGGCTTATTTCTTACTGCAGCTCCGGCCGGTGTGTGGACGTGTACAATGCACTTGACGTCTGGCCGGGCTGCGTAGATTGCTGAGTGGAGAGTGAAGCCAGCCAGGTTGACCCCTAAATTGGTGCTCCCCCGGTCCACGATCTCCCCTTGTATATTAATCTTCACCTAGGATGGGACACAGAATTAAATAGAAAGGATACATTATAACATAGCTCTATGGGATAGGACCAGACAGGCAGCGGTGAGTCAATGCCTTATGACTGAAAGACTACAGTGAAATTAACTATCTAAAAGTTAACAAGAAAAAAAAAAAAAAAGTGATACATCTGGGATCATACAGTTAAACAGTGAGTCAATGCCCTGTGACTTATCTTACCATGCTAGCCTATGTCCCAGATCTATTTGTTCTGTCTTGCAAACTCTAGCCAAACTTGAGTTTGCAGGTTTGGCTGCGGCAGGTAGCTTAGTGGGTAAGAGCGTTGTGCCAGTAACCGAAAGGTCGCTGGTTCTAATCCCCGAGCCGACTAGGTGAAAAATCTGTCGATGTGCCCTTAAGCAAGGCACTTAACCCTAATTGCTCCTGTAAGTCGCTCTGGATAAGAGCGTCTGCTAAATGACTAAAATGTAAATGTAAAATGTAAATGTAAATGTAAAAATGACATAGGAGTTGGCAAGACAGCACAAACAGATCTGGGACTCAGGCCTGTCAGTGAAATTAACAATGTAAAAATATGATACAGGCAGAGGGAATTGACGGCAGCTTCGGCCTTGAAGGATCTATGAGTCAGCATATAACAAGACAAGTGTTACATCTCCAGATTACAGTACAGTCGTGGTCAAAAGTTTTGAGAATGACACAAGTATTGGTCTTTACAAAGTTTGCTGCTTCAGTGTTTTTAGATATTTTTGTCAGATGTTACTATGGTATACTGAAGTATAATTACAAGCATTCCATAAGTGTCAAAGGCTTTTATTGACAATTACATTAAGTTTATGCAAAGAGTCAATATTTGCAGTGTTGACCCTTCTTTTTCAAGACCTCTGCAATCCGCCCTGGCATGCTGTCAATTATCTTCTGGGCCACATCCTGACTGATGGCAGCCCATTCTTGCATAATCAATGCTTGGAGTTTGGCAGAATTTGTGGGTTTTTGTTTGTCCACCCGCCTCTTGAGGATTGACCACAAGTTCTCAATGGGATTAAGGTCTGGGGAGTTTCCTGGCCATGGACCCAAAATGTCGATGTTTTGTTCCCCGAACCACTTAGTTATCACTTTTGCCTTATGGCAAGGTGCTCCATCATGCTGGAAAAGGCATTGTTCATCACCAAACTGTTCTTGGATGGTTGGGAGAAGTTGCTCTCGGAGGATGTGTTGGTACCATTCTTTATTAATGGATGTGTTCTTAGGTAAAATTGTGAGTGAGCCCACTCCCTTGGCTGAGAAGCAACCCCACACATGAATGGTCTCAGGATGCTTTACTGTTGGCATGACACAGGACTGATGGTAGCGCTCACCTTGTCTTCTCCGGACAAGCTTTTTTCCGGATAACCCAAACAATCGGAAAGGGGATTCATCAGAGAAAATGACTTTACCCCAGTCCTCAGCAGTCCAATCCCTGTACCTTTTGCAGAATATCAGTCTGTCCCTGAAGTTTTTCCTGGAGAGAAGTGGCTTCCTCGATGCCCTTCTTGACACCAGGCCATCCTCCAAAAGTCTTCGCCTCACTGTGCGTGCAGATGCACTCACACTTGCCTGCTGCCATTCCTGAGCAAGCTCTGCACTGGTGGTGCCCCGATCCCGCAGCTGAATCAACTTTAGGAAACGGTCCTGGCGCTTGCTGAACTTTCTTGGGCGCCCTGAAGCCTTCTTCACAACAATTGAACCTCTCTCCTTTAAGTTCTTGATGATCCGATAAATGGTTGATTTAGGTGCAATCTTACTAGCAGCAATATCCTTGCCTGTGAAGCCCTTTTTATGCAAAGCAATGATGATGGCACGTATTTCCTTGCAGGTAACCAGAGGAAGAACAATGATTTCAAGCACCACCCTCCTTTTAAAGCTTCCAGTCTGTTATTCTAACTCAATCAGCATGACAGAGTGATCTCCAGCCTTGTCCTCGTCAACACTCTCACCTGTGTTAACAAGGGAATCACTGACATGATGTCAACTGGTCCTTTTGTGGCAGGGCTGAAATGCAGTGGAAATGTTTTTTTGGGATTAAGTTCATTTTTCATGGCAAAGAGGGACTTTGCAATTAATTGCAATTCATCTGATCACTCTTCATAACATTCTGGAGTATATGCAAATTACCATCATAAAAACTGAGGCAGCAGACTTTGTGAAAATGTATATTTGTGTCATTCTCAAAACTTTTGACCACGACTGTACACTAGACAGAGAAGGAACTTGAACAACCTTAATGTCTCAAGTACGGTTGGATGTTGATAAACCTAATGCATTCAGAATCCCAAAGCCAGATATATTAAAATACCAGTAGTTAGGCAGGCAAAATGACAATCACTCATTTAAAATCACTCATTTAAATGCATTTAGCACAACATAAGATGTACATTTTTAATTAGTTCACAGCTTTATCATACATTATGCAGGCAGCTCTGTTAAGAGTGAGAGACACTGGGGGAGAACCTTACCAGACTGGAGGCGGAGACTTCACTGTACAGAAGCCCAAAAGGGACAACAATGAACCTCTCCTGATCTGAATTCATCCTGACCTGGAAGAGTACAGATGGTGTTCTTATCAAGTTACTCAGTACCAAACAAACAAACAAACAAACAAATAAGCCTAAGGAATTACACAAAATGGCTGACATACATACACTATAATGCAGTAGTTAGTATTTTCACATTATTTTGATGATTCATATGTATAGAATATTATGCTTACTCAACTAATTTTACTAACCTAGCCAACCCCACATTTCCTTATTGAGCTTTCTGAAAATATAGTCCGCTGGTAAAATGTGCGAAGCAAGCACTACATTATACTGCAGTGGGGGAAAAAAGATCCTGTCCTACATACCACTTCAGGTGTTTCGTACTGACTACGAGTCAGCTTCAGTGATATACAGTATCACTAGAGGGGTAAGATGCCTACAGTATAAGGTTTTCTTACAGTTAAGTGCTTGTAGATGAGCTGGGACCAGCCAAAGAGGTCTGTCAGGCGGTAGAAGGCAGCTAGCTTACAACGAAGCAGTTTCTCTCCTTTCTCATAGGAGATGGAGTCAGATCCACGCAGGTCATTCACTGGGGTTACCATACCCAGACCTAGATAGGGAGAGAGGGATTTGCTTTGGCAATATGTACACTACCGGTCAAAAGTTTTCAAACACCTACTCATTCAAGGGTTTATCTTTATTTTTTACTATTTTCTACATTGTAAAATAATAGTGAAGACATCAAAACTATGAAATAACACATATGGAATCATGTAGTAACCAAAGAAATGTTAAACAAATAAAAATATATTTTATATTTGAGATTCTTCAGTGTAGCCACCCTTTGCCTTGATGACAGCTTTGCACACTCTTGGCATTCTCTCAAACAGCTTCACCTGGAATGCTTTTCCAACAGTCTTGAAGGAGTTCCCAGATATGCTGAGCACTTGTTGGCTGCTTTTCCTTCACTCTGAGGTCCGACTCATCCCAAACCATCTCAATTTGGTTGAGGTCGGGGGATTGTGGAGGCAAGGTCATCTGATGCAGCACTCCATCACTCTCCTTCTTGGTCAAATAGCCCTTACACAGCCTGGAGGTGTGTTGGGTCATTGTCCTGTTGAAAAAAAAGTTATAGTCCCACTAAGCCCAAACCAGATGGGATGGCGTATCGCTGCAGAATGCTGTGGTAGCCATGCTGGTTAAGTGTGCCTTGAATTCTAAATAAATCACAGACAGTGTCACCAGCAAAGCACCCCCACACCATAACACCTCCTCCTCCATGCTTTACGGTGGGAAATACACATGCGGAGATCATCCGTTCACCCACACCGCGTCTCACAAAGACACGGCAGTTGGAACCAAAAATCTCCAATTTGGACTCCAGACCAAAGGACAGATTTCCACCGGTCTAATGTCCATTGCTCGTGTTTCTTGGTCCAAGCAAGTCTCTTCTTCTTATTGATGTCCTTTAGTAGTGGTTTCTTTGCAGCAATTCAACCATGAAGGCCTGATTCACACCGTCTCCTCTGAACAGTTGATGTTGAAATGTGTCTGTTACTTGAACTCTGTGAAGCATTTATTTGGGCTGCAATTTCTGAGGCTGGTAACTCTAATGAACTTATCCTCTGCAGCAGAGGTAACTCTGGGTCTTCCATTCCTGTGGAAGTTCTCATGAGAGCCAGTTTCATCATAGCGCTTGATGGTTTTTGCGATTGCATTTGAAGAAACGTTCAAAGTTCTTGAAATTTTCCGTATTGACTGACCTTCATGTCTTAAAGTAATGATGGACTGTCGTTTCTCTTTACTTATTTGAGCTGTTCTTGGACTTGGTCTTTTAATAAATAGGGCTATCTTCTGTATACCCCCCCCCTCCTTGTCACAACAAAACTGATTGGCTGAAACGCATTAAGAAGGAAAGAAATTCCACAAATTAACTTTTAAGAAGGCACACCTGTTAATTGAAATGCATTCCAGGTGACAACCTCATGAAGCTGGTTGAGAGAATGCCAAGAGTGTGCAAAGCTGTCATCAAGGCAAAGAGTGGCTACTTTGAAGAATATATTTTGTCAACTGGTCCTTTTGTACAAAATATACTACATGATTCCATATGTGTTATTTCATAGTTTTGATGTCTTCACTATTATTCTACAATGTAGAAAATACTACAAATAAAGAAAATCCCTTGAATGAGTAGGTGTTCTAAACCTTTTGACCGGTAGTGTACATTGTTACATCATGCCAATCAAACAAATTGAATTGAGAGAGAGACAGAGGAACAATTTCCTTTACCTCAGTTAACAAAGAATAATATGTTTATTTAGGTCTAAACATAGCATTTATCTGTCTATCATTACAAAGCCTGTAGTTTCCCTCTACTACAACACTACTAACAACCTCTGATCTTAGCGGAGGCCATCTTGGACTGAGGGGACCTACTAATCTGGTAACATACAGTGGGGGAAAAAAGTATTTAGTCAGCCACCAATTGTGCAAGTTCTCCCACTTAAAAAGATGAGACAGGCCTGTAATTTTCATCATAGGTACACGTCAACTATCACAGACAAATTGAGAAAAAAAAATCCAGAAAATCACATTGTAGGATTTTTAATAAATTTATTTGCAAATTATGGTGGAAAATAAGTATTTGGTCACCTACAAACAAGCAAGATTTCTGGCTCTCACAGACCTGTAACTTCTTCTTTAAGAGGTTCCTCTGTCCTCCACTCGTTACCTGTATTAAATGGCACCTGTTTGAACTTGTTATCAGTATAAAAGACACCTGTCCACAACCTCAAACAGTCACACACCAAACTCCACTATGGCCAAGACCAAAGAGCTGTCAAAGGACACCAGAAACAAAATTGTAGACCTGCACCAGGCTGGGAAGACTGAATCTGCAATAGGTAAGCAGCTTGGTTTGAAGAAATCAACTGTGGGAGCAATTATTAGGAAATGGAAGACATACAAGACCACTGATAATCTCCCTCGATCTGGGGCTCCACGCAAGATCTCACCCCGTGGGGTCAAAATGATCACAAGAACGGTGAGCAAAAATCCCAGAACCACACGGGGGGACCTAGTGAATGACCTGCAGAGAGCTGGGACCAAAGTAACAAAGCCTACCATCAGTAACACACTACGCCGCCAGGGACTCAAATCCTGCAGTGCCAGACGTGTCCCCCTGCTTAAGCCAGTACATGTCCAGGCCCGTCTGAAGTTTGCTAGAGTGCATTTGGATGATCCAGAAGAGGATTGGGAGAATGTCATATGGTCAGATGAAACCAAAATATAACTTTTTGGTAAAAACTCAACTCGTCGTGTTTTGAGGACAAAGAATGCTGAGTTGCATCCAAAGAACACCATACCTACTGTGAAGCATGGGGGTGGAAACATCATGCTTTGGGGCTGTTTTTCTGCAAAGGGACCAGGACGACTGATCGTGTAAAGGAAAGAATGAATGGGGCCATGTATCGTGAGATTTTGAGTGAAAACCTCCTTCCATCAGCAAGGGCATTGAAGATGAAACGTGGCCGGGTCTTTCAGCATGACAATGATCCCAAACACACCGCCCGGGCAACGAAGGAGTGGCTTCGTAAGAAGCATTTCAAGGTCCTGGAGTGGCCTAGCCAGTCTCCAGATCTCAACCCCATAGAAAGTCTTTGGAGGGAGTTGAAAGTCCGTGTTGCCCAGCGACAGCCCCAAAACATCACTGCTCTAGAGGAGATCTGCATGGAGGAATGGGCCAAAATACCAGCAACAGTGTGTGAAAACCTTGTGAAGACTTACAGAAAACGTTTGACCTGTGTCATTGCCAACAAAGGGTATATAACAAAGTATTGAGAAACTTTTGTTATTGACCAAATACTTATTTTCCACCATAATTTGCTAATAAATTCATAAAAAATCCTACAATGTGATTTTCTGGATTTTTTTCTCTCTCATTTTGTCTGTCATAGTTGACGTGTACCTATGATGAAAATTACAGGCCTCTCTCATCTTTTTAAGTGGGAGAACTTGCACAATTGGTGGCTGACTAAATACATTTTTCCCCCACTGTACATCACATATAGCTCATATATAGTGCCATATACATTAGATTAAAAGTATACATTACATCAGTGTTTCCCAAACCTCTCCTCGAGTACCAACAGACAGTCCACTTACTTAAAAAGTATTTAAAAAGGAATCAGAGTGGTAAGAACTGAAGACACATGACAGGATTATCCTGTATATTACTCACTCATGTTGAGTGCAGCCATGCCTCCCTGTGGCGCTGCGGGGTACATGGTGGGGATACTCGTGGTCATGAAGTCAGCTATCTGCTGCAGGGCCAACAGGCTGGTGGGGGTCTTTCCCCTCTTCATCTGGTCCTGGATCATCGTATCCAGCTCGTCACAAAACGCCTGGGGAGTAAAGTAGACAGTAACACAGTCAGTAACAGACAGACAGAGAGACACATAGTCAGAGACAGACATTGAAGGGTCAGTACGTGTCACTGCACACATACGCTACCAGTCAAAGGTTTGGACACACCTACTCATTCAAGGGTTTTTCTTTATTTTTACTATTTTTTTTACATTGTAGAATAATAGTGAAGACATCAAAACTATGAAATAACACATGGAATCATGTAGTAACCAAAAAAGTGTTAAACAAATCAAAATACATTTTATATTTGAGATTCTTCACACAGCTTTGCACACTCCTGGCATTCTCACAACCAGCTTCAAGAGGTAGTCATCTGGAATGCATTTCAATTAACATGCGTGCCTTCTTAAAAGTTAATTTGTGGAATTTATTTCCTTCTTAATGCATTTGAGCCAATCAGTTGTGTTGTGACAAGGTAGGGGGGGTATACAGAAGATAGCCTTATTTGGTAAAAGACCAAGTCCAAATTATGGCAAGAACAGCTCAAATAAGCAAAGAGAAACAACAGTCCATCATCATTACTTTAAGACATGAAGGTCAGTCAATACGGAACATTTCAAGAACTTTGAAAGTTTTTTTCAAGTGCAGTCGCAAAAACCATCAAGCGCTATGATGAAACTGGCTCTCATGAGGACCGCCACAGGAATGGAAGACCCAGAGTTACCTCTGCTGCAGAGGATAAGTTCATTAGAGTTACCAGCCTCAGAAATTGCAGCCCAAATAAATGCTTCAGAGTTCAAGTAACAGACACATCTCAACTGTTCAGAGGAGACTGTGAATCAGGCCTTCATGGTTGAATTGCTGCAAAGAAACCACTACTAAAGGACATCAAGAAGAAGAAGAGACTTGCTTGGACCAAGAAACACGAGCAATGGACATTAGACCGGTGGAAATGTGTCCTTTGGTCTGGAGTCCAAATTGGAGTCCCAACCGCTGTGTCTTTGTGAGACGCGGTGTGGGTGAACGGATGATCTCCGCATGTGTATTTCCCACTGTAAAGCATGGAGGAGGTGGTGTTATAGTGTGGGGGTGCTTTGCTGGTGACACTGTCAGTGATTTATTTAGAATTCAAGGCACACTTAACCAGCATGGCTACCACAGCATTCTGAAGTGATACGCCATCCCATCTAGTTTGGGCTTAGTGGGACTATCATTTGTTTTTCAACAGGACAATGACCCAAAACACACCTCCAGGCTGTGTAAGGGCTATTTGACCAAGAAGGAGAGTGATGGAGTGCTGCATCAGATGACCTTGCCTCCACAGTCCCCCGACCTCAACCCAATTGAGATGGTTTAGGATGAGTCGGACCGCAGAGTGAAGGAAAAGCAGCCAACAAGTAAGTGCTCAGCGTATGTAGGAACTCCTTCAAGACTGTTGGAAAAGCATTCCAGGTGAAGCTGGTTGAGAGAATGCACAGAGTGTGCAAAGCTGTCATCAAGGCAAAGGGTGGCTATTTGAAGAATCTCAAATATATTTTGATTTGTTTAACACTTTTTGGGTTACTACATGATTCTATGTGTTATTTCATAGTTTTGACGTCTTCATTATTATTCTACAATGCAGAAAATAGTAAAAATAAAGAAAAACCCTGGAATTAGTAGGTGTGTCCAAACTTTTGACTGATACTGTATGCGTCAATACACTACCACCGTCGCAGAGTTGACAGTCACAGACAGACAGACAGGGACATTCACAAAGTCAGATGGTGAAGGCTCAGGTCAGGACAGAACGCGCCAATACACTGTCGTCTTCGCTGATGCATTCTAACACTGTCACTGGCTGGCTATTGTTAGTTCCTCTATTTCAGGATCCATGGTTACTCTTAAATCAAGAGTGATCTGAAATAAAAGGGCCTCTATTTTATGTCTGCCTGTGTTCTCTCGCTGTCGCTGCTTGAAAATGTCACAAGTAAGTCTGAAGTGCCTGTTGACTGCCGCATTGCAAAGAGGAGACAGAGAGGCTCCACAATAATAAACAATGTTCGCAGGAATAGCCTAGTATATTACAGAAGCTCTGACTAGTAGTTACTGTCCTAACCCAAACATTCCCAACAGCAGCTATGAGAGATCACTGAAAAACAATCTTCTCACACTGGTCCTGTATGTTTCATACTGTCCCTGACATGAAGAGAACTGAAGGGAGAATATCATGCACTCTACCCTTTTGTTACCCTCCCAGCTGCTGTCGGTGTGTGTGTGTGTGTGTGCACACTTTGTGCGTGCGTGTGTGTGTCATTGCTGCCCGGAAAGAGCTCATCTCCTCTCTGACCCATATAAACTCATTCAGACTAGAGTACTGAGGCCTTATGGCTCTCTGCCTATCCCTAGACCCTGATCCATCCACACTGCACAGCATAATAAAGACTGTCTTTCTTCCTTAACTATAAGGGCTGGTGTATAAATATTTAGTTTTTATACGTATATTACTGGGCTTAAACTGAGTGCTTAGGGAACAGTAGTGTGTTTGAGAGAGACAGATAAACTGTTGATCAGTGTTAAGTGGTTATAGCATGTGATAGTGGAGAGGGTGATACAGCCCTACACAAAGAGGCTATTCAATTGGAAGTAAAAAAAACAGTGGGGCAAGTTTTTGGACAAAAGGTGTTCTTATATTCTTATGTTGGTGACATTACATTAAGACATAGGATAGAAGAGGAGTAGCACTGCACACTGAGTGTGTGTTTGTGTGAATTTGCATGCATGTGTGTGTATGATAGCCAGTCCTACCGGGCTCTGCAGGATCATGGAGACCCTCTTCCTCTGCTCCATCATGTTGAAATCCTGTCTGAGGTCTGGAGCCATGTTTCTCTCACGCTGGTACTCTGGGCTGCTCTCATCCACACGGTCAAAGTAGCGCTCCTTGTGGGGGGCAGTGGTGGGAGGGGGGGCAGTCACCACCCCAGCACCTGAGTCACCATTCATCACCGGGTCTGTCAGCTCCTGTAGATGCCAGGGTGAATGGTCAGAGGTGAGATGTTACAACATGGGTCATGTTCAGTGGTGACCTGTCATTCAGTGCAGGTGGGGTGATAAGTGTCACATATCAGTTTGCAAACAATGTAAAAAAAATAAATATACATCTTTGAATGAATAAAGCTGCATACAAACATGGTCTCATTTTTGCTTTCTTGAGTGAGGCAGCGCCAAAATGCAGGTTCTTTCTGTGGTGGTGGGGAAGCCAGTGGAAAAAAACGGAGCGTAGGGGTTGGTAATGTTCTCTAGTTGCGCCGTGATTGGCTCAGTGTTCTGTCACTCATGGGGACACTACGTCAATGCAAAATGTATGGGTAGAGCTCGAAAATTCAAGCCCATTGGGTGCTGCCATAGAGTTACATTAGAAGTGCCCATCCAAGAAGGCTCAAGGTCATTGGCCACAGATACAATGACATCAAATGACATATCTACCGTAGCTTTGATTGGACTGATAATGTCAACATCATACTTACAAAATATTAGCTAGCAATCTAGCAGTCATCATCATGAATCAAGTCGACAATCTACTGACAAAACCTTTTCAATCCTTGTCATATGAAGATAAATTATAGATAAAATGTATCGGTGCTCATCGGCCATTGGACATACACATTACACAACAAGTTGGAAATCGCAAATTCAACAATGAGTGGTTTGGAAGGAATTGCAAAGCAATCACTAGCCTGCTATTCAGTGGGGTGGGTGCGTGGTCCAAGTCTGGGTTTAGGGATAAACATTCAACATTGGCCATGCTGTCAATCCAGCATGACCTCTGCCGTGCTCAAAATAACTGTAAACTCGGAACTGGGAAATCTCAGACTTCAGTGAGTTCAAGACAACTGGGGGAAAAAAACAGCTCCGACTGGGAAAATACGTTTTCAACGGTCATCCAACTCGGAATCTCGAGCCTCTTTCTAGAGCTCCGACCTGAAGATCACTGACGTCATCATGATTCAACCTTGTTTTTTTCAGAGTTCCCAGTTGTCTTGAAAGCACCATAAAATCAGGAGAATGCCAGACTTTGATGACAAAGTTTGCCCACGAAGGACCGCCGCGCCACCTTCCTGTTCAAGTGAGCACAGCACAACAAGGTGAGTCCAAAATTGTATTGTATTCTGCTGCATAAATGATGTAATATGCCAGGGAGATAAGTATACTGTAGCTAAGAAAGTTATACTAAGTGTATGTTATGTAGTAAGCTGTTAGTAGCCCATGTGCCTCACCCTAATAATCTGGTCCCCTTTCCCCTCATAATTCAGCCTACTGTTTTGACTTGGTGGTGCACATGTAGCCTATAGCCTATTTTAGAGAAATGTCATCATTTAATATTGTAAGAGTTTTCATTGTCTGCTTATATGCCCTTTATCTATCCTACGGTTCTGACTTGGTGTACAGGGAAAATACTGTAAGAACGGCCCATGTTCTGAATTCTGTTGCTGTACAATTTCAAAAGTGCTGAACAAATAGTTATATTGACTACGTCCATCCTAGCTCGCTCATTAATGTCTTAATCGAAGTTACGGACTGCCTCTTAACCGCTCATCGTCCCCTTATGCCATAGTTTGTACATCTCAATTGTCAGTAGGAACCACATTTGTTTAAGCAAGTCAGCCATATCAGCAATGTTTTTTTTAAAGGCTGAATGAACTGTTTCGCTGCCAGACAAGGCTCTGCTGATAGCCAGATGTAGCAGTGGTAAGGTATTGGGACTGCTGTTGGGACTCTGCTGTTGGGACAGCTTTATGTAGGCCCTAACAGTTTGTGGGCACTGGTTGTCACCGTTATAGTGCAATTAATGTATTGTTTAGTGTTGTGTTTGTTGGGTACTAACTTTTAAACTTGAAATATCCTTATTCATGTTACCATATTAGAACTGATGGTATGGAAATATACTGAGTGAGAAAGGGGAGTGCAGGGAGTTTACATTTTGCCAGAACATGTTATTGTTAAAATCTCATGTATCCTATGGAGAGGAGAAGGGCCACAGTCTGGTTTCATTCAACAGATAAGGTAGGACAGGTCTGGGTTGGGGAGGAGAGCAATTTGGGCTGGGGTCAGGTCAGATGAAGTGAGAAAGAACAGGCATCACTAAAGTCCTGCCTAGCAACAGAGATGTATTGGCTGTCCAGGGGTGCAAGGAGGGGACTCAGCATAGGAGGAAGGTATAAATATATGTGCTTGTGTAAACATGTCTTGGTCTTTGCAGCTGTTTGACCCATTGGGTGAATAAACTTGGTTTGAGCTTTGACTAGTTGTCCATTAGATACTGACAGAGTGAAAAACTAACATGTGTTGTGTAGTGGCTTTGCTGGCATGCATCTAAAACACATATATATATATATATATATATATTTTTTAGCCCCACAAAGATTTACATGCTAAAATCGCCACTGGTCATGTTTATAAGGGTACGCTGTAGAAAAACATTTTAAAAAGTAAGATGAAAATTAGCATTTCTTATTGGACAAGTCCAGGTAGTAGTCTCTCCCTGTTAGTTAGTTAGTTGTCTTACGTTTGGTACATTTTAGTCATTTAGCAGACGCACTTATCCAGAGCGACTTACAGGAGCAATTAGGGTTAAGTGCCTTGCTCAAGGGCACAGACAGATTTTTCACCTAGTCGGCTCGGGGATTAGAACCAGCGACCTTTCGGTTACTGGCACAACGCTCTTAACCACTAAGCTACCTGCCGCCCCAATGAACACAATCCTGGTTTCATCGAAGTTATCAGTTTAATATCACAGTCACACTAGATTACTGGGTGTATGTCACTGCCTCAGAGGAATGCAGCAGAATTTAAAATGTGCACGTCACGCTTGCTGTCCCAAACATTGTCACATTGCATGGCTTCATGCCATCACCTCTGCTGCTTCCTGTTTGGTCATTTGACCACACACCCCCCATGGCTTATTGATTTCCTGTCCATTTTCCCTGGCTCACTCATTCAAAACAAAACCCAATAATAACAATAACATGGGACAAAATAAAATGTTAACAGTTTTACCCAACACTAGCACGCCAAACACTGTTTGCTAGCAACACAGTGAGTACAGGAAGGAGGGAGTGTCTAATGTCAGTTTCAGTCCAGAGTAAAAGCGATTCTCATCTCCACTCTGATTCTGTTGCATAGCAGAGCTATGAGAGGTTGTTGTTCATGAATACCACAGTACAGCTTGCACTGCCCCCTCCTATTTAGACAGAACATTACTGATAATCAGGGAGAGATAGAGAGATGGGGGCAATTCAATGGTAATGGAATTACGCTGTAAATGTGTTTATTTATTTAATGTGTCAATTGTTCAAAGTAGTCATTGCATAGAGTTGTATGGTTTGTTAAACGTTGAAATGAATGGTTTTTTTTGCCATACATTTTAAAGTGAGTCTCAGCATAATTGCGTTACCGTGGAACTGCTCATGGAGAGATGGAGCGAAAATAGATGGAGGGATGAGAGATGGAGGGACAGTAGTCTCACTCTGCCAGACATGACACCGATTTCCATTCAATAATCAACCTAGAGCGGCTGGAGTCTAGGCTAGAGGGACAGAAATGATTTGCAATTGATCTTGTCTCATTTCTGTCAAGGCTGTCTGAGGGGATAATGTGCTCTCAGATAAAGTACATTAGCAGCCTGTAGACTGAGACCTCCCCCCAGAGGACAAAGATAGGCAGCATAAGAGCATTAGAGTTAGGCTAGTGGGCCTCTCTGGGCAGACACCACTGTAAACCATTAGCCCTTCTCAGTTCTCAGCAGTTAGAGCTTTCAGGCAGCCAAAACTGGACACAGGGCTGCTATGACAACCACTTGCCAGGCCCAAACTATCCAGCCCTCACAGCAGACATTGGCCCAATCGGTTTAGTGCCAGATACACGCTAGGAAGAGTTTGGGGGCAAATAAAAGGGGAAATCAGGATTGTTTTGTTGTTGAGAAAGTAGAAAAACCATGATACATCCTTTATCAATTCAAATTGTATATGCAATGGTTCTACACTGTTTTAGTGTGAGTTTTGAAGCCAGGGTCTCTTTTCTGACCTGAGGGATTCTTGTGATTGGAGTAACTTACACCCACAGAATACAGAACAACTAGCTTGGAATCCAAAATGACATGCTCTGTTTTACAGCTTGAAATCCAGGCTACCAAATAACACGAACAGGTAGAAAAATAGCAATTAGGCATAGGTCTTCCTGTCTCAAACTCATTAGGCCCAGAAAAGACATCAAACCTCTGGCCTGTTATTAATCCGATTGTATCACGAATTGCTATTTATTGTCCAACAGAACAGAGGATAATGCTGCACTGTCTCTGTCTGGTGGAGAGAACGTAGATGGGTATGCCTCCCAAATGGCACCCTATTCCCTATTTAGTGCAGTACTTTTGACCAGACCATAGGACTCTCGTCAAAAGTAGTGCACTATATAGGGAATAGGGTGCCATTTGGGACGCAGACCATGGTCTTCTGTTTCCAGGAATGGAATCCTCCCTTAAATGGTCCCTCTTAGCTCTCTCTGGGTCATAGTCAACCTCAGTCTGCACTACTGCACTATTGATTGTTTAGTATCTTTTGTTAATGTTGTGGTGCCAGTGTGGGAAGGGAACATTGCAGACAAAATCTGACTCCTCGTACAATACAGCCCTGATACCATTTAGAACAAGAGAAACGACTCAGAACAAGACATCTCTAAAAGCAACTGTGGTTGAGGGCAATTTCCACGGTAACGGAATTACGCTTTGACTCAGTTTTTTCACTTTAAAATATATGCCAAACAAAAACCATTGATTTCAAAAGGTTAACATACCATATTACTGCGAAAAGTGCAAATCAATCCCAGAACAACAGCAAAGGACCTTGCGAAGATGCTGGAGGAAACAGGTACAAAAGTATCTATATCCACAGTAAAACAAGTCCTATATCGACATAACCTGAAAGGCCGCTCAGCAAGGAAGAAGCCACTGCTCCAAAACCGCCATAAAAAAGCCAGACTACGGTTTGCAACTTGCACATGGGGACAAAGATTGTACTTTTTGGAGAAATGTCCTCTGGTCTGATGAAACAAAAATAGAACTGTTTGGCCATAATGACCATCGATATGTTTGGAGGAAAAAGGGGTAGGCTTGCAAGAACACCATCCCAACCGTGAAGAACAGGGGTGGCAGCATCATGCTGTGGGGGTGCTTTGCTGCAGGAGGGACTGGTGCACTTCACAAAATAGATGGCATCATGAGGAAGGAAAATGATGTGGATCTATTGAAGCAACATCTCAAGACATCAGTCAGGAAGTTAAAGCTTGGTCGCAAATGGGTCTTCCAAATGGACAATGATCCCAAGCATAATGGCTTAAGGACAACAAAGTCAAGGTATTGGAGTGGCCATCACAAAGCCCTGACCTCAATCCTATAGAAAATGTGTGGGCAGAACTGAAAAAGCGTGTGCGAGCAAGGAGGCCTACAAACCTGACTCAGTTACACCAGCTCTGTCAGGAGGAATGGGCCAAAATTCTCCCAACTTATTGTGGGAAACATTTGACCCAAGTTAAACAATTTCAAGGCAATGCTACCAAATACTAATTTAGTGTATGTAAACTTCTGACCCACTGGGAATGTGATGAAAGAAATAAAAGCTGAAATAAAATCACTCTCTACTATTATTCTGACATTTCACATTCTTAAAATAAAAGTGGTGATCCTAACAGACCTAAGACAGGGAATTTTTGAAGACAACTTCAACTGTATCTAATTTACATGTACATTTTAGTCACTTAGCAGACGCTCTTATCCAGAGCGACTTACAGTTAGTGAATGCATACGTGTTTGTCTTTTTCATACTGGCCTCCAGTGGGAAACGAACCCACATCCCTGCCGGCCAAACCCTCCCCTACCTTGGACGACGCTGGACCAATTGTGCGCTGCCCATGGGTCTCCCGGTCGCGGCCGGCTGCGACAGAGCCTGGACTCGAGCCAGGATCTCTAGTGGCACAGCTAGCACTGCGATGCAGTGCATTAGGCTACAACGACCAAGAGCGAACAGGTAGGCAGGCTGCTACTTAAATGTCTGAATGGTTGTTATTTGTAACTGTAGGATGAGAAAGCTTATGCACTGCAGACTCAGTTAGCCTAGCTAGCTAATATTAGCTAGCTTCTCCTCCCGTTTGATGCAGTCCAAGACAGGTACTACGTAATCATATTTGACGATAAATAACCTAGCTATGGCAGCTATTAGTCTACTATAGCGCGAGTCGGCTTGGTTCGTTGCTCTCTCTCCCTCCCTCCTCCCCATGTCACTCGCTCACAGTACTCGCTCCCCCACCTGCTAGAGTGGCACCTCTCTCCCTATCAGCTCAGATTAATAAAGTAGGTAATAAAAAAAGACTTTTCAGCTGCTTCCCTCACTCGGATCCAGGCAGTATGTATGTTACAGGCAGGGCTCCATATCAGTTTACTGTTCTGAATGGTACAGTAGTACTCATATTACTGCCAGTAAACCAAGCAGACATGGCTGACATTCATAACATTCACTGTCAATCAGTTTTTCTCTTACACCCTTTCTTCTGACAGCAAGCCAGCAACTGTGAAGTGGCCACATACTTACGCCATTTAACTCTCCAAGTCGTCTGACTAAGGAGTCGTTCCATGTCCTTTCAGCAAGCCATGACACCCACCATCTCAGATTGTTCTGAAATCGTTTCTGTAGTTAGAAACATAACATTAGCATTCCAGCAACATTGTTTTTTTATTTAATTTAAATTTGATCTGAGAAATTAAGCTAATTGATTGCACCCAAATTGGCCCTATTAATTTATAGGATTCACATAACATTCAATAAATATTGTACCCAATATCCGATTCGGACCAAACTTCTTCCTACCATTGAGTAAGACATGAGGAATCCAATAAAATTGTCACAATTCACCCATGGTTAGAACTGCTGTAATGGTTTGATTGTTCCCCAGGAATGTTTCAAGGGAATAAACCACACACAGAGAAGCCTAAGAGAATGACAAACATAATTGCTTTCATGGAGGCCTGAATTGTGACGATGACCACCCCATTTATTTTCATCATGATCATACGCTATTGGTTTTCTACCCAAAGTTGTGATCCATTTACTAAAAGGGCAATTCACGGTAACAGAATGATGCTAAGACTCATATATTTAAACAAACCATACAACTCTGTGCACAAGCACTACTTCTACCAATTTCCACTGAAAATGTTACAAATACACATTTACTTGAAGAACAGTGCAGATGCAAAGTTTGGTAACAGAATGACGGTTTATGCTGTTTGTGCATTCTGTTATCAAACTTTGCATCTGCACAGTTCTTCAAGTAAATGTGTTTTTGTAAAATGTTCAATGGAAATTGTTAGAAGTTGTCCTGCACAGAGTTGTATGGTTTGTTTTTGTATGGTTTGTCTTTGCAATCATTGGTTTTGTTTGGCATGCATGTTAAATTGAAAAATGAGTCTCAGCCTCATCATCTGTAACCGTGGAATTTCCCTAAAGACCAGCAAAATTGATAAGGGTGTGGCAGTAGCAGGAACAGCGGCATCTAGTGGGCAAACCTGGTACTTTCACACTGATTTATGGTAAATAATGTAAGCGACTTCAGTGGCTATATATATATATATTTTTTTTTAAACATCACCAGATTCACAGGGAATACAATACATAAGATGAAGAAGCAATACTCCAAGCCACAGCTTCATACTACTTGTCAGACAGAGAACTGATACATGTATACTGGTTGTTAGGGTGGGATTGGCGTGGGGTGTGGGGGGTCCATGGGTGGCTTTGCGATCATTTTATTGGATTACTCTAGGGTTGGGCGGTATCCAGATTTTAATATCGTCATACCATCCTTCTCTCATTCCGGGATTTACGGTATTACCGGCTTAGTACACAAGGGGGCGCCAAAAAACATAAAAGTCCATTGGGTGTCTATTACCACAATGCTAACAAAATTAGAACACGTAATAGCGAATTTCCATGGAGGCTGCAAGCTAAATATGCTAACGAGCGCAAACAAAAATAAACAAATTGCTAAGACAGGCAATCCAGCTCATAAAGTTATACATGTACAGTGATGATGGTGAGTTTGGACATTTACCAGCGAATGTGAACGAGAAATATTGTGTAAATGAACAACATTTTGACACGGTTGTCTGAAGGAAGAACAGTACTGGCTCTGGAGCAGCATGAGTACACGCGGTGTCTGTGTCGAGTCTGGAGATGCTAGGGCAACAGGCCTGCCTGCTCCACTCGCAGAAGACGACGGGCGAAAACTGAGAGGAAAAGAAAATGCTAGGAAATCAAGATAGTGGCAGCTGTATAAATACCTAATCAAAAAGGGCTTTGACTCCCTAACCGCGGCAGAAAGATAACACAATAGGCTGTCCCATATTATTAATTCAGCCACTTACTTAGATAATTAGAAAGTTAAACTTACGGGTCGGGTTAACACAGAATTGTATATTTTTCACGCAGGGAAAATATATAAAATGCATAAGAAATATCTTGCTGTGTTTTGTAAATGCAGATCTAAAATGCTTCTTATTGTAATTTCTGCTCGGCATCAGACTAATTTTGTGCTTCAGTGGCACTTCTCCACTTGGATGAAAATTCAGGAATGGGCAGCAGACAGCGTTCTGACTGATGTGTAGCACCTTTTCTCCGGTACTTTTCTCCATGTAGCCAACCTACCTTTCTCCGGTAAAATGCTAGATTAACTTTAAACAAAACATTAGGAAATGTAGCTGGCTACATTCTTTCAATGATAAACATGATAAATATATAATAATCTAAATATGATATGATGCATGAATATAAATAAATATGATGGCCATGCATCGTTTTTGCTAAAAAAGAGAGCTTGCTTTTTCATTATAAGCTAATTTACTTGTGTTGGCTGCAAGCCAAATAGCGTTGCATTTCTGTTGTCATCTGATGAAAATTAAGCTATTTTCTCCTGAATGTGTTGCACTAATGTATTTTCTGTGAAGGAACACTATAGATGCAAGTCCCTGATCACTCTATTGAAGCAAAAAATATACACTACCAGTCAAAAGTTTGGACACACCTACTCATTCAAGGGTTTTCTTAATTATTAAAAAAATTTACACCGTAGAATAATAGTGAAGACATCAAAACTATGAAATAACACATATTGAATCATGTAGTAACCAAAAAAAAAAAAGTGTTAAATCAAGTGGTCCTATGGACAGATACTCCAATCTCCGCTGTGGAGCTTTGCAGCTCCTTCAGGGTTATCGTTGGTCTCTTTGTTGCCTCTCTGTTTAATGCCCTCCTTCCCTTGTCTGTGAGTTTTGGTGGGAGGTCCTCTCTTGGCAGGTTTGTTGTGGTGCCATATTCTTTCCATTTTTAAATAATGGATTTAATGGTGCTCCGTGGGATGTTCAAAGTTTTGGATATTTTTTTATAACCCAACCCTGATCTGTACTTCACAACTTTGTCCCTGAACTGTTTGGAGAGCTCTATGGTCTTCATGGTGCAGCTTGCTTGGTGGTGCCCCTTGCTTAGTGGTGTTGCAGACTCTGGGGCCTTTCAGAACAGGTGTATGTATGTATGTATGTATGTATGTATGTATGTATGTATGTATGTATGTATGTATGTATGTATGTATGTATGTATGTATGTATGTATGTATGTATGTATGTATGTATGTATGTATGTATGTATGTATGTATGTATGTATGTATGTATGTATGTATGTATGTATGTATGTATGTATGTATGTATGTATGTATGTATGTATGTATGTATGTATGTATGTATGTATGTATGTATGTATGTATGTATGTATGTATGTATGTATGTATGTATGTATGTATGTATGTATGTATGTATGTATGTATGTATGTATGTATGTAACACTTACATTTCACACAGGTGGACTTTATTTAACTAATTATGTGACTTCTGAAGGTAATTGGTTGCACCAGATCTTATTTAGGGGCTTCATAGCAAAGGGGGTGAATACATATGCACACACCACTTTTCCGTTATTTATTTTTTAGAATTCTTTGAAACAAGTTATTTTTTTCTATTTCACTTCACCAATTTGGACCATTACATGAAATCCAAATAAAAATCCATTTAAATTACAGGTTGTAATGCAACAAAATAGGTAAAATGCCAAGGGGGCTGAATACTTTTGCAAGGCACTGTATGTCTTCACTATTATTCTACAATGTAAAAAATAGTAAAAATAAAGAAAAACTCTTGAATGAGTAGGTGTGTCCAAACTTTTGACTGGTACTGTATATATACACACACACACACACACACACACACACACACAATATACAAAATTAAAAACACTTGACTTTTAATATAAAACTCAACCTCTGTCAATACACAGCTGGACTCACCTGCTCCCACTTTCTCCCATTGTGCTATTAACAAACACGTGACTGGCTCAACTGTTCTGGGGAACTACAGTAAGCTTCATAATGTAAAATAAATGTGACCGGTGAAATGAAGAACGTGATGTAGAGGTCTTAACGGGTCCAGAAATGTGACCTGTTCCGAAATAAACCTTGGGCTTTCCCACCCGGAACCGATATGCATAAATAAAAATGTTTTATATAGAGACCCGTTCCGTATATAGACCTGGTTGGATCCAGACCCAGTCTGATCTGAGTGAGGGAAGCAGCAGAAAAGTCATTTTTGAGCTACTTTATTAACAGGAGCTGATACAGCGCGTGAGGAGGGAGAAAGGTGCTGCTCTAGCAGTGGGTGACATTTACATTTACATTTTAGTCATTTAGCAGACGCTCTTATCCAGAGCGACTTACATGAGCAATTAGGGTTAAGTGCCTTGCTTAAGGGCACAGACAGATTTTTCACCTAGTCAGCTCGGGGTTTAGAACCAGCGACCTTTCGGTTACTGGCACAACGCTCTTACCCACTAAGCTACCTGCCGCCCTGACATGGGGAGCAGGGAGGAAGAGAAGAAAGACAGCAACCAAGCGGACTCGTGCTATAGTAGACTAATAGCTGCCATAGCTAGGTTATTTCTCATCATCAAACTATGATTACGTAGTACCTGTCATGGACTGCTTCAAACCAGGACGAGAAGCTAGTATTAAGTAGCAGCCTGCCTACCTGTTGGCTCTTGGTCGTTGTAGCCTATCATTCCTATCAGTCATTTAAATTCCATCTTCCATTTATTAGATAGAGTACATTCGGATATGATTCAGACCCCTTGACTTTTTCCACTTTTTGTTACATTACAGCCTTATTCTAAAATGGATTAAATAGTTTTTCCCCCCCCTCTCAATCAATCTACACACAATACCCCATAACTACAAAGCAAAAACAGTTATGTTTTTTAATTTTAGAAAATGTATTAAAAATAAAAAACTGAAATATAACATTTACATAAGTATTCAGACTCTTTACTCAGTACTTTGTTGAAGCACCTTTGGCAGCGATTACAGCCTCGAGTCTTCTTGGGTATGACGCTACAAGTGTGGCACACCTGTATTTGGGGAGTTTCTCCAATTCTTCTCTGCAGATCCTCTCAAGCTCTGTCAGGTTGGATGGGGAGCGTCGCTGCACAGCTATTTTCAGGTCTCTCCTGAGATGCTCGATCGGGTTCAAGTCCGGGCTCTGGCTGGGCCACTCAAGGATATTCAGAGACTTGTCCCGAAGCCACTCCTGCGTTGTTTTGGCTGTGTGCTTAGGGTCGTTGTCCTCTTGGAAGGTGAACCGTCACCCCAGTCTGAGGTCCTGAGTGCTCTGGAGCAGGTTTTCATCAAGGATCTCTCTGTACTTTGCTCCGTTCACCTTTCCCTCGATCCTGACTAGTCTCCCAGTCCCTGCCGCTGAAAAACATCCCCACAGCATGATGCTGCCACCATCATGCTTCACCGTAGGGATGGTGCCAGGTTTCCTCCAGACGTGACGCTTGGCATTCAGGCCAAAGAGTTTAATCTTGGTTTCATCAGACCAGAGAATCTTGTTTCTCCTGGTCCGAGAGTCCTTTAGCTGCCTTTTGGCAAACTCCAAGTGGGCTGTCATGTGCATTTTACTGAGGAGTGTCTTCTGTTTGACCAATCTACCATAAAGGCCTGAGTGGTGGAGTGCTGCAGAAATGGTTGTCCTTCTGGAAGGTTCTCCCATCACCACAGAGGAACTCTGGAGCTCTGTCAGAGTGACCATCGGATTCTTGGTCACCTCCCTGACCAAGGCCCTTCTCCCCCGATTGCTCAGTTTGGCCAGGCGACCAGCTCTATTTCGAGTCTCATAGCAATGGGTCTGAAAACATTTCTAAAAACCTGTTTTCACTTTGTCATTATGGATTGATGAAGATTTTATATTTATTTAATCATTTTTAGAAGAAGGCTGTAACATAACAAAATGGAAAAAAATGGAAGGGGTCTGAATATTTTCAGAATGCACTGTATCTCCTAACTTTTGCCACACTGAAGGAGGCTCTATGACTGTAGCCTATTGCCGCTTTGGCCAAAAACAAGCTACATGGGCCACTCTCATGAAAAGCAAGAGCAGCAGCATAAATTGTAAAATTCTCTCTCTACTGCAGAAGTCGTGTTCGGATCTGTACGGGCCCTTCTCGACAAGTCAGTTAAAATTACAGATACCGGAGACTCATGACAATCGTATCAGAGCCGACCCAGACCCGTGACATTATTTAGAATTCTGGATCCGGACCCGTACAGATGGATCCGTGAAGACCTCTAATGCGATCTGCTTTATCTCCTAAGGTATTGCACAAGTTGACTGCAGGTATTTACTTAACCCTTTAGACCCCAATAGAATTCTAGAATGTTCCTGTAGATTACTGAGAAATGTCAAGATAAAGCTCATTTTCTCACACATTTCAAACAAACAGACAAAAACAAATAACAATTACAAGTTAACTTAGTTTTAAGGAGCACAACCTCTTCTTTAATATGACATCACATTCGTGTCCATAGGAATAACACTCATTTTGTCTTCCATTGTGTAAAGACCCGCACTTTGAAAAAACGATTAACACAACACAAAAAACCCTACAGTATTTAAAATTGTAAATTTGACTAAATTACTCACCAAAAATGTACCAAGTATAATATATTATACTTATAAATATTATTTACATATACAGTGAGCTCCATAATTCATTGGACAGTGACCATTGTTTTGTTATTTTGGTTCTGTACTCTAGCACTTTGAGTTTGAAAGGATACAATGACAATGAGCGTGAAGTGCAGACTGTCAGCTTTAATTTGAGGGTATTTTCATACATATCGGATGAACCGTTTAGAAATGACAGCACCTTTTGTACATGGTCCCCCCATTTTAAGGTACTACAAGTATTTGTTAAATTGGCTTCACAGATGTGTGTCGTTAGGCAGGTGTATTCATTTGTGTCGTTAGTGAATGCAGGAGAGCTGTTGATGAATAGTAATGATTATAGATGTTGCTATTGCCTTTGGAGGTTGTTATTGGGGTGTGACAACATGAGGAAGACAGCAGTGTCGATGCAAATGAAGTTGGCCGTCATAAGGCTCAGAAATGAAAATCAATCATTCAGGAACATTGCAAAAACCCTGGCCATGCCCAAGTCAACAGTTTTGTTCATCATTAACAAGAAAAAAACAACCGGTGAACTCAATTATGTCAAAAGACCCGGTAGACAGAGGAAGACCACTGTAGTGGATGACCGGAGAATACTCTCTATGGTGAAGAAAAACCCCCTGATAACAGCCCAACAGATCAAAAACACTCTCCTGGATGCAGGTGTAGATGTGTCAAAGTCTACCATACGCAGAAGACTACACCAGCATGACTACAGAGGGTACACTACAAAATGCAAACCACTGATAAGCCTGAAGAACAGAAAGGCAAGATTACAGTTTGCTAAAAAGCACCTAAAAGAGCCCCAAGAGTTCTGGAAAAAAAGTATTGTGGACAGATGAGACAAAGATTAACATGTACCAGAGTGATGGAAAGAAAAGTGTGGAGAAAAAAAAGAAATGCCCATGATCCAAAGCATACCACCTCATCCATGAAACATGGAGGAGGGGGTGTTATGGCTTGGGCCTGTATGGCTGCCAGTGGAACAGGCTCACTTGTCTTCATCGATGATGTGACTGCAGACAGAAGTAGAACAATGAATTCTGAAGTCTACAGAAATATTTTATCTGCTCAGATAAAACCAAATGCCTCCAAACTCATTGGACGGCACTTAATCATGCAACAAGACAATGACCCTAAACATACTGCTAGAGCAACAAAGGGGTTTTTGATGGCCAAAAAGTGGAAAATCCTTGACTGGCCGAGTCAATCACCAGATCTGAATCCAATTGAACATGCATTTTACATGCTGAAGAGGAGACTTAAGGCAATAAGTCCCCGAAACAAGCAGGAACTGAAGATGGCTGCAGTACAGGCCTGGCAGAGCATCACCAGGGAAGATACCCAGCGTCTGGTGATGGCGATGCATCGCAGACTTCAAGCAGTCATTGCATGCAAAGGATATGCGACCAAATGTTAACAATGATTACTTTATTCTACATTATGTTAAACTGTCCAATGTTTTTTGATGCCCGAAAATGGGGGGGACCATGTACAAAAGCTTCAATAATTCGTAAACGGTTCATCCGATATGTATGAAAATACCCTCAAATTAAAGCTGACAGTCTGCACTTCACCCTCATTGTCATTGTATCCTTTCAAACTCAAAGTGCTAGAGTACAGAACCAAAATAACAAAAGAATGGTCACTGTCCAGTGAATTATGGAGCTCACTGTATATATTTTTTGAAATACAAAAATGTGACCAGAGGACAATATTCAGAAAGTATTTCAAAACCCACACCAAGTAAGCAATTTGATTGACAACGATTCTTACTTCTGTAACAATGTAAAAATGCAAACAACTACTCAGAGACCATTTCAAAATGTAGAAAACCTCTCTCAATAAGATTTAGTACAGACCAGGCCTGACAAAATGTAGAAATACAGTGGGGAAAAAAAGTATTTAGTCAGCCACCAATTGTGCAAGTTCTCCCACTTAAAAATATGAGAGAGGCCTGTAATTTTCATCATAGGTACACGTCAACTATGACAGAGAAAATGAGGGAAAAAAATCCAGAAAATCACATTGTAGGATTTTTAATGAATTTATTTGCAAATTATGGTGGAAAATAAGTATTTGGTCAATAACAAAAGTTTCTCAATACTTTGTTATATACCCTTTGTTGGCAATGACACAGGTCAAACGTTTTCTGTAAGTCTTCACAAGGTTTTCACACACTGTTGCTGGTATTTTGGCCCATTCCTCCATGCAGATCTCCTCTAGAGCAGTGATGTTTTGGGGCTGTCGCTGGGCAATACGGACTTTCAACTCCCGCCAAAGATTTTCTATGGGGTTGAGATCTGGAGACTGGCTAGGCCACTCCAGGACCTTGAAATGCTTCTTACGAAGCCACTCCTTCGTTGCCCGGGCGGTGTGTTTGGGATCATTGTCATGCTGAAAGACCCAGCCACGTTTCATCTTCAATGCCCTTGCTGATGGAAGGAGGTTTTCACTCAAAATCTCATGATACATGGCCCCATTCATTCTTTCCTTTACACGGATCAGTCGTCCTGGTCCCTTTGCAGAAAAACAGCCCCAAAGCATGATGTTTCCACCCCCATGCTTCACAGTAGGTATAGTGTTCTTTGGATGCAACTCAGCATTCTTTGTCCTCCAAACACGACGAGTTGAGTTTTTACCAAAAAGTTCTATTTTGGTTTCATCTGACATTCTCCCAATCCTCTTCTGGATCATCCAAATGCACTCTAGCAAACTTCAGACGGGCCTGGACATGTACTGGCTTAAGCAGGGGGACACGTCTCGTACTGCAGGATTTGAGTCCCTGGCAGCGTAGTGTGTTACTGATGGTAGGCTTTGTTACTTTGGTCCCAGCTCTCTGCAGGTCATTCACTAGGTCCCCCCGTGTGGTTCTGGGATTTTTGCTCACCGTTCTTGTGATCATTTTGACCCCACAGGGTGAGATCTTGCGTGGAGCCCCAGATCGAGGGAGATTATCAGTGGTCTTGTATGTCTTCCATTTCCTAATAATTGCTCCCACAGTTGATTTCTTCAAACCAAGCTGCTTACCTATTGCAGATTCAGTCTTCCCAGCCTGGTGCAGGTCTACAATTTTGTTTCTGGTGTCCTTTGACAGCTCTTTGGTCTTGGCCATAGTGGAGTTTGGAGTGTGACTGTTTGAGGTTGTGGACAGGTGTCTTTTATACTGATAACAAGTTCAAACAGGTGCCATTAATACAGGTAACGAGTGGAGGACAGAGGAGCCTCTTAAAGAAGAAGTTACAGGTCTGTGAGAGCCAGAAATCTTGCTTGTTTGTAGGTGACCAAATACTTATTTTCCACCATAATTTGCAAATAAATTCATTAAAAATCCTACAATGTGATTTTCTGGATTTTTTTTTCTCATTTTGTCTGTCATAGTTGACGTGTACCTATGATGAAAATTACAGGCCTCTCTCATCTTTTTAAGTGGGAGAACTTGCACAATTGGTGGCTGACTAAATACTTTTTTCCCCCACTGTAGTAGCTTACTTTAACAACAATTCAGTGAATACAACAAGTATTAGATAGAGACAGATAAAGAGAGAAGATACAAAACACAATAACTGTTCAGAGACTATTTTAAAAAGTATACAAATTCCCTATAAGATTCGTAGGACAAATTCATGTAACACTGTCACTTGAGTGTTTGCATTCAGCCTACAACATGCCATAAAACTTCTTGAAGCAAGGACCCATCCTACAAAGTGGCACAAAATGTACAAATAGTACCGTAAATTTCGGACTATAAGCCGCACCTTTTTTCCAATTTTTCGACCCTGCGGCTTATATAACGGTGCGGCTAATCTATGGATTTTTACAGCTAACGGCCACTAGAAGACCTCCTAAATCTATGGATTTTACAGGTTACAGTCCACCAACTTTAACTCTATGGGCTCTATGACCGGTCCGCGCCCCCCACCTTTAAGCGGCGGGCTCCAGCAGGAAAAGCTGGAGGCCGGAAAAGAGTGAGTCAGGTAGCGCGCAAAAGTAAAAGTGGAACCGAGAGTGGTACGAGATACAGAACGAGAGACAGAACGAGAGCAAGACAGACAGACATTATGAGAACGAGACAGTTTGTCTCTTTCCCGACAATCCCCTCTGTGCACGAACCCTTACATATGGTAATTAAACATTAAAACACCTGCGGCTTATAGTCCAGTGCGGCTTATATATGTACACATCATTCAATATCATTCAATTTAGCTGCTGCGGCTTATACTCCAGTGCGCCTTATAGTGCGGAAAATACGGTACTTAGATCGAGTATTAGATCGAGAAAGATTCAGAGAAAAAAGCCAGAAAAAACATCTAAATGCACCCACACCAAGTAGGCAATTTGATTGTTACAGAAGTTAGAATCGTTGTCACTGTAAAAATGAAAACAACTATTCAGAGACCATTTCAAACTGTAGATAACCTCTCTCAAAAATATTTAGTACAGACTAGGCTTGACACAATATAGAAATAGTAGCCTATTCAGTAAATTGGATGTGGTGGCAGACAGGTTGGTGTTAAACAGCAGATAATAAAATAAAATAAAACAGACTCCTACCACTTTTAAAAACAACTCCAAAACCCCTTCCACTGTTACTTTAGGCCCAGGCTGTGTGGTACAAGGGTGAATGGTGGGACTTGGGGCAGACGCACTCCATGGAAACGTAGGCTCCCCTCTCAGGTGTGCTCTCCCTCTTCCTCCCCCCTTTTCCTCTCCCTCCACTCTCCTCTCTCCTCCTCGCTTCACATCTCTATCCTTCCTATCATCTCTAACTCCTCTTCTTCCTTGCTTTCTGCTGCTGAGCCCTGAGTTTCCACATCACTTCCCTCGCTTTCACTGTCCTAGAGGAACAGACTAACAGAGGGAGAGAGGGGAACAGAGCAACAAATAGGATACAATTGTGGTCAGGAACATCATCTCCACCCAGTCGCTCTTCCTTCCTCAACCATACACATCCTCACTTCCTAATAATCCCCAGTAAACAGTATCATGATGCTATACAGCACTTTCAATCAATCAAAATTATTTTATGAAGCCCTTAGTGGCCAGATTGTTTCTCAGTTCATGTTGTGCATATGTATGTCAGACTGCTGGATAATCAGACAGGATAGAGTATACAGAAAGACGTTCGTGAATATGTTCATAGATGGGTCAGAGTATATCCATAAAAGCTATATAGGGTACACACACTTCAAGACCCATCGTCAGATGACTTTTCATAGATGGTAAGAAGTCAAAGCATATGGCACAACGGTTTACAGATTCAACACATCAACTATTATTTATTTATTTAGGATGTTGAAAGTAAAATATTACAAAGATGACACTGTGCAATTTAGCCAATTCTTAATCTATTTCAATGGTTAGCTGGTTGTCTTTGTAGAGAGGAAGTGAGACGATCAAGTAAGTGACGGCGTCGCGAGCAAATCACAATGTTGCCTCCAACTCGTTTTCTTGCCTGACAGATCAACTACAGAGTTCGCCAATGTTAGCTGATTAGTGATTAGTTATGAAGCTGGGCCAGTTTCCAAATGAATTGCATTGGTAGAAACAGGACAAAAAACAATCCACTTGTTTGCTGACTACGTAAACAAATATCACTGCAACTCAATATCATATGCGCTCCACTGCGTGGGCATCTAACCTAACACGACATCTAAGCTGCCAAATAATAGGAAAATTAGGCAATGTACTAGTATAGCCTATGAATATCTGTAGCTACCTAGCAAACATGACAAACCATTAGCTAAAATTGGCCCTTTTTAATTTATAGAATTCATATAATCTTCAATAAATATAGTACCTAACATCTGATTTGGACCGGAATTGACAGTATTGAAAAACCATCCTGTGGCTATTTCCAAATACCCCGGTATATGGTATATACGGTATACCGTCCGAGCCTAGATTCCTCATGTCTTACTCATTGTTAGGAAGACATATGGCCCAAATCGGATGTTAAGTACTATATTTATTGAAGATTATATGAATCCTAGAAATTAAAAAATGGCCAATTTGGGTGGAATCAAGTAGAGATCAAATTATATTTCAACAAAATTATGTTTTATCTGTTTCTAAACTAAAGAAATGATTTCAGCACAATTTCAAATGGTGGGTGTCGAAATCCTCTTGTCCTTTTTGAGATGGAATGATCCTAAGGATGTCAAAAGACTGCATGCTGCTCAGTGCTTACCATGTAATTTGGTACAGTACAGTAAAATCATGAAGCTGAACAAACACAAAAACACTCCCCATTCAAGCGCACAATGCTGACGTTGTTGCGGACTACATGGTACCATCACCACAGATCTACTGTGCCCATTCTGCCACACTGAAGTGTCCAACCATCCCCAAGCTCAGTGGAAACATCATGGCCTTATCCATCCATTCATCAGTACATTTCTACAAGGAATATCAGCTCACCGTTTTACATACATATCTTCTATTTAAAGTCACACTTCCGGGATGTAGCACTGTGCAGCTACTGATAAAAGCTGCAATCATAGTATCATGCTGATTCATCTGCATATTGTACTAACCCCACATCACACAGGTGCCCCCTTCCCACTATTACTCAACAACTGGTGCACATCTGAAGTGTGCAGGGGTGTAGCATTGACTGTGTTCACTATGGAAACAAAGCACATTACCATGGAAACTGGGAATAGCCTTTTACACTTATGTAATACTATAGCAATCTATCAATTACAGTACACACCAACTCTACTCCAAATGAAATGTGTTATTAACACGTTCCAGACTTGTTACAGAGAACTGGGAATAGAAATCTAATTCATGACTGATTGCACTAGGTAGAGTAGGGACACAGGTTTCTACACCATATGTGTCATCTATGAACCCAAAATGGGCCTAATGTTCTTCTGACTAAAATATTTTATTCAAAATGCACTCTAATCTCTCACTGATGCAATGACTAAATCATTTAGAACCTTCCAATGGAATCAAAGTAATGAATCAATCTGGGCCACATTCCAACACAATGCCTTGGGGGAAACTAGCCTAAAGAGTAGTATTGAATACAGTAAGACGGCTCTGGAGAAATTCTGCAACAGTCCAGATGCTGTCCATAACTTTTCCGTTCTCTCCCAGCCTGCATCCTGACATGAGGCAGAGAGAGAGAGAGAGAGAGACTAATTGTTAGTACTACAACTACTTCTGTCAGAAACCTGCTAGCTAGCGAGCAAGAGAGAAGATAGAGGTTAGGTTTCAGCTTTGCTCTGCAGATGGACCTGAGTTACTGTAGGGAGGGCAGGGGATGGGTCCATTGAGATAAACAAGTGTGTTCTTGACTTTAGATCTCCAATAGCCTCTGCCGAGTCTGCAACATCTGGTTGTTGGCTTTTGGACGTTAATGAGGCGACACTCCATCTTAACTCCTCCTACACATTTACTGGATAGGTCGAACAGTGCAGAAGAGAACCTCCCGACCGTTTCTTTTTCTCTTCTCGTCAAGACCAGTTTTTTTTACACCTGCTACGTTAGATCTCCAATAACAGTAGAGAATGTAATGAAAAAGAACATTTCAGTTAGCTTCTCAGCTTATTTTATTTCAACATCATAGATCATTCTAATGTTTTTCAATTTCATTAGTTGAGACTGCATTTGGCTGTGTAATGTTATATACCCCAACGCTGCACCCCTTTAGTCATTAGGTTGGAGGGAAAACCTATTTTATTGGCTTGTCTGACTGTGCATACATTTTAAGTTTAAAGTTTTATTGTCACATACACAAGTACAGTGAAATGCCTTTCTTGCAAGCTCTTTCCTAAAAATGAAGTACCGGTAATCAATATCAGTAGCACTAGAAAACAAAGTAGAACAAAAACACAAGAGAAATAGAAATAAGATCATTTTATCACACCGCTTTCAATCAGAGCAGGAAGTTCTGTTGAAAATGTATTTTCATCAATCCTAGTTCATATCCGAAATAGAAAAAAAGAAAACACGTCAGGATATAAGATCACTTGAGTTAGTTCCAAAAAGATGCCAGTCAAGTCATATTTAGTGAAAGGATTTTGCTATGAGAGGAAACTGAAGTTTTGGTCTCAAACTCACCCTCTCTCACCCTATTTTTCTTTCACTTCATGTATGTGTGTTTGTGTGTGTGCCTCCATGTCTGGATGGGTCAGTAATACAAGGCGAAGTCCACTATGCTTCCAGACAGTGAGTGCAGTCTCTTTAACTCCAGAGTGAATGCCTGTCATAGCTGGAATCCATAATAATCCTTCCTTGGGATGTAGGAATCCACTGCCTGACAACTGTTGCCTGTGCCTCAGATAACTAGTGTTCCTAACAGAAAAATGCATTATAGCTGTGGCCCTTTTCACTCATTTAAATGAGATGCCATGAGCATTGAGCAGTGTGTTCTGTGTGTCTGTTGCAGTGTTTATATGGCAAAGCCCTGATAACCATCCTTAAGCATCCAATTTGCATATATGATACAAGGTCTGTACTCATGGATATTGAAGATGGAATTATTTCCATGTGTTTCTGGCTATTAAAATACTACTCTGATTTCACTAAATGCTTTCTTACAGCTGGCGGACAAGTGGTTATCGACTGCGTAATGTCTTTATTGAATAAGACTTCAAGTGACGCTATATAAACTAACGTAAAATTACAAATATTTATAATCCTCTGTGCCCTGATAAACCACTTGAAATAGTTAGATGCCATTTCATGTTAGAAGTCTATATTCCAGCATTGATTTGTTTTGAACAGAGATAACAATACTAAGATGGACCACCATCAGTCTGCCATAAATGTCAATGTTCAATGGCATCATATTCAATACATCATATAACAAGATTTTCATCCTCATACAGTGCATTCGGAAAGTATTCAGGGCCATCACTTTTTCCACATTTTACGTTACAGCCTTATCCTAAAATTGATTAAATAAACATTTGTTCTCATCAATCTACACACAATTCCCCATAATGACAAAGCGAAAAGAGGTTTAATTTGTGTGCAAATCTAAAATGTATTTACATAAGTATTCAGGCCCTTTGCTATGAGACTCGAAATTGAGCTCTGGTGCAACCGGTTTCCATTGATCATCCTTGAGATGTTTCTACAACTTGATTGGAGTCCACCGGCGGTAAATTCAATTGATTGGACATGATTTGGAAAGGCACACACCTGTCTATATAACGTCCCACAGTTGACAGTGCATGGCAGAGCAAAAACCAAGCCATGAGGTCGAAGGAATTGTCTGTAGAGCTCCGAGACAGGATTGCGTCGAGGCACAGATCTGGGGAAGGGTACCAAAACATTTCCGCAGCATTGAAGATCCCCAAGAACACAGTGGCCTCCATCATTCTTAAAATGGAAGTAGTTTGGAACCACCAAGACTCTTCCTAGAGCTGGTCGCCTGGCCGAACTGAGCAATCGGGGGAGAAGGGCCTTGGTCAGGGTGGTGACAAAGAACCCGATGGTCACTGACAGAGCTCCAGAGTTCCAATGTGGAGATGGGAGAACCTTCCGGAAGGACAACAATCTCTGCAGCACTCCACCAATCAGGCCTTTATGGTAGATTGGCCAGACAGAAGCCACTCCTCAGTAAAAGGCACGAGAGCTTGGTTTTTGCAAAAAAGCACCTAAAGGACTCTCAGACCATGAGAAACAAGATTCTCTGGTCTGATGAAACCAAGATTGAACTCTTTGGCCTGAATGCCAAGCGTCATGTCTGGAGATAACCTGGGACCATCCCTACGGTGATGCATTGTGGTGGCAGCATCATGCTGTGGGGGTGTTTTTCAGCAGCAGGGACTGGGAGACTAGTCAGGGAAAGAAAGATGAACGGAGCTAAGTACAGATATCCATGATGAAAACCTGCTCCAGAGTGCTCAGGACCTCAGACTGGGGCGACGGTTCACCTTCCAACAGGACAACGACCCTAAGCACATAGCCAAGACAACGCAGGAGTGGCTTCGGGACAAGTCTCTGAATGTCCTTGTGTGGCTCAGCCAGAGCCCGGACTTGAACCCGATTTAACATCTCTGGAGAGACCTGAAGATAGCTGTGCAGCAACGCTCCCCATCCAACCGGACAGAGCTTGAGAGGATCTGCAGAGAAGAATGGGAGAAACTCCCCAAATACAGGTGTGCCAAGCTTGTAGCATCATACCCAAGAAGACTTGAGGCTGTAATCACTGCCAAAGGTGCTTCAACAAAGTACTGAGTAAAGGGTCTGAATACATATGTAAATGTGATACAGTGGGGGAAAAAAGTATTTAGTCAGCCACCAATTGTGCAAGTTCTCCCACTTAAAAAGATGAGAGAGGCCTGTAATTTTCATCATAGGTACACGTCAACTATGACAGACAAATTGAGAAAAATCAGAAAATCACATTGTAGGATTTTTTATGAATTTATTTGCAAATTATGGTGGAAAATAAGTATTTGGTCAATAACAAAAGTTTCTCAATACTTTGTTATATACCCTTTGTTGGCAATGACACAGGTCAAACGTTTTCTGTATGTCTTCACAAGGTTTTCACACACTGTTGCTGGTATTTTGGCCCATTCCTCCATGCAGATCTCCTCTAGAGCAGTGATGTTTTGGGGCTGTCGCTGGGCAACACGGACTTTCAACTCCCTCCAAAGATTTTCTATGGGGTTGAGATCTGGAGACTGGCTAGGCCACTCCAGGACCTTGAAATGCTTCTTACGAAGCCACTCCTTCGTTGCCCGGGCGGTGTGTTTGGGATCATTGTCATGCTGAAAGACCCAGCCACGTTTCATCTTCAATGCCCTTGCTGATGGAAGGAGGTTTTCACTCAAAATCTCACGATACACGGCCCCATTCATTCTTTCCTTTACACGGATCAGTCGTCCTGGTCCCTTTGCAGAAAAACAGCCCCAAAGCATGATGGTTTCCACCCCCATGCTTCACAGTAGGTATGGTGTTCTTTGGATGCAACTCAGCATTCTTTGTCCTCCAAACACGACGAGTTGAGTTTTTACCAAAAAGTTCTATTTTGGTTTCATCTGACATTCTCCCAATCCTCTTCTGGATCATCCAAATGCACTCTAGCAAACTTCAGACGGGCCTGGACATGTACTGGCTTAAGCAGGGGGACACGTCTGGCACTGCAGGATTTGAGTCCCTGGCGGCGTAGTGTGTTACTGATGGTAGGCTTTGTTACTTTGGTCCCAGCTCTCTGCAGGTCATTCACTAGGTCCCCCCGTGTGGTTCTGGGATTTTTGCTCACCGTTCTTGTGATCATTTTGACCCCACGGGGTGAGATCTTGCGTGGAGCCCCAGATCGAGGGAGATTATCAGTGGTCTTGTATGTCTTCCATTTCCTAATAATTGCTCTCACAGTTGATTTCTTCAAACCAAGCTGCTTACCTATTGCAGATTCAGTCTTCCCAGCCTGGTGCAGGTCTACAATTTTGTTTCTGGTGTCCTTTGACAGCTCTTTGGTCTTGGCCATAGTGGAGTTTGGTGTGTGACTGTTTGAGGTTGTGGACAGGTGTCTTTTATACTGATAACAAGTTCAAACAGGTGCCATTAATACAGGTAACGAGTGGAGGACAGAGGAGCCTCTTAAAGAAGAAGTTACAGGTCTGTGAGAGCCAGAAATCTTGCTTGTTTGTAGGTGACCAAATACTTATTTTCCACCATAATTTGCAAATAAATTCATAAAAAATCCTACAATGTGATTTTCTGGAGAAAAAAATTCTCAATTTGTCTGTCATAGTTGACGTGTACCTATGATGAAAATTACAGGCCTCTCATCTTTTTAAGTGGGAAAACTTGCACAATTGGTGGCTGACTAAATACTTTTTCCCCCACTGTATTTCAGTTATTGTATTTTTAATAGATTTGCAAAAATTTATAAAAACCTGTTTTTGCTTTGTCATTATGGGTTATTGTGTGTGTAGACTGATGAGGGGAAAAAACAATGTTATCACTTTTAGAATAAGGCTGTAACGTAACAAAATGTGGAAGCAGTGTAGGGGTCTGAATACTTTCCGAATGCACTGTAAATCAGGTGGATGAATTTGTCCTTGACCTGAGGGATTACATGACTGTTACCTGAAAGAGTAAGCAGCATTTCTCCTAATGAATTACCCTGTGTTTTCACTGGATAATACTTTCAGCAACCAAACTAATGGAAAACAGTCATTTTCAATAGGAGGCGAGGAGTTGGATTGTTGGCGACGCTACTATGCGATTTGTTACTACAAAGTAGTTTCTAGTGAAAAGCATTCAAACAGTAAGTTCACTATAGAAGGAGACTTAAAAATCTTGTCCATTCCAACTTTGCCTGATTCAGGGTGGCCCAGTAGTGTGAAAAGACTACTAGTGTCTTCAAATAGGACCTGCTGCTGATTGCTACGCACATGTGAGGGTGGTGCCTGGGTTAAACAGATGGTGCTGTGTTATTATTATGCAAGAAAGCAAAAGCAGGAGGGACAGTGACTGTGTGTAGCTGTGTAGGATGGCTAAATTAGCATGAAGACTTTCTGGGTGAATTTGGCCCCACATTTTTCCTAAAGTTTAATTCCTGAAATCTAATCCATAAAAAGGTGCTTTGAGGGGTGGAAAGATGTTTGGCATATATTTGGCATTTGCACAGAAAATGATTATTGAGAAATAATTAGTTAAAGTTGTGGTAGCCTATTTGTGAAATTTTGCCCTTACCCAGTCCTCCTTAAAACTAGTCTAAAGTCGAGCCTGTTAGCATGGACATGTTGTTTTCTGCCTCAAAGGAGAAATGAGGGTTTGATTCAAGTTTAAGAAAATATCTTATTTCACAGTACCCACATGTAAGCATTGAACTCCCACAATCATAATCTCTTTTTAGTAACATCTACGCTGAAGCCAACCCTGTTAACATGGAACTGTTATCTGCTCCATGCTGCAGAGTGTAGAGTGTTGTGTTGAGGGGGCAGTGACGGTGCTTGGGGAGGGTTCTCTCAAGGCTTTATCCGTCAGATGTCACATGTAAGAGAGAGTGGTGGGAGATCGCTGTCTGAAGGGAGATTGGTTTGGAAAAAGGCACACTATGAATTTCCATTTTAACCAAATGGACAATAAAGTATTGTAATGACCTCGATATATCATGAATAAAATAACATCCAGTACAGTGGATCGCATTCTCGTATCAAACTGTTTATTATACAATTAGAATAGTATAACTACGCCAAATAAATTGTTATACACCAAATCACTAACTCTGATGGCTATCTCACTGATCCAGGACGTAAGAGAGAGAACAATTAAGCATGGAAATATAACAGAACCTGCTGTGCCCAGCCCCCGGCTGTTCTACCAACCACAATTAGGCCTGGCACCGAAACATTCCAGACATTCCTTTGATTGGCAGACAGCAGGGGGACTGGCCTGCTGGACCCCGCGAAAGCCTGAGTAACTGGTAAACGTGCCATGATAACCACACAACAACAGGATGTCAGAACACAGGCACACATAACTGTCCAAGCGGGTTTCTACATACAGGATCTATTCCATAGAAATATAATGAATGCCATAATGGGTGGACTGGCAGCAATTTTGAGTGTACCCATGCCTGGGTTGAAGATGGGAAGGTTAAGACAATGTAATAATTCCATGCGGAAGCATTCGAAAATAGATGTAATTGTTTCTTTTTTTATCATGTTACCAGTGCCGTTGCTTGATTCTATAGGATCAGCATTGAAAACATGACCAGCGGTCGGGGAATCCAGTAATAAAGTGCCTGTAGATTATTTCAAAAACGTCTAAATTAATAGAATGACAGCAAAGCAGTTATGCTATGTTTTCTCTGAGTTGTTAGCTGAAGTTCACTACGATTGTGTTAATTTTTCACTTTGATGGCAAACTTTGTGCTGCTACCATTCACTCCCAGTCAATCCAAATGCAGAAGCTGGTCCCTTGTTGAATAGTGGCACAAAGAGTTATGGGATATTAGAATCCTCGTCTTAAGTTGTATATTTTGAACCTAGACGCATGCCAGGAAGTAAAAGCAGGAAATGTAACGTTGCCCTTCAAAAATTACATTACAAAAAAATTTACATTGCATGAGTCACATCAGTTAGCATAATTTGAAAGAACATTCCAAATTACCATGACAATCCAGCATCAGTTGATAGAACATTCCAAAAGCAGGAAATTATTGCATCACAATACCAGGCAGCCATTGTGAGTGTACCAATGACTTTACCAGTCAAATTGCCAGAGTTAGAGGTTCCAAGCCCATTCTATTCATTCTATTATCTATTTTATTATTCTATTACATGGACAAACCCTGTGTCTTATACATAGATAGCACCACCATCATTGGTGTGATCCTGAGTCTATGTATGGGCCAGGGACTAAGGTATGACCATAACTCTATTCTTCTGAATCCTGCTTACAAGAAAAAACTAAAGCAGGAAGCACCAGTGAATCGGTCAATAAAGAAGTGGTCAGATGACGCAGATGCTAAGCTACAGGACTGTTTTGCTGGAATATGTTCTGGGATTTTTCCGATGGCATTGAGGAGTACACCACATCAGTCACTGGCTTCGTCAATAAGTGCATCGATGACGTCCCCCCCCCAAGCCATAAGACTCCTGAACAGCTAATCAAATGGCTACTCGGACATTGTCACCCCCCCCCCCCCCCCAGCGAAGGAAAGACCCCCTCTGAAAAAATATTTTTCAAAATACAATATTTTTGTGAGGGTGTAGTAGCCCTTTAATTAAATTGCACACCTAGCAAGATACTGTTTGGGTAGCTGTCCTACATGTGATGGCCGAGTTCACAAAACAAATGCCCTCCCGATTGATACAAACCATCACGATATCATTCTCCCAGGTAGGCCTACTTAGCAGTCAACATTTAACTGGGAAGATTTTTGGGGAAAGCCTTTAGAAATTGATATTCTAAAAGTGCATGATGACTGAATTGAGTATCGCAAAGATTCAACCAAGACTTCGGACCAAATATTTTTTTATACATGGTTTACATATCCATTGTTGCCTTAGGTTATACTGGTAGATAGAAGTTGAAACTTATTTTCTACCTACCCTTACTGGCTACCAATGTTTTTCTGTGAGTTGCTCCATGCAACAACCAGTTGAGAGCTGCAATCTCTTGCTGCCCGCTGAAACTACGCTGTGTGTGGCGCGCATGTTAACATACAGTATTTCACATGCTTTGCATTTGTGTGGGCTACTTTTTGCATGATTTCTCTATTGTACTACAACTTCATAATTGATAGGGTGTATACCTCCACCACACCACTTTGATAAGCATCAAGTGGGGATTAAGTGAGTATACGCAATGCCCACTGAAGAAAATGTGGGTATACGGCGTATATCTGCATATAGCGTCCACTACACCACTGAGTGCCACTGGGCTGGATTAACCTGTTTTCCTTGAAACATTGTAAATATTAACCTAGTTATTCAAATCCGTTTTTAAAACATCCTCTTTCATGAGATCAGAAAACATTGTTTCTTGAGTCTAACACAAGAACCCCCCCTTGCTGCAGTACACTGACAAATCTTGCACGCTACACACTGAAACACTGCCAAACGTTTGCACATGGAGAAAGGAAGGAGAGAGAGGGGGAAACAAACTTAAAACGAGGAACACATTTTAATCATCATCCACACTGGGGTCAAGGGTGTGGGTTGGTGTACTAAAACAAACTGATCTTAAAAACAAGTGTGCGCGTGTGTAGCAGCTAGCTCCAATCCAATGGGTGTTCCTCTCATTTCAACAAAATAACGAAATCCAGGGAGATACCCCTCCACAGGCTGCTAGCCTAGTCTGTCTTTACCACTCCTCATACAGGGAGAGAAAGGAGGAGAGGGAGCGGAATTACAGCTCACTAACTGACTGGAAAATATATATCTACAGCTAGCAGGCTAAAGAACCAATAGTTTAGTGGAATCTGCTCTGATCTCCAGTATTGCCCTAAAATCAAGAGCAATCTGCATTCCAGAGATGGCATGGCTTAGCAAAACTCTATGCAGCAGAAAACGAAAACAAGTGTTTCTTATTGGACAAGTTCATGTAGTCCCTCCATGTTTTAGTCAGTTTGGTTACGTTTGGTGCCCAATGAATAATACCCTTATATCGGCATGTCAATGACAGTGTGATGACACACATTAATTCGCCAGGTCAGCACAGAGCCTCAGACATCCCTGTTCATCCTTTGAACGACCCTTAATGCTCTTACCAAGCCTTTCACTGACTATTACACATGATGGGATAACACTGTACCGAGAAGGACTAAGAATTCATCTCAAGGCATTTTTCATAGAAATCCATAATGCTTCCTTATCCTTTGGGTTGTTGTAGCCTGGCAAGGCTGGATTGTCATCATTAGGAAAAAGAATAATCAAACAGTCTCTTGGGAGATTGGAAGCTTATTGGATGATTGCTCAAATAGACAATGAAAAAGATGGGATGTTCAAAATCAAACATGAAATACTTCATAATTGTTACAGGGCACAGGGAAAAACACGTGCATAAAGTTATGCATGGTTGAATTAGGCCTACAATAACAACACACCAGCACAGTTAAGCGTTACAATAACATCTGGCTATTAGCAATGACTGACTCAAAGGTTTGAAGGTCTCCTACTTCCTTTCCTGTGCCATTCATTATTCAGGCCTACTGTAAACCGTAAGATACTATCCTATTAGAGGCCCCATACAGTTCTCTAACAACATTGCATAATACTGCACTCGATATTGCATAATGTTATGATAAATATATCATAATAAACACACCAATGCACTAGTTTAACCTAAACTCAGTTTCCTGTCCCACTCCTGCGTTTGAATTAAGACTAGGTGGGTGATGGGATTAGTAGTAGCCTACAGTGCCGTTGTTGTTACTAAACCTACTAGTAGGCCAACACAACTATTCAGTCTATAATTCACTATTGCTACAGTTGATTACAAAAAAAAAAAAAATGTCGCACACGCCCCTCTGCTAAATCCATTGGTGACCCCTAATCAATTATGCCAACGTTGTAGCGACGCTGCTAGCAAGTTCGCTACATATTATACAAAGAGAAATGAAAGAAACGCTTCCATAATTTACATGATCTCGCACCGGCTGGATCGTACTACTATTTAAATAACATTATCGGATGCAACTTACCTTCGTTTATTTGAAATATGGTTGGAAAGACAGCACCTTCTGGTTGAAAGCGAGCCTGCTATTTTCACAATTTTTATCCGCTACGCTTTCAAAGGGGTCTGCTTCTGCTTGTAGTTACTGCGACGCTCCGCCCACTACCGCCCTCTCACTTGGGTTAGTGCTATCTGGAATCCTTGGGACGTCACTACCCTAAACCCTAACCTTACCCCAACCTTAACCATAACCCTTACCTTAACCATTTTAAATTTCAACTTCAATGGGTAACGTCAGAGTTATGACGTCCCAAGGATTCCGGATAGCATGGACCCTCTCACTTCGGTGCGGTAAATGCTGGCGCGTATGTATCATTGGTTGTGGTCAAAATCCATTGCTGCACATGAAAGCAACAACGAACCTGGTTGGAGGTTGAAAGGCATAGGCCTTCTACTTATAGGAATGTACGGAGCCACACAATGTTTTTTATTATTGTTATCCTTAAAGACATATAACAGTATAGCCTATTTAACATGAATGTGCATAAAAAGCCAAACCTGATAATAAGTCACAGAAGATTAGCCTATATTTATAGGTATCCGAATGCCTCACATTCCTCTAAGTTGGGGCATATGTGCTTTAGGCATAAATGGTCATTGTGTATATAGATAATTAATTTAATTAATAGTAGGCCTTCTTTGATAGACAATAACATTTAGTTGAGAAACTCCCCCCTTTAATGTGTCCATTGCATAAAATAGATGGAAATCATGTAGTCGAATACACTCTCACGCCACCTTGTGGCATTGTATGGAAATACAGGCTGGCACAAGTCTTTCCCTTCGAGGGTAAAAAAGTCAATCACTCAATACTATTCGTAGACCTCGAGATTAGAAATAAATCACCTCTGCGACCACAGTCTGCGTCTTTGCTTTGAACAGCGGTGTAAAAATAAACATTGTTACAAGCAGCGAAATGTTAGTGTTGCTACTGTACAGCAAGCACCGATCATCTGGTTTCCACTAGATAGCACAGCCACAAAGTATAAATAGGCTATATCGTAAAAATTAATGAAAACAAAATGTAGCTTTTTAATTCAAGGTTAGGGTTAGGCATAAGCTTAGGAGTGTGGTTAGGTTTAAAATAACATTTGAATAAGATACATTCTACAAATAGAAACTTGTGACGACCATTCATTGGCGAATCCGGAAATGACGTCCTTTCAGAAATGACGTAATTTCAGTCCGCGTCTGCGCAGCGCAACATCAAAACACTTCCGATAATAAGACGTACATTCGCTTTTACCCAAGAGTTGAAAATAATCATAATTTCTGATTTAGGTAAGCATCAAAAGCTTGTTGAATAACGGTAGTTGCTATTTAGAATGTTTCTAGAGATATCAAACAGATAGGCTAACGTTACTGTTAAAGTACACGTTAACGTTACATTAATGTACTTATTGCCAATTTCATGAACCATATTAGGAGGATAATACATTTTTTAAACACAGCTAATTTGCAGGATTTGGCTACAAAAATATCAGCTTTCATTGATGTGCAGCTAAACAGTCTGCCATACTACGGTTAGGCAGGGCAAAACGTTTTGGTGATTTCTGGTAGGCCTATATCATCAAAATCAATCAATCGCAGCAGGTTTTTGGACTCATTCAGCTGTTTTTACCTGATTAAGTACATTATATTCCTAAAATGTAAGTTACAAATTATGGTTTCGCTGCTTCCTGTTGACAATACTTTTTGATAAATAGCCCAATATCAAAGCACAGTTTTAACCTGTCCAAATCAATAAGCAATATGCAGAAACAGTTCGTGGTATTGGAAACCTAAAATGTAGTATCTACACATACATGTGCAACAATAGTAAATTCAATACTTTTTTTTAACGAGCGCCTTGTAAAACTGCACACGCACCATAAACCCTGTTGTTTTGACAAGTGGCAATACAATCATACCGATTAGGGGAGAAATCAGGTTGTAAGTGCTGTTGAAACTACCACAACTAAAAAAACACATGGAAACTATATTTTTTACATCACTGGTTAGAGAAGACGGTGAGCTACATTTTGGAGCATGCATTTGGATTTGGGGGTCGATGTCACGCTGAAGACAATAGAACAGGGGACAAACGTTTGGGGTGTAGTGCTGTTTAAACTAACACTATTCAAAGGCCACACTGAAACGTGGAATAACCTATACATGGTTGGTTAGATGAGAACTTGTAGAAGTAGGCTTATATCTATATTTTGGAATGTCTGGTGTTTATTTCGGTAGGCTGCCATCACGGAAAAGGTAACAAACCAACTGTTGGCTGCTATTTAAGTGATAGTTCGAATGTCTTATTCATGTATTGGTGTGTGGCCAGCGATTTACAGAGAGACCCCAGAATTGTCCGTTCCATTTCATTAACTACGCGTTCTGAGTTATGCGCATCCCAGAGTGTGACAAAATCAATGGTACAAACCCAAAGATATTTATCTGTTTTAAGCAATCAATCTTATGGCATCGTGATGACTATAAACTTTTATACTAACATCACGAATCTGAGGTAAAAATAATGTTTTCCACTAAAATTTATGGGGTGAAAATGCAAGCTTGTGTAAGGTAGTAACACAAACTGTCAGCATTAGGGAAATTAGCGCAATATACAATAATTTAGTATGGCAAAATAATTAAACATGTCAATTTTAAGATTATAGTTTGTGAGTGGGCAACACATACCATTGCAACAATGACATCTATTTCTCACTCATTTAACCATTTAGAGAGTAAACAAATGCTTTAAAACCCATTTAGAGCAGGGATGGGCAACTTTGATGGGGGTGGGGGCCGCATTTGCTCAAGTTCTGTGTACCCACATCCATACCACCCCCACCCCACATTACCAGCAAAACATTTTAGTGGCCCGCTTTTGACAGCTGAGAGAATTGTTTTAAAGTGAATTTCGTGCAATTTTGCTAATTTTTCCATGGGGTGTAGAGAATGTTGCAGTTTTAAAGCAAGTTTTCTGCAATTCCACATATTTGGCCATGGGGCGGAGAGGAAAATAAGCTGTTTTACAGCTAATTTCCTGCAATGGGGCAGAGAGAAGATGTAACTATTTTATAAAATGTCATGCCATTCTACACATTTTGCCATAGAGTGAAGAGAAATGTTTGCAGTTTTTAATAAATTATGATATCTGAGTGAGACTAACAAAATCAATAGGGGCCCCCTGGCGGGTAATTCGACCATGATAACAAGTTTAAAAAGCTGGCCACTAAACTAAGTTAGCAATCAAAACATTTTTATCTGACATGGGCTAATTGACTATCAGTGACTGACATAACGAGACAAATTGCTGATGCACAACCAAATTTCGAAATTGCACCTTGTGTATTCTAACTCACAACAGTAAGTTGAGACCCCAACTGAGTCTCCTTTTTGATTAAACTTTTTTTTTTGGGGGGGGGGGGGAATTTATCCGAGGGCCTTCAAAAGGGGTCCGGGCCGCCAGTTGCCACTTCCCTGATTTTAGAGTTTAAAAATGCTCTCAAACACAATTTAACCAGGGCACTCTAGACTAGAGCCTCCGTGGTGTCTGTGCAGCAGCCTGAACGTTTGACGTCTCTACTATGGTGGTGGGCCGACGCTAGCTCTCGAGAACACTAGGCGGCATTCTGCGTTTTCCCTACAGTTTTCAGCGGTTAGCTTCGCCCACGACTGGCTCATGTGAACTACAATCCCAACACTTGCGATGCGGCTTTCAAAACATATGATCCTTGTCTTTCATCAGCGAGAAAGAATCCTTCAAATAAAAAAAATACACTTACTGTAGCAGTTTTGCACAGATCCATACTGCTATGGGTGCCTCCATCTGACAAAAGCACACTTCGAAAACACTGCCCGAGTTAGGCTTACACACACAGATAGCGAATTAGCACAGGTGGTCCTCTTCCGTCTGTTTTCCGTAAACAAGCGCTGTAACATGGAGATATGGCCGTGAGGGAACACTAACCCTATAAAGGTGTGTGAATGTAACATTTTTGCATCATTTTCCCCCCGCTAATATGAAAGATAAGGTACCGCAAGCGATGCGTGTTAATGTTCAGACCGAGAGTCGGGGCTCTTAACAAAACTCCCCAGTACAGAAGACTCCTTTGTCCAATGACTCTTATGTGTAATATAATAGAACAATAATGAATAAAGATGCTCAAACAAGCACGTGTATCTGTAGTGGGTGTTCTTCAACTCTAAAATGCACTAGATGGTGTAAGACATCCACAAAGAAAAGACAACAGTGCATTTGTGCTCCCAATGTCTAAATAGTGAAGGCAGAGCTAGTTCAAACTGCAGTAGAATAGTTCTACTCACAGATGAGTGAATCAGCCCAATGCTTGGTGAATAGCATTTGGTTGATCTCAGGGAGTAGGACACAGGAGAGCTGAATAGGTCATGTGAGATGAGACAAGAATAAATAAAATAAATCATCACAGCAAAGGAATGTAGTTTGAGCTAGAAAATGAACATCCTGACAGTCTGAGGTAGGGTGCTCTGCAATCATCGTACTCCAACTATTGACAGGGATAATGTGGCATTTCTTATTTGTCAGTATGAATTGAATTAGCGGTTCCTACACTACTTGTCCTATAGATTTTTGTAGTCTTAAATTATTACTTGGAATAAACTGATAGCTAAAACGCTCCTTGTCCCAGAATGACATGCTAGATAGTGATAAAGCCATCTGCTCCTGCTAGCCACACTACTAAGGTTGCTGCATTCTAAGTTGGGAGTCCACAAAAGGCCTTTATTACAGACAGAAATACACGTGTTCTGCGGTTGTGAGGCGGGTTGGACATACTGCCAAATTCTCTAAAATGACGCTGGAGGCAGCTTATGGTAGAGAAATGAACATTCAATTCTCTGGCAACAGCTCTGGTGGACATTCCTGCAGTCAGCATGCCAATTGCACGCTCCCGCAAAACTTGAGACATCTGTGGCATTGTGTTGTGTGACAAAACTGCACATTTTACAGTGGCCTTTTATTGTCCCCAGCACAAGGTGCATCTGTGTAATGATCATGCTGTTTAATCAGCTTCTTGATATGCCACACCTGTCAGGTGAATGGATTATCTTGGCAAAGGAGAAATGCTCACTAACAGTGATGCAAAACTATTTGTGCACAACATTTGAGAGAAATAAGCTTTTTGTGTGCATGGACAATTTCTGGGATCTTTTATTTCAGCTCATGAAACATGGGACTAACACTTTACATGTTGCGTTTATATTTTTGTTCAGTATAGTTTAGTATGTAAAAAACAACTCTTCCAGATGGCTTGCTATGGCCCATCGTCTATTTTTCAAGTCTTGTTTACTTGCCACATATCACATGTTCTCATATGCTCTCACCATATACACTACCAGTCAAACGTTTGGACACACCTACTCATTCAAGGGTTTTTCTTTATTTTTTACTATTTTCTACATTGTATAATAATAGTGAAGACATCAAAACTATTAAATAACACATATGAAATCATGTAGTAACCAAAAAAGTGTTAAACAAATCATAATGTATTTTAGATTCTTCAAAGTAGTCACCCTTTGCCTTGATGGCAGCTTTGCACACTCTTGGCATTCTCTCAACCAGCTTTATGAGGAATGCTTTTCCAACATTCTTGAAGGAGTTCCCACATATGCTGAGCACTTGTTGGCTGCTTTACCTTCACTCTGCGGTCCAACTCATCCCAAACCATCTCAATTGGGTTGAGGTCAGGGGATTGTGGAGGCCAGGTCATCTGATGCAGCACTCCATCACTCTCCTTCTTGGTCAAATATCCCTTACACAGCCTGGAGGTGTGTTGGGTCATTGTCCTGTTGAAAACAAATGATAGTCCCACTAACCCCAAACGAGATGGGAATGCTGTGGTAGCCATGCTGGTTAAGTGTGCCTTGAATTCTAAATAGATCACAGACACTGTCACCAGCAAAGCACCCCCACACCATAACACCTCCTCCATGCTTCATGGTGGGAACCACACATGCAGAGATCATCTGTTCACCTACTCTGCGTTTCACAAAGACACGGCGGTTTGAACCAAAAATCTCACATTTGGACTCATCAGACCAAAGGACAGATTTCCACCGGTCTATTGTCCATTGCTCTTGTTTCTTGGCCCAAGCAAGTCTCTTCTTACTATTGGTGTCCTTTTAGTAGTGGTTTCTTTGCAGCAATCCGACCACGAAGGCCTGATATACGCAGTCTCCTCTGAACAGTTGATGTTGAGATGTGTCTGTTACTTGAACTCTGTGAAGCATTTATTTGCTCTGCAATCTGAGGCTGGTAACTCGAATGAACTTATCCTCTGCAGCAGAGGTAACTCTGGGTGTTCCTTTCCTGTGGCGATCCTCATGAGAGCCAGTTTCATCATTGCGCTTGATGGTTTTTGCAACTGCACTTGAAGAAACTTTCAAAGTTCTTGAAATTTTACGGATTGACTGACCTTCATGTCTTAAAGTAATGATGGACTGTCATTTCTCTTTGCTTATTTGAGCTGTTCTTGCCATAATATGGACTTGGTCTTTTACCAAATAGGGATGTCTTCTGTATCTGATGAGCGTCGGCATCGGGCGCCTTAACCCGGCGTTCGGTTCATCCCGCAGCGCCAGTTCTGCTTACCAAAAGTGGCCCACTAGGCGGCTCGCATTCCACGCCCGGCTCCAAGCCAGTGAGCCAGGCTTCTTACCCATTTAAAGTTTGAGAATAGGTTGAGATCGTTTCGGCCCCAAGACCTCTAATCATTCGCTTTACCAGATAAAACTGCGAGACTTCGAGCGCCAGCTATCCTGAAGGAAACTTCGGAGGGAACCAGCTACTAGATAGTTCAATTAGTCTTTCGCCCCTATACCCAGGTCGGACGACCGATTTGCACGTCAGGACCGCTACGGACCTCCACCAGAGTTTCCTCTGGCTTCGCCCTGCCCAGGCATAGTTCACCATCTTTCGGGTCCTATCGCACGCGCCCACGCTCCAACTCCCCGACAGAGCGGGCGAGACGGGACGGTGGTGCGCCCGGCCCCGCAGGGCCGGAATCCCACCTCAGCCGGCGTGCGCCGGCCCTACCTTGTCACAACACAACTGATTGGCTCAAATGCATTAAGAAGGAAAGAAATTCCACAAATGAACTAGGCACACCTGTTAATTGAAATGCATTTTGACTGGTACTGTATGTTATTGTGGCTAAAAAATGCAGTATTGCTTCCAGTGCAGGACAATGGGAGCACATTTTAGGCAACACTGTATTACTGTAGATAAGAGTAGCCATTTACCTAATGAAACAACATTTGAGAAATGATTGACCTTGTTTTCTCTGTCCCCTCTGTTGCAGGTTGTCCGTTTATAGTTGAGATACAGCCATGGTCTGCATTCCCTGCATCGTCATTCCTGTTCTCTTGTGGGTGTATAAGAGGTTCCTTGAACCCATCATCTACCCCTTCATTGGTCCAATTATAAGCCGATTTTGGCCAACAAAAAAAGCTGTCCAGGAGAGTGTTACAGGAACTGGTGATATGAAAGCCAGTGAAAAGAGCAATGGATGCCCAGTGATGAGCAATGGACCATGCAAGGTAATACATTACCCAAAACCTGTTATTGGATTATGGACTGGGAGAGTGTGCCACCACTAGTAGACTGCGCCTGTAGCAACCTCCGGTGACCAAGGCACAGACTGGCTATAAATGCTGAGGAAGGCAAGACATACATTGTATACTGAACAAAAATATAAAAGCCACATGTAAAGTGTTGGTGCCATGTTTCATGAGCTGAAATAAAAGATCCCAGAAATTTTCCAACCGCACAAAAAGCTTAATTCTCTATTTTTGTGCACAAATTTGTTTACATCCCTGTTAGTGAGTATTTCTCCTTTGCCAAGATAATACATCCACCTGACAGGTGTGGTATATCAAGAAGCTGATTAAACAGCATGATCATTACAAAGGTGCACCTTGTGCTGGGGACAATAAAAGGCCACTCTATAAAATGTGCAGTTTTGTCACACAACACAATGCCACAGATGTTTCAGGTTGTGAAGGAGCGTGCATTTGGCATGCTGACTGCAGGAATGTCCACCAGAGCTGTTGCCAGAGAATTGAATGTTCATTTCTCTACCATAAGCCACCTCCAACGTCATTTTAGAGAATTTGGCAGTACGTCCAACCGGCCTCACAACTGCAGACCACGTGTATGCCATCGTGTGGGCGTGCGGTTTGCTGATGTCAACATTGTGAACAGAGTGCCCCATGGTGGGGTTATGGTATAGGCAGGTATAAGCTACGGACAACAAACAAAATTGCATTTTATCGATGACAATTTGAATGCACAGAGATAGTGACGAGATCTTGAGGCAATTCATCCTTCGCCATCACCTCATGTTTCCGCATGATAATGCACGGCCCCATGTTGCAAAGATCTGTACACAATTCCTGGAAGATGAAAATGTCCCAGTTCTTCCATGACCTGCATACTCACCAGACATGTCACCCATTGAGCATGTTTGGGATGCTGTGGATTTACATATACAACAGCGTGTTCCAGTTCCCGCCAATATCCAGCAACTTCGCTCAACCATTGAAGAGAAGTTTTACAACATTCTACAGGCCACAATCAACAGCCTGATCAACTTTATGCAAAGGAGATGTATGGCGCTGCATGAGGCAAATGGTGGCAGACCAGATACTGACTGGTTTTTCTGATCCACACCCCTATCTTTTTTTTGAAGGTATCTGTGACCAACCGATGCATATCTCTATTCCCAGTCATGTGAAATCCATAGATTAGGGCCTAATGAATTTATTTAAATAAACTGATTTCCTTATATGAATTGTAACTCAGTAACATCTTTGAAATTGTTGCATGTTGTGTTTATATTTTTGTTCAGTATACATGCATTGTCTCCCTAGGCAGACGGGTTGTCTCCCACAATGTTAACAATGTTCCAGCATAGGTCTGGGATTTCTGAGACTAATACATACGTCACAGATAGTAAACCTTTATTTTTTACTGATTGGATAGACTCTGTATCATCCCATGCACTTACTTTAGAGTGAACATGTTAGAGTGAACATTGTAGACTGTTGCTTTATATCTGTTGTCATTTGTCAACTAATGAAGCCATCTCTCTTTTCAGACTGAAGTCAACGGTCTGGTTGCTAATGGAGCGGCTGCAAATGGATCAGCTACTACAGTCTCTGACAAGAAGACTGACTGACATTTCACTTTACACCTTAAGTTATATTTATCACTGTGAAAGTGTTTTAATACAATATGAAGTTGACTAATGTAGAATCTTTTAATGCTGGCCTGGATTTAACCTAGCAACACACACGGTACAATTTCCATAATGCTCACTACAATTGCTTTGAAAGATTGATTAAAGATGCTCTTTTTTAATTTTTGCGTTGTAATTTCAGGAAGTGTTCATAATATATCTGCAATGATAGTGTTTCACTGTGGTGTGATTGGCTGTGATATTCGCCTATTGATTTCTCCCACTGGAGCAGCAGCATCTGTTGTCAAAATGTGAAAGCTGTTCTGACTTTGTGGCTGTGGTTTCCTGGTTGATAAAATTCTACAATGTTAACTCAATTTCAATTTATGTGAGAAAACAAGCACTGAACAGTGTAGGGAATCATTGTACCATCTAAATCGCTGTGAATTATCTTTTCAATAACAAAAGAAAATATCATTGTTACCGCTGTTTGAAGCTGGTGGACCATAACCAAAAGTAACTTTTGGTGCCTGTGGTCCAAAGCCACAAAGTCAGAACATTTTGACAACAGATGCCACTCCGGTGGGAGAACTCAATAGGCGAATATATCACGGGAGGGTAAGTAATACTGTGAAACACTATCATTCCACTATTAGCGGCAGATATATTATGGACATTTCCTGAAATGACAATGCAAAAATCCTATGTGAAGCACCTTTAATAAATTGATGATATTTCTGCCTTTGGTTTATCATGCTTGATTCCCTGATGATTCCCTAGTTCTGTATAGTATTTAGTACATATTATATTTTATAATTTTGAAATAGATTTATCAATAATTTAAATTGACATTTTAAAACATTCCTTTTATTCCACTTTATGTGCAATGTAGAAATAAAGCTATATGGATTACTTTGATTGTTCTTTCTCTCCTTGTGGATCTCATTTAGCCTGGTCTCAGATCTGTTTGTGCTCTTGCCAACTCCATTGCTGTCATTTTTAAGAGAGCAGAAACATGCTAGATCTCATTGCAGCATAGAATGATTTGCCCATATGTTATTCAAAATCAGTTTCAGCTATATCTGATAAGTATTTTTCATGCATACATGAGCAGACAGGGATGTTTATATTATAACCATAATAGGATAAAAGTCGTTGATTCTTTACTTTTATAATAACCCCATCAGACCCACACTGAGGGCCAGATTCCCGGACACAGATTAAGCCTAGGCTTGGACTAAAGCACGCTCAATTAAAAACTTCAATTTAAATTGCTTTTTAGTTTAGCACTAGGCTTCATCTGTCTGGGAAATCAGCCCGCAGAGTTTTTGCAGCCTCATCTTTAAAGTTGATTTACCTCTTCTAGCTACTACTAGGGCCAGCGAGGGAGAAATGTATGTGACCCATGCTCTAGTTACAATGACAAAGAAGGTTAAAATATATGGAATATTATTCCTAGCCACAGAAATATTTAAATTATTAAAAAATATGGTTTGAAGAAGACACATGACATGCTAAGAAACTGCTCAATCAAGTTTAGGGCAGAACATTCGAGTGAACGTTTCAGATAGAAATACAATGTCTAGAGTCGACTTGGCTTTGATAAAGTGTATGTGTTGTGTCCGTACTATATATTTCTATCTTCAACGTTATGCACGTTCCGCCCAACTGTCAGACGACACGTTCACGCAAGTCTGTGGCTACGTGGAAATATGTTGGACGAGGACTAGCGTCAAAATCTGAGGTTTCTCAAAGTAGCAAACTGTTGTCTATCATTGACATCTACAGCATTATCTACTGTTCAGTAAGCAGAAGACTGCCAAGAACCTGGCCAGGTGCCACGAGAGCAGTGCATTTGACAGGTGAGCTGTCAGCTAATGCTAGTGGCTACCAACAGACATAGCTGGCTAGCTACTCAATTAATTAGCTAGTGTTATTTTAATCTCATGTCAGTTACACATCTGTTTCACCTGACAAGTTCCATAACCTTTAAGGAAGGCTGTCTGCCCGCTGCATTTAGGCCGTTTGTTTTGCGGTTAGCTAGTAAGCTAGCTGCAGTTAGGGTGTGTGCTAACTAGCGTTAGTTGGCTTGCTAGCTGACAAGTCCATGTCATGAACACTTTTTTTTGTATTGTAACTTGTACTTGTGTGGTCGGTATGTATGTATATTTGTTTTACAGAAAAGGTATAACTAACTGTCAGCCACAGATGTGCAAGGAGGGTGAAATGCAGGTTTGTGGCTGCTGTAGCTAGTGAGGTTGCTATGGCTAACCAAGCTACCTACTTGATTACATTGTCACACAGTTTGATGCCTAATGTTACTCCTTATCGTCCAATGACCTTAATTTACATGTTCTGTTTAAAGGCGAATTGGCTCTGGAAGCCAAAACAGCCAAATACTCCATCTAAATGGGAATCGATTCTCAACTGCGGTACGGTTCTAGAAACATAAATCCCTCTACTTTTATATCACATCAATATCATTTCACAAATGCAAAATACACACTTACAGTACACTGTTTTAACCGGTTTTATTTTACTTGAATAACATTTTGATTTGAATTAGATTTTTCTAACACTTGCAGCCAACAGTATTTTTCAGTGACAACACGTTTGTGGCGACCATCTTCCGTTCACACTCAGGCGTTAATAGGAGATGCAGATAGCTAATTAGCACAGGTAATTTGCCGAGAACACGCGCTGTCACATGGAGATATGGCCTTGTGGGAACACTAACCCTATAAAGGTGTGTATCAATGTAATTTTATTATAACATTTATTTATCTCTGATATGTTAACAAAACTGTACCACAAGTGATGCGGGTTAATGTTCTGACCGATCGTCAGGGCTCTTAAAAAAACTACCCCATACAGAAGAAGCCTTTAACCAATTACTCTTATGTGTAATGGAACTGAGTCATGATCAAGGGCTAGACCAGTTCTTGTCACTTGTCAGAGCCGAGTTGTATATTATAGTGGACTATTTATGTATCAGATTTGAATGTATGTTTTATCTAAACGTGTCCAATTTGAAGAGTGAGTTTTTAAACACTTGACACAGATGTGGCACTGTGGCTGATAATGCACATGGTCATTTCCATGAGCACAATATGTGGACCCATGAGCACATGTGAAGTTAATAGGAGCATGTCAAATTAAAGCTAAGAGTATATTTTTCAGAAATTAAGGCATATATACATTTTTCAACAATTGTCTATCCTAAATATTAGGAATAAGCAATGGCTTTGATTTCTGGTCAAACAGATGGAAAAGGGTCTTAGAAATCACCTCCCAACTAATAACACTTTATATTTAGTTTTGGAGAAATTATTTGCCTTGTGTAAGTTTAAAGGGATACTGCGAGATTTAGGTTGTTTTTCTACTTACTCAGTCAGACGAGCTCATGGGCCTTTTCTCAATTGGATTTACTTAACTCCTGCGTCCTGTCCTCTCTCGCCTCCTTTTGAAAAATACAGAAAGTTGACGAAAAATGCACTAGTATAAAATGACTCCCATCTCCACTCGCGCAGCATCATGCAAATTACGTTTACAGGGGTGGATCCCAAACTAAATGTGTAAAGTGATAAAATAAATGAGGTTGTGCAAGACATTTTATAAATAAAACAATAAGTAGCATATTGTTTTTAAACGTGTGCATGCTTTTCTCCTCCGACAAAACAAAAACTGATTTCGAAACTATTCTGCGATGGACTCAGATAGGAAACACATGACTATCCTCGATGAAAGGTGGCTATCGAGGAGGGGAGGACACTCTTCGGTTCGCATACTAACGAATTGATATCTCCTCGACCACTTATCGGTTTCCAGGTCACGGAGGAGAGAGGGTGGAGGACAGACTTTTGCTCAAATGAGAAAAGGCCATGGAACGTTGTATCTGTCACAATAACTATGTTTCCATTAACTTGTCCAGTGAGTTTTGTATTTTTTTGGGGTCGACATTTAGAAAGTTTGCTTAGAAAACAGATGCAATTTCCTGCTAGGGTGCGTTTCCATTTAACTATCTTGTGTCGATTGAAAACGGCTTGACGTAATGATGTCACACCTACAAAAATAAAACATTTGCTCAAACCTACAGTGTTGAATAAAAATGTAGTGGTTTTTCCATTACCCATTTAGGCAAATTGCACATAATGTGCCAACATATCGCCACGGTCCGTTCCATGGTGAAACTTGCACTCCTGTAATTATTGGATGGTGAAACTTGCCAGCCAACCAGAAAAGCAAAGCGAAGCATTTCAGGCCTGCTTGAAAGTCAGGTCAATCCTTGTCCTGCAAAGAAACAACTTTTATAGTTGAAAAATATATATTTTGCAAGCAGTCGGCATTTAGAATTAAATGTGGAGTGGAGGTTTATAATTACACGTGCCCCACGTACCTTCAAAATGATTAGGTAATCATCATTTATTCGAAAACACAGTTTCCATTTGTCGCAATAATTTATGAAATATAAATCCACCACTGTCAAACAGATAAAAATGTAGATCTTTAGAAAATGTATCCTACAGTGCATTCGGAAAGTATTCAGACCCCTTCCCTTTTTCCACATTATGTTACGTTACAGCCTTATTCTAAAATGGATTAAATCAATACAAATCCTCATCAATCTACACACAATACCCCATAATGACAAAGCGAAAACAGGTTTTTAGACATTTTAGCAAATATTTACATAAATATTCAGACCATTTGCTATGATACTCCAAATTGAGCTCAGGGGCATCCTTTTTCCATTGATCATCTTTGAGATGTTTCTACAACTTGATTGGAGTCCACCTGTGGTAAATTCAATTGATTGGACATGATTTGGAAAGGCACACACCTGTCTATATAAGGTCCCACAGTTGACAGTACATGTCAGAGCAAAAACCAAGCCATGAGGTCCAAGGAATTGTCCGTAAAGCTCTGAGACAGGATTGTGTCGAGGCACAGAGCTAGGGAAGGGTACCAAAACATTTCTGCAGCATTGAACGTCCCCAAGAACACAGTGGCCTCCATCATTCTTAAATGAAAGAAGTTTGGAACCACCAAGACTCTTCCTTGAGCTGGCCACCTGGCCAAACTGAGCAATCGGGGGAGAAGGGCCTTGGTCAGGGAGGTGACCAAGAACCCGATGGTCACTCTTGACAGAGCTCCAGAGTTCCTCTGTGGAGATGGGAGAACCTTCCAGAAGGACAACCATCTCTGCAGCTCTCCACCAATCAGGCCTTTATGGTAGAGTGGCCAGACGGAAGCCACTCCTCAGTAAAAGGCACATGACAGCCCACTTGGAGTTTGCCAAAAGGAACCTAAAGGACTCTGACCATGAGAATCAAGATTCTCTGGTCTGATGAAACCAAGATTGAACTCTTTGGCCTGAATGCCAAGCATCACGTCTGGAGGAAACCTGGCACCATCCCTACGGTGAAGCATGGTGGTGGCATCATCATGCTGTGGGGATGTTTTTCAGCGGCAGGGACTGGGAGACTAGTCAGGATCGAGGGAAAGATGATCGGAGCAAAGTACAGAGAGATCTTTGATGAAAACCTGCTCCAGAGTGCTCAGGACCTGACTGGGGTGAAGGTTCACCTTCCAACAGGACAACGTCCCTAAGCACACAGCCAAGACAACGCAGGAGTGGCTTCGGGACAAGTCTCTGAATGTCCTCGAGTGGCCCAGCCAGAGCCTTGAACCCGATCAAACATCTCTGGAGAGACCTGAAAATAACTGTGCAACGATGCTCCCCATCCACCCTGACAGAGCTTGAAGAATGGGAGAAACTCCCCAAATACAGGTGTACCAAGCTTGTAGCGTCATACCTAAGATGACTCTAGGCTGTAATCGCTGCCGAAGGTGCTTCAACAAAGTACTGTGTAAAGGGTCTGAATACTTATGTAAATGTGATATTTAAGTTTTTGTGCAAATGTAGAAATATTTCTAAACATGTTTTTTTCTTTGTCTTTATGGGGTGTTATGTGTAGATTGAGGGGAAAAAACAATTGAATCAATTTTAGATTAAGGCTGTAACATAACAAAATGTGGAAGTTGACAGATCGGCAGGACCGACTTCAGACGAGTCCCGTGACGCTTGTGGGGGCAGTAGAGCAAAACCACAAATATGTGCGTGTTCGTGAGTCTCACCTTTCCATAAAGGGGTCAGAGTTTTAAGCCAAATTCGGACACTACAGACGTTTTCGTGAGACGACCGATTTTCGGGATGTCTCATGTTCTGACAAACACCGCTGTAGCTCTGCCACTTTTCACTGCAGATGCAGAAGGCCAATATTGGCGGATGCAGTGGATTGAGACACAGCGGGGTTTCCGCGGGGGCGAAAAATTGACTCGAGGGTTATAATGTTAATATTCCAGAGCATCCGCCATCCAAAAATAAAAAACATAGTTCCTAATTTTTGATATCAATTGGATGGAAACCTAGATATTAAAGCACATAACTCTTTAGGTAGATGTAAAAAATGGTATGACTTCCCTAACCAAAACGCGTCAACATTATTTGATTTGATTAATTCAGCCTGTTTTGAGGATGAAATTAGGTTCATTTGGCGATCATCTCACCTAGGTAATATTTTCTAACGTTAGACAGCACATTGTAGCCGAACTATAACTATTTTCTAGCTATCCCATTACCCTTTGCGAGGTACGAGACTGATCAGTGCAGACGGAATCGACGCGCTATCTGACGCAATACAATGGTCATCTGGTCGTCAAAACAAGTGTGAAAACAGTCTGGACAACCCCTCCCTCTCTCTCTCCAGTTAATGTCACCTCGCCTGGCTGACACCTACCCATGAGCCCCCTTTCTTTCCATTTACTGTAACCAGCATCCTTACCCACTGAGCACCGACCAACATTGGACGTCCGTGGACGTTGAAAAGTAGTAGACATTTTGTCTATCTGAACCTGGCCTTTATTTCAATGTCAACAGATGTCGTTTTTGGCACAGTCCTGAGCAGCCTTAATTTGGACCAAACTGGACCGGACCAAATCTGAACCAATCATAGACGTCTGTGTTTTAGAAGTGTGAGGAACAGTTCAGTAGAGCACAGGGTAAAGTAAAAAGTTAAGCAAAGTACAGTAGAGTATAGGCTAGTTCAGTACAGGCTAGTTCAGTACAGTACACAGTAGAGCACACTAGAGTTGAGTACTCTAATGTACTGTATTGAGCTGTACTGAACTAGCCTATACTCTACTCTACTCTACTGTACTGAACTCTACTATTATGTGCTGTACTGTACTCTACTGAGCTCTACTGTGCTGTACTTTGATGTCCAAACATTTTAAACATGGACGTCTACGATTGGTTCAGATTTGGTCCAGACCAAACTCTGGACCAACCAAAAAGCTCATTAAAATAATAGCCAGTGTGTAGAACAATACCCAAATATGCGAAGGAGGATATTGCATATTTATACCTTTTGTGTACCTATTTAGGATACATCACCATGAAGTGGAAATTATATCCATAATTATGCATTTCTGTGTACAGATCAGGGACACATGATGAAATTCCTTTACTGCAATTCTGTTACCGGGTGTAAATCCACTTCACTTACTGTAGTTCAATAACCAAAATAAATGTTTTCAAACTCAAGGTGTTATGTCATAGCAGACACCCCATTATTCCTGCAGACATCTTTGAATCTTAAAGCTGCAGTATGTGACTTTTTGGGTGACCCCACCAAATTAACATAGAGATGTTAGTTATAGATCTTCATTCTCATTGAAAGTTAGTCTAAGAAGCGGTATAGCTGTTCTATGTGCACTATTTCTATGCTTAAGTTGAGTTTTTGCGTCTTTTGCTTTCCGTTTCTACACCATTTTCAAACAGCTGAAAATACAATATTTTTACTTATGGAAAATATATTTCACAGTGGTTTAGATGGTTCAATGAGTCATTACACTATACTTACTTTTTTTTGTCACATAAACTGAAATTAGGCGAACTATAAGAATTTTTGCAACCAGGAAATGGCTGAGCAATTACACCTTTTAAAGACATGCTCCGGTACTTTGGCGTCTAATCATTTTTTTTCCAAACCTCCCACTTTGGGCTGGATGTGTCAATGTGTAGATCATACATGCATAATCTATCAGCAGAATTACTGTCTCAATTAGCCATGAAATCCCTAGTTTGAAAGCGACTGTTTTCTTGAAGCTGTGCTGTGACATTTTCTCTATATTTTCCCCCACATGGGCTAGCCCCCTAGCAATTTGAGTTCTAGCCAACGAGATTCAGCTCCTCACATTTGGGTGACAGCTAGCAAGAGGCCTGCCCAGCGTTATCCAATGAGGTTGCAGGGTGGGCTCAGTGGACACAGCAGAGGGAAAGGAACCACTTTTAGCTCATGAGTGCTACTTTCAGAACTACTGGCTAAAAAGTATACAAAAGTACCGGAGAATCTCTTTTAATTCTAAGCAGATATTTAACTGTTTTTGGAAAACATGGTCACATAAAAAACGGAGGGAGATTTTACAGAAATTCTGTTACCAAACTGTATCTACAGTAAATGGTTTTGTAAAATGTTCAGTGTAAATTGTTTAAAGTAGTCCTTCCTTGTGCGTAGAGTATGGTCTGTTAAACTTTAAAATCAAAGGTTTTTGTTTGGCATACATTCTAAAGTGAAAAATCTGTCTCTCTTACCGTGGAATTTCCCATATGACATGGGTGTAATCAAATGTAATATGTGTACTAAAGGAAACCATAGACTAGAGAGTAAACTCATGCCATGTTATACCACTGTACTGTATGATGAACATGCCACGTAGCCTTATTCATTACTATGCTCAAGGCCAGGGAGTCATCTTTTTCTATTACCCTTGCTTCCCTTTTGTGGCTAAATCAGAGCTTGCAAAATCTGTCACTTTTGGAGGGAAGCCTGGAGTACTGATTTGATATCGTGACACATTTCTCCCAGTCAAAAGTGAGATCCCTCTCCCAGCCTACCTGTTTGGGAGAAGAGTGTATTGATCATTCACTGCAATAGAGTAGTAAATATTTGTCTTAACTCTGCACTGTTGCGAATGGGCTCGTAAGTAAGCATTTCACTGTAAAGTCTACACCTGTTGTATTCGGCTCATGTGACCAATAAAATGGGATATGATTGGATTTTGATTAGGTTCATTATTCTGCGAAGTGGATCGTATTTCATAATGAAAATAAGCTCAAACACTTCCAAAAAGGGCTCGAAATCCCCACAAGATATTTTGTCTGGATTTGAGGATGCTGCCAGACAGACAGATGTGCATCATAAACCAGATTTGGCCAGATGTACAATTAGGTCAAGCAGTTCTTTAAATAAGATAAAGAACATTTCTGAGATGCCATACATTTAGCTTCTGACTGATGGTGTGAGTAGAGTAAGGCCCAGGCTTCATAACTTTACAATACAGAATGTAGCTTAATGCAGCAAATAGAGCATTCCTAACTTTATATAAGCAGCTCTCACCAGGGAGATTCTTATAGATCAGAAGTAGGCCTAGGTCTCCGGTAAAGAAGAGGATCTACTAACAGCTGAACTAGGGCCCCATTCATTTAGAATTAGGCTAGAATGAGGACTCAGTTTACTTCCTATTTCATGAACCATAACAAACATTTTAGTTCAGTTCATAATCTTGATAACCTGAGTACAGTGATACTATTGATTAATTTTCCTTCTGTTCCCCAGTACAGTGCCTGATGTGGGAGATGAGGCAGTGAGAGACAGCCTCTCCATAGATCCACATCCCAGGAGATGGGAGCCAACACCAGCCAGGTCAGTGACCTGTCAGAGAACCAGAGCCTCCGGACCCTGATCGGCACGGAGTCCATCTCAGAGAATGACCCCTTCTGGAACCAGCTAATCTCCTTCACATTTATCAGCCCCACTAGCAGGTAAGAACATGTCACGTATCCTTACACCACAGACAGAATCATTATGTGCTCTTCTTGACCCCGCCACCTGACGAGTTATGGCCAGACCAGCATATCCACCAGGGAGACTATGCTGGCTCTCTCCTTAGTGCCAGAGACAGACGTCTTGGCTGGACCACTTTTCCCGTAACGTGAGAACTCAGAACATGGTGCACTAGGTAGGGAATAGGGTGCCATTTGGGACGCAATCCATGATAAAGTAGTAGACAACAACAACTAACCATAGGAGTTGGGAAGACAGCACAAACAAATCTGGGACCAGGCTAATAACGTAGGCCAGTACCTCTCTGATGATGTATTCTCTTTAGCCTGTTTGTTTCATGTTTAATCAAATTGGGTTGTTGTTGAAATACAGGTGTTGCTATCACACATCATTTCACATTTCGGGAAATGGTTTAAAGTTGCAACATGTAACTTTTTGGGCGACCCAACTACATTCACGTAGAAATGTATGTTATACATCTGTCATTCTCATTGAAAGCAAGTCTGAGCAGCGGTAGATCTGTTCTGTGTGCGCCATTTCTATGGGTCCCGTTCTTAAGTTTCTTTTTTGCGTCTTTTACTTTCGGTTTTGTAAACCAGCTTCAATCAGCTGAAAACACAATTTTGGGTTATAGAAAGGAAAATTCACAGCGGTTTAGATGGTACAATGATTCTTTACACTGTACTTGCTTGTTTTGTCACAAACTGAAATTAGGCTAACTTTTTTAATTTTAGCAACCAGGAAATGGCGGAGCGATTTCTGCATAGTGCTTATTTTAAGTAGATCCAACACCGGTTTTGTAATGTTTACCGTGGCTTCACTTTGGCCTCACCAAATTACGTAATTTCCTGTCAATAACACAGGCACGCACGCACTCACTGTATTTTTAAACAGGATCAGAAATCAGAATCAGAGGAACTGGATCAGAACCGGAAACGAAAGTGATGTATACTGTTCCAGAACAAAACCTTTATTTTAATAGCATTTGAACCGGTTAATAACGTTATTTTAGGTTCCGGGCATTTTCTTCCAGTCCCACAAAAAACGTAACAAGCGCCTATTCAAAGCCCTCACTGTTTCACTCAGAAACGTATTCCAGTGTCTGCCTGCCTGCCAGCTGAAAACCACAATAGAGATTTCAGTTGTCCAAATGGGCAAGTAAAAAATTCACACACAAATCACAATATCAAACAATTACTCTGATCAGAATTGGATCAGGCAGTGCATGGTTGACATTGAGTGAATAGTCTATTCCTATTTGCTATAGCCTATTTCAATAAATGTTATATTTACACAAAGCAAGAGAACAATGTAGACAGAGCTAAGAGTCTCACCAAAGCAACGCAAAATATCCAGTCAGAAAATGTTTTTTTCTCTCTCCCGAATGTCGGATGATCTGAGCCATTAGCCGAAGTCTGTTTTTATAGCTGACACTGTGTCTTATTGTTAAAGAAGCCAAAATGGTATATTTTCTCTCCATTTGATATAAATATTACTCGGCCTATTAAGCCACGTTTTCAATTTAATGCATGCTAGATTTATCCTGCCGTGCTATTTCATGATCAAACAATGAAAGCCTAGAACGCCGTTAGATTCAATCTGTTTTTTTAATGTTGTTATTTTGCCGTTGCAAAGCAAACGACCAAAAGCCTAATCCTACTAATTGAAATATCATAAAAGCATTAAGACAAATTAAAGTTATGAAAAGTATTTTCCAAACTATTCTAGTAAAGTGTTTAATATCCTAAAGTTGCAGCTTTTAAATGGGAAAAATTATGAAAATCGGAGTCTATGCTATTCTCAATCACAGATATATTTTGAATGACAAATATTTTAGGCCACATGATGTGAAATTGAGCAAACAATACAAATATGGAAAAACTAATGAGGAGTCAAAAGATAACTTAGGCTACAGCTAAGGAAAGCTTATGAAAGAAATGTTGCGTAGTTGTTCAAGCCCCATTTCCATATTATACTAGCAATGTGCAACCTACCTACAACACATAAAGGCAGAAATGCGACAGTTTATCCAGTTCTGAGGACGGCACAGGTCTGCAGCCCATGATGATTTACAACCCATCACAGAATGCACAGCCAGCAAGGCTCTTTGACTGTGTCACTCGTTCCATCTGTGCACTTCAGCACACACAGACACACAGATAGCCAGATATACCTTGGCTACTACACATATCTTTCTTGCCAAGGCTCCACCAGAGTGGAATAGGCTGATGGAAAAGATTTGCTCCTCTAAATATATTTAGTCAATGTCCCTCCCGTAGCGTGCGAGCTTGCGCTAGCAGTTTTTGTTTTAAACATATTTTTTAAAATAAATAAATAATAATTTGGGATGGCCGCTAGGAGCCGATAACATTGTCTATGGGCAGGCAAAGAAAATTATTTGTTCTTCACTCATTTTCAGTCACCCTTTTGGCCGATGGTGTTGGACCTTTTTTGGGAGGGGGGAGACAAGTGACTTCAGCTTTCGGACATCTGAAAAATCAGTCCTACTTGTCCAAAGGACAAGTGGCTAAAAAAGTTATTGTCAAGCCTTGCCCAGCGCTTTAAGCCAAGTCTCCTCCTCCACCCTCTCTCGCTCTGTCCCACCCGCAAAATTTCAGTCACATCTCACACCCTACACTATTCCCTATATTGTGCACTACTTTTAACCAGAACCCTATGGGCCCTGGTCAAAAGTAGTGCACTACATTAGGGATAAGGTGCCATTTGGGACGCGTCCAGGCTGCAAACATTAGCTAAGGTGCAGGATGCAGCGAAGGCCTAAATTACACTAGGCTGTCAACATTAGCTAAGAACTTGAAGTTTAAGTCTTCCAAGCCAAACAGCTTTTAGGTTCCGGTTTACACACATCTGCTGACTTGGAGTAATTATCTAACACACTTTATGATCAGATGTGACAGTAAATATAGTTGACCTTAAGTTACAGTAACAGCTTGCTGAAAAATGGTAGTAGGTATTTTCTGGTTGTACAGTACAAGCTTATTTACAGCAGAGAGGCACATAACAGGAGTGGGTGTTTTCTAGTGGTAGTGCTGGAAAACTGGAGTTAGCCAATAAGAGCATAGAGACATACAGTGGGGAGAACAAGTATTTGATACACTGCCGATTTTGCAGGTTTTCTTACTTACAAAGCATGTAGAGGTCTGTAATTTTTATCATAGGTACACTTCAACTGTAAGAGACGGAATCTAAAACAAAAATCCAGAAAATCACATTGTATGATTTTTAAGTAATGAATTTTGCATTTTATTGCATGACATAAGTATTTGATACATCAGAAAAGCAGAACTGAATATTTGGTACAGAAACCTTTGTTTGCAATTACAGAGATCATACGTTTCCTGTAGGTCTTGACCAGGTTTGCACACACTGCAGCAGGGATTTTGGCCCACTCCTCCATACAGACCTTCTCCAGATCCTTCAGGTTTCGGGGCTGTCGCTGGGCAATACGGACTTTCAGCTCCCTCCAAAGCTTTTCTATTGGGTTCAGGTCTGGAGACTGGCTAGGCCACTCCAGGACCTTGAGATGCTTCTTACGGAGCCACTCCTTAGTTGCCCTGGCTGTGTGTTTCGGGTCATTGTCATGCTGGAAGACCCAGCCACGACCCATCTTCAATGCTCTTACTGAGGGAAGGAGGTTGTTGGCCAAGATCTTGCGATACATGGCCCCATCCATCCTCCCCTCAATACGGTGCAGTCGTCCTGTCCCCTTTGCAGAAAAGCATCCCCAAAGAATGATGTTTCCACCTCCATGCTTCACGGTTGGGATGGTGTTCTTGGGGTTGTACTCATCCTTCTTCTTCCTCCAAACACGGCGAGTGGAGTTTAGGCCAAAAAGCTATATTTTTGTCTCATCAGACCACATGACCTTCTCCCATTCCTCCTCTGGATCATCCAGATGGTCATTGGCAAACTTCAGACAGGCTTGGACATGCGCTGGCTTGAGCAGGGGGACCTCGCGTGTGCTGCAGGATTTTAATCCATGACGGCGTAGTGTGTTACTAATGGTTTTCTTTGAGACTGTGATCCCAGCTCTCTTCAGGTCATTGAACAGGTCCTGCCGTGTAGTTCTGGGCTGATCCCTCACCTTCCTCATGATCATTGATGCCCCACGAGGTGAGATCTTGCATGGAGCCCCAGACCGAGGGTGATTGACCGTCATCTTGAACTTCTTCCATTTTCTAATAATTGTGCCAACAGTTGTTGCCTTCTCACCAAGCTGCTTGCCTATTGTCCTGTAGCCCATCCCAGCCTTGTGCAGGTCTACAATTTTATCCCTGATGTCCTTACACAGCTCTCTGGTCTTGGCCACTGTGAAGAGGTTGGAGTCTGTTTGATTGAGTGTGTGGACAGGTGTCTTTTATACAGGTAACGAGTTCAAACAGGTGCAGTTAATACAGGTAATGAGTGGAGAACAGGAGGGCTTCTTAAAGAAAAACTAACAGGTCTGTGAGAGCCAGAATTCTTACTGGTTGGTAGGTGATCAAATACTTATGTCATGCAATAAAATGCAAATTAATTACTTAAAAATTATACAATGTGATTTTCTGGATTCAGTCTCTCACAGTTGAAGTGTACCTATGATAACAATTACAGACCTCTACATGCTTTGTAAGTAGGAAAACCTGCAAAATTGGCAGTGTATCTTGTTCTCCCCCAATACTTGTTCTCCCCACTGTATATAATAGTACTCTAATTCTATTTCTATGAATGAGTGTGTTGTGACTATGCTAACTTGACAGTAGAGGGCACAGTAGGCTGATGAGAACCATCCGGAATTCCACAGTGCTGTGCTATTGAATTGACCAACATTTTCTCGGGCTCTCTCTCTCTCTCTCTCTCGCTCACTCTCTCTCCTCTACAGTGGTAACTCCAAGCTGTTGGAAGAGGCTGTTATTCCCCTGGCCAAGATCCTGAGTACGTCTCATGTTTGTTGGTTTGTGTGTTATGCCTGATATATATATATATATATATATATACCGTTCAAAAGTTTGGGGTCACTTAGAAATTTCCTTGTTTTCTGTGAAAACATACATGAAATGAGTTTGAATAGGAAATATAGCAAAATGAATAGGAAATGTAGTCATTGACAAGGTTAGAAATAATGATTAATTGAAATAATAATTGTGTCCTTTGCTTTCGTCAAAGTATCCTCCATTTGCAGCAATTACAGCCTTGCAGACCTTTGGCATTCTAGTTGTCAATTTGTCAAAGAGATTTCACCCCATGCTTCCTGATGCACCTCCCACAAGTTGGATTGGCTTGATGGGCACTTCTTACGTACAATATGGTCAAGCTGCTCCCACAACAGCTCAATAGGGTTGAGATCCGGTGACTGTGCTGGCCACTCCATTATACACAGAATACCATCTGACTGCTTCTTCCCAAAATAGTTCTTGCATAGTTTGGAGCTGTGCTTTGGGTCATTGTCCTGTTGTAGGAGGAAATTATCTCCAATCAAGCGCCATCCACAGGGTATGGCATGGCGTTGCAAAATGGAGTGATAGCCTTCCTTCTTCAAGATCCCTTTTACCCTGTACAAATCTCCCACTTTACCACCACCAAAGCACCCCCAGACCATCACATTGCCTCCACCATGCTTGACAGATGGCATCAAGCACCCCTCCAGCATCTTTTATTTGGTCTGCGTCTCACAAATGTTCTTCTTTGTGATCCGAACACCTCAAACTTCGATTTGTCTGTCCAGAACACTTTTTTCCAATCTTCCTCTGTCCAGTGTCTGTGTTTTTTTCCCCATCTTAATCTTTTCTTTTTGTTGGCCAGTCTGAGATATGGCTTTTTCTTTGCAACTCTGCCTAGAAGGTCAGCATCCCGGAGTCGCCTCTTCACTGTTGACGTTGAGACTGGTGTTTTGCGGGTACTATTTAATGAAGCTGCCAGTTGAGGACCTGTGAGGCGCCTAATGTATTTGTCCTCTTGCTCAGTTGTGCACCGGGGCCTCCCACTCCTCTTTCTATTCTGGTTAGAGCCAGTTTGCGCTGTTCTGTGAAGGGAGTAGTACACAGCGTTGAACAAGATCTTCAGTTTCTTGGCAATTTCTCGCATGGAATAGGCTTAATTTCTCAGAACAAGAATAGACTGACGAGTTTCAGAAGAAAGTTCTTTGCTTCTGGCCATTTTGAGCCTGTAATCGAACCCACAATTGCTGATGCTCCAAGAAGGCCAGTTGTATTGCTTCTTTACATTTTAGTCATTTAGCAGATGCTCTTATCCAGAGCGACTTACAGTTAGTGAGTGCATACATTTTTTTTTTTCTTACTGGTCCCTCATGGGAAACGAACCCACAACCCTGGCATTGCAAACGCCATGCTCTACCAACTGAGCTACACGGGACCATCTTTAATCAGCACAACAGTTTTCAGCTGTGCTAACATAATTGCAAAAGGGTTTTCTAATGATCAATTAGCCTTTTGAAATGATAAACTTGGATTAGCAAACACAACGTGCCATTAGAACACAGGACTGATGGTTGCTGATAATGGTCCTATGTACGCCTATGTAGATATTCCATTAGAAATCAGCCGTTTCCAGCTACAATTGCCATTTACAATATTAACAATGTCTACACTGTATTTCTGATCAATTTGATGTTATTTTAATGGACAAAAAAATTGCTTTTCTTTCGAAAACAAGGACATTTCTAAGTGACCCCAAACGTTTGAACGGTAGTGTGTATATACATACATACGCACACACACAAAGTATTCAGACCCCTTGACTTTTTCCACATTTTGTTACATTACAGCCTTATTCTAAAATGTATTCAATTGTTTTTTTCCCCCTCAACAATCTACACAATAGCCCATCATGACAAAGCAAAAACAGGTTTTTAGAAATTATTGGACATTTATAAAAAGATAAAAAAACGGAAATATCACAGTTACATAAGTATTCAGACCATTTACTCAGTACTTTGTTGAAGCACCTTTGGCAGCGATTACAGCCTCAAGTCTTCTTGGGTATGACACTACAAGCTTGGCACACCTGTATTTGGGGAGTTTCTCCAATTCTTCTCTGCAGATCCTCTCAAGCTCTGTCAGGTTGGATGGGGAGCGTCGCTGCATAGCTATTTTCAGGTCTCTCCAGAGATGTTCGATCTGGTTCAAGTCCGGGCTCTGGCTGGGCCACTCGAGGACATTCAGAGACTTGTCTCGAAGCCACTCTTGCGTTGCCTTGGCTGTGTGCTTAGGGTCTTTGTCCTGTTGGAAGGTGAACCTTCGCCCCAGTTTGAGGTCCTGAGCGGTCTGGAGCAGGTTTTTATCAAGGATCTCTCTGTACTTTGCTCTGTTCATCTTTCCCTCGATCCTGACTAGTTTCCCAGTCCCTGCTGCTGAAAAACAGATCCACAGCATGATGCTGCCACCACAATGCTTCACCGTAGGGATGGTGCCAGGTTTCCTCCAGACGTGACGCTTGGCATTCAGGCCAAAGAGTTCAATCTTGGTTTCATCAGACCAGATAATCTTGTTTCTCATGGTCTGAGAGTCCTTTAGGTGCCCTTTGGCAATCTCCAAGCGGGCTGTCATGTGCCTTTTACTGAGGAGTGGCTTCCGTCTACCATAAAGGCCTGAGTGGTGGAGTACTGCAGAGATGGTTGTCCTTCTGGAAGGTTCTCCCATCTCCACAGAGGAACTCTGGAGCTCTGTTTTTGCTTTGTCACTATGGAGTATTGTGTGTAGGTTGATGAGGGGGAAAAAAAACGATTTAATCAATTTTAGAATAAGGCTGTAACCTAACTGTGGAAAAAGTCTAGGGGTCTGAATACTTTCTGAATTGTATGTATGTATGTACACTACCAATCAAAAGTTTGGACGCCACCTACTCATTCAAGGGTTTTTCTTTATTTTTTAATGTTTTTACATTGTAGAATAATAGTGAAGACATCAACTATGAAATAACACATATGGAATCATGTAGTAACCAAAAAAGTGTTAAACAAATCAAAATATATTTTATATTTCAGATTCTTCAAATAGCCACCCTTTGCCTTGATGACAGCTTTTCACACTCTTGGCATTCTATCAACCAGCTTCATGAGGTAGTCACCAGGAATGCATTTCAATTAACAGGTGTGCCACCTTAAAAGTTCATTTGTGGGATTTATTTCCTTCTTAATGTGTTTAAGCCAATCAGTTGTGTTGTGACAAGGTAGGTGGGGGGGGGGGGGGGGGGGGGGTATACAGAAGATAGCCCTACTTGGTAAAAGTCCAAGTCCGTATTATGGCACAAACAGCTCAAATAAGCAAAGAGAAACGACAGTCCATCATTACTTTAAGACATGAAGGTCAGTTAATCCTGAACATTTCATGAACTTTGAAAGTTTCTTCAAGTGCAGTCGCAAAAACCATCAAGCGCAATGATGAAACTGGCTCTCATGAGGACCACCATAGGGATAGAAGACCCAGAGTTATCTCTGCTGCAGAGGATAAGTTCATTAGAGTTACCAGCCTCAGAAATTGCAGCCCAAATAAATGCTTCACAGAGTTCAAGTAACAGACACATCTCAACATCAACTGTTTAGAGGGGACTGTGAATCTGGCCTTCATGGTCAAATTGCTGCAAAGAAACCACTACTAAAAGACACCAATAAGAAGAGGAGACCTGCTTGGGCTAAGAAACACGAGTGATGGACATTAGACCGGTGGAAATTTGTCCTTTGGTCTGGAGTCCAAATTTGAGATTTTTGGTTCAAACCGCAGTGTCTGTGTGAGACACGGTATGGGTGAACGGATGATCTCCGCATGTGTATTTCCCACTGTGACGCATGGAGGAGGAGGTGTTATGGTGTGGGGGTGCTTTGCTGGTGACACTGTCTGTGATTTATTTAGATTTCAAGGCTCACTTAACCAGCATAGCTACCACAGTGTTATGCAGCGATACGCCATCCCATCTGGTTTGGGATTAGTGGGACTATCATTTGTTTTTCACAGGACAATGACCCAACACACCTCCAGGCTGTGTAAGGGCTATTTTATCAAGAAGGAGAGTGATGTAGTGCTGCATCAGATGACCTGGCCTCCACAATCCCCCGACCTCAACCCAATTGAGATGGTTTGGGATGAGTCGGATGGCAGAGTGAAGGAAAAGCAGCCAACAAGTGCTCAGCATGTGTGGGAACTCCTTCAAGACTGTTGGAAAAGCCAGGTGAAGCTGGTTGAGAGAATGCCAAGAGTGTGCAAAGTTGTCATCAAGGCAAAGGGTGGCTGCTTTGAAGAATCTCAAATATAAAACATTTTGATTTGTTTAACAGTTTTTTGGTTACTACATGATTCCATATGTGTTATTTCAAAGATTTGATGTCTTCACTATTATTCTACAATGCTGAAAATACTAAAAATAAAGAAAAACCCTTGAATGAGTAAGTGTGTCCAAACTTATGACTGGTACTGTACATGCATACATACTGAACAAAAATATAAACGCAACATGCAGCAATTTCTAAGATTTTACTTAGTTACAGTTCAAATAAGGAAATAAGTCAGTTGAAATATATTCATTAGGCCCCAATCTATGGATTTCACATGACTGGGTATACATATGTCAGTATCTAGTGTGACCACCATTTGCCTCATGCAGCGCAACAGATCTCCTTCGCCTAGAGTTGATCAGGCTGTTTATTGTGGCCTGTGGCACTCCTCTTCAATGGCTGTGCAAAGTTGCTGGATATTGGCGGGAACTGGAACACGCTGTCGTACACGTCGATCCAGAGCATCCCAAACATGCTCATTGGGTAACATGTCTTGTGAGTATGCAGGCCATGGAAGAACTGGGACATTTTCAGCTTACAGGAATTGTGTACAGATCCTTGTGACATGGGGTTGTGCATTATCATGCTGAAACGTGGTGATGGCGGCGGATGAATGGCACAACATTGTGCCTCAGGATCTTGTCACAGGATCTCTATGCATTCAAATTTCCATCGATAAAATGCAATTGTGTTTGTTGTCCATAGCTTATGCCTGCCCGTACCATAACCCCACCGCCACCATGGGGCACTCTGTTCACAACTTTGACATTAGCAAACCGCTCACCCACACGACGCCATACACGTGGTCTGCGGTTGTGAGGCCGGTTGGATGTATTGCCAAATTCTCTAAAACTACGTTGGTAGAGAAATGAACATTCAATTCTCTGGCAACAGCTCTGGTGGACATTTCTGCAGTCAGCATGCCAATTGCAAGCTCCCTCAACTTGAGACATCTGTGGCATTGTGTTGTGTGACAAAACAGCATATTTTAGAGTGTACTTTTATTGTCCCCAGTACAATGTGCACCTGTGTAATGATCATGCTGTTTAATTAGCTTTTTGATATGCCACACCTGTCAGGTGGCTGGATTATCATGGCAAAGGAGAAATGGTCACTAACAGGGATATAAACATATTTCAGAGAATTAAGCTTTTTGTCCGTATGGAACATTTCTGGGATCTTTTATTTCAGCTCATGAAACTTGACCAACACTTTACATGTTGCGTTTATATTTCTGTTCAGTGTAGATTATTGATGTACTGTGTGTCAGAATCACCAAGCAGTTATTTTTTAATACCATGTGCTGTGTCTTCCTCTCTCCTCTTTTCTCTGTCCCTCCTACAGTTGAGAACAATCCCAGAACAGGGAATTTTGGAGCCCTGGTGAGAATTTTCCTGGGAAGAACCAAAGAGTTGAAAATATCCACAGAATGCCAAGAGTGAGTACTGTGTGTAAAACCAAATAACAAGTGCTGTTCCAAGAACAAGTGATGGGATGGGAATCAGTGATCTCAATTGAGTAGTTCAATAATAAGTAGACCTATGCCCTGTGTTGTACGCCTTATGTTTAAGTCAATGACTGGGATGATATGGTCATGCTCAAGCCATTGACGTTTCCCATGGGAATCCAGATGTAGGCCTAGAGTTTTGGACATTGACATGGATAGTTTAGCAATAAATATGCCTTGTGCTGTACTCATTATTTAGTGGTAATGCTGTAGCAGAACCATTTACATTTTCCATTTCCCATGGGAATCCACCCAAAGGTATAGTTTGGGATGTGTTGGTGACAAACCCAACATCACTCTGGATGGGAGATCCAACTCATCCAATTTGAAATCCAGATGATCTGATGTTTCATTCATAAACCTGAGGGTGGAGTGAGTTAGTTATTCCTCCCTTCAATCTGGTTTTCCACTTTTACCCACATAATTGGAGGCATATTTGCATTGGGCATGGGTCATTTACATTGTGTTTTGGTTCGTTCTGGTCATGAACCACATGGGATTTTGTCACAAGATGTGAACCGTAGTTGTGGATCGGAAGTGGCTGTGCGGTCTAATGACACCCGTGAGAGATCCCACTTATGGTCACTTATAAAAGAAGAGGAGCAGCTGTAAGGCAAGAGACACACCAGCGGTTCTCAGACACCAGCTGTCAGATTCCAGTAAGTAAGAGACAGCAACTAAAACTTCATAGTAATTAGTGGAATAAGGGCGGCTCGATGTTTACCAACTAGATCTGATGGACCAGATGTGTGCGGTGGTGGAAAGGTGTCTGCATGGGAAAACTCTTGGAGAAAAACATTAAAACACATAAAAAATTCCAAAATGTAAAGATATTGATGTTTGTGTGAACTGCAAAGCTACGCTCGTTCTCATAGAACTGTGCGGGTCATGTCACTCGTACAATGGTGGGTGTCCTCACAAGGATTCACATACAACCTCGCCACAGTTAGAAGCTAGTAGTAACTCCCAAAATAAAGGAAACACTTACGTAAAGTGTCTTAATAGGGTGTTGGGCCACCACGAACTGCCTGAATAACTTCAATACTTCCTTGGATAGATTTTACAAGTGTCTGGAACTCTATTGGAGGGACGCGGCACCATTCTTCCATAAGAATTTCCATCATTTGATGTTTTGTTGGTGGTGGAAAATGCTGTTTAAAGCGCTGCTCCAGAATCTCCACTAAGTGTTCAATTGGGTTGAGATCTGGTGACTGAGACACACACACACACACACCAGGGTTCGATACCGCGACCAAAACAGTCACATTTGCGATCATTTGACTTGGCAGTGCGACACACTTTTTTAAATTGGTCACAAGGATGTGAATTTTTTCCTGGTCACGTTAGTTTTTCGTTCACAATTTGCTTCTTTTTTTATTAGATTTAATATATTCAAACAGTAATGTGCAATTGGCCAGAAATAAACCTACTTTCTGAAAAGGCAACAACAGCATGGGAATGCCCCTGTCTGTGCGTTTTTTTTATTTGTATTTTTTATTTAACCTTTATTTAACCAGGTAAGCCAGTTGAGAACAAGTTCTCATTTACAACTGCGACCTGGCCAAGATAAAGCAAAGCAGTGCGATTTAAAAACAACAACAACACAGAGTTACATATGGGATAAACAAAATGTACTGTCAATAACACAATAGAAAATCTATACAGTGTGTGCAAATGTAGTAAGTTATGGAGGTAAGGCAATAAATAGGCCATAGTGCAAAAATAATTACAATTTAGTATTAACACTGGAATGATAGATGTGCAGAAGATGATGTGCAAACAGAGATACTGGGGAGCAAATAAGCTAAATAAATAACAATATGGGGATGAGGTAGTTGGGTGGGCTAATTACAGATGGGCTGTGTACAGGTGCAGTGATCGGTAAGCTGCTCTGACAACTGATGCTTAAAGTTAGTGAGGGAGATAAGAGTCTCCAGCTTCAGAGATTTTTGCAGTTCGTTCCAGTCATTGGCAGCAGAGAACATGAAGGAATGGCGGCCAAAGGAGGTGTTGGCTTTTGGGATGACCAGTGAGATATACCTGCTGGAGTGCATACTACGGGTGGGTGTTGCTATGGTGACCAATGAGCTAAGATAAGGTGGGGATTTGCCTAGCAGTGATTTATAGATGACCTGGAGCCAGTGGGTTTGGCGACGAATATGTAGTGAGGGCCAGCCAACGAGAGCGTACAGGTCACAATGGTGGGTAGTATATGGGGCTTTGGTGACAAAACGGATGGCACTGTGATAGACTACATCCAATTTGCTGAGTAGAGTGTTGGAGGCTATTTTGTAAATGACATCGCCGAAGTCAAGGATCGGTAGGATAGTCAGTTTTACGAGGGCATGTTTGGCAGCATGAGTGAAGGAGGCTTTGTTGCGAAATAGGAAGCCGATTCTAGATTTAACTTTGGATTGGAGATGCTTAATGTGAGTCGGGAAGTAGAGTTTACGGTCTAACCAGACACCTAGGTATTTGTAGTTGTCCACATATTCGAAGTCAGACCCGCCGAGAGTAGTGATTCTAGTCGGGCGGGCGTGTACAAGCTGTGTTCGATTGAAGAGCATGCATTTAGTTTTACTAGTGTTTAAGAGCAGTTGGAGGCTACGGAAGGAGTGCTGTATGGCATTGAAGCTCGTTTGGAGGTTTGTTAACACAGTGTCCAATGAAGGGCCAGATGTATAGAAAATGGTGTCGTCTGCGTAGAGGTGGATCTGAGAGTCACCAGCAGCAAGAGCGACATCATTGATATACACAGAGAATAGAGTCGTCCCGAGAATTGAATCCTGTGGCACCCCCATAAAGACTGCCAGAGGTCCAGACAACAGGCCCTCCGATTTGACACACTAAACTCTATCTGAGAAGTAGTTGGTGAACCAGGCGAGGCAGTCATTTGAGAAACCAAGGCTATTTAGTCTGCCAATAAGAATGCGGTGATTGACGGAGTCGAAAGCCTTGGCCAGGTCGATGAAGACGGCTGCACAGTACTGTCTTTTATCGATCGCGGTTATAATATCGTTTAGGACCTTGAGCATGGCTGAGGTGCACCCATGATCAGCTCGGAAACCAGATTGCATAGCGGAGAAGGTACGGTGGTATTCGAAATGGTCGGTGATCTGTTTGTTAACTTGACTTTCGAAAGGCAGGGCAGGATGGATATGGGTCTGTAACAGTTTGGATCTAGAGTGTCACCCCCTTTTGAAGAAGGGGATGACCGCGGCAGCTTTCCAATCTCTGGGGACCTCAGACGATACGAAAGATTTTAAACAGGCTGGTAATAGGGGTTGCGACAATTTCGGCGGGTAATTTTAGAAAGAAAGTGTCCAGATTGTCTAGCCCAGCTGATTTGTAGGGGTCCAGATTTTGCAGCTCTTTCAGAACATCAGCTATCTGAATTTGGGTGAAGGAGATGCAGGGGGGGCATGGGCAAGTTGTAGCGGAGGGTGCAGAGCTGGTGGTCGGGGTAGGGGTAGCCAGGTGGAAAGTATGGCCAGCCGTAGCAAAATGCTTGTTGAAATTGTCGATTATTGTAGATTTATCGGTAGTGACAGTGTTTCCTAGCCTCAGTGCAGTGGGCAGCTGTGGGAAGGTGGTGTTATTCTCCATGGACTTTAGTGTCCCAAAACTTTTTGGAGTTAGTGCTACAGGATGCAAATTTCTGTTTGAAAAAGCTAGCCTTTGCTTTCCTAACTGATTGTGTATATTGGTTCCTGACTTCCCTGAAAAGTTGCATATCGCGGGGGCTGTTCGATGCTAATGCAGTACGCCACAGGATGTTTTTGTGCTGGTTAAGGGCAGTCAAGTCTGGGGTGAACCAGGGGCTATATCTGTTCTTAGTTCTGAATTTTTTGAATGGGGCATGCTTATTTAAGATGGAGAAGAAAGCACTTTTAAAGAACAACCAGGCATCCTCTACTGACGGAATGATGTCAATATCCATCCAGGATACCCAGGCCAGGTCAATTAGAAAGGCCTGCTCGCTGAAGTGTTTTAGGGAGCGTTTGACAGTGATGAGGGGTGGTCGTTTGACTGCGGACCCATTACGGACGCAGGCAATGAGGCAGTGATCGCTGAGATCCTGGTTGAAGACAGCGGAGGTGTATTTAGAAGGTAAATTAGTCAGGATGATATCTATGAGGGTACCCATGTTAACGGATTTAGGGTTGTACCTGGTAGGTTCCTTGATAATTTGTGTGAGATTGAGGGCATCTAGTTTAGATTGTAGGACGGCCCGGGTGTTAAGCATATCCCAGTTTAGGTCACCAAGCAATACGTTAGGGCTCCACATAGCCCACAGGGCTGGCCCGGGCAGGTTTTAGAAACCCTCCAGCCCAGTCAATCATCCCTGTCAGTGGCCAGTGAAAAAATAAATAGTAATAATGCTATTTTTAATCTAGGCTAGATAATTTATTAAAAACACAGGGATTCCTGAAGCTGTTAGTTCATTATGTTGATTATTTATCACGTGCGCTGCACAAATATAGCCTATATATCATCTATCAGGCATGAGAGTGCGCAGCTCTCAAACAGCTGGTTGTTGCTTGGAACAGCTTACCGATGACCGACAGCAGTAGGAAAGATGTTCCAAGTTATGATATCTACCAGTAAATGCTAAGGCAAGAATAGGTAAGCAAAGTAACTACAAAGTAGCATACCTGGCAGAATAATGATTATTTGCATCAATCCAGTGGCCATTAGTTTTGAAAACTCCACAAGTGCGCTACAGAAACACCGCTAGCCAAACACAATTGTCTGGCTGGTGTGCACCTGAATTAAAGGGTAACTACACCATAAAAAAATATTATCAGATTCTCAGACTAAAAAAATTGTCCCTTTTATGCGGTTCAAGTATTGTTGTGGACTTTTTGTTTTGTTTTTATATTTAAAAAGTGTGATTTAGAGAGCGGAAACCTGAAAAAACAGGTGGAAATCAGTCCTCCCCGTTTTTGTTTGTTTTTTGTCATAGTATCATTTTGGTATCAAATTTAAAAAAAGATCTTCAAATTCTGCGCACTAGAAGTTTTCACAGAAAAGAAAACATGGCACTGTGAAATCTGCAGTAAATACATTTTGCACTTTATTTTAAGTCTCTTTTCTTTGCTGTTACAGTAAATCTATCCAATGTAAGAACACAAGGGCATGCTAATTTAAACATGGATAGTCATTATTAGCCTGGTTCTGTATGGAATGCAGGTGCATTATGGGACTCAGGCCAGGTCATTATCAATTGTTTAAATAAATGGTGCGACCAAATCATGTGCTGGTTCCACCAACTGAAAAAGTTGATAGCACCAGTGCTACCAGTAGAACAAGTTAGTGTTGAACCCTGCACACACACACACACACACACACTTTTATCCCCCTATGCTCCTTTGAGACCCCTCTTCCAAAATCACTGAGATCTCTTCTAGCCATGGAGCCAAAATAATGGGCAGCTGGGCATTTTTATACATGACCATGATGGGATGTTAATTGCTTAATTAACTCAGGAACCACACCTGTGTGGAAGCATCTGCTTTCAATATACTTGTTTTCTTTATTTTATTTTGGCAGTTACCTGTATTACTTTGGTCATAATATTGGCTTGAATGTGTATTGATGTGGGTGTTGGTGTGCTTATTTAAAAGGCATGCAGCTGCTTTGGTCATATATTGGCTTGATTATAAGTGTTGGTTAGTGTGCTTACATGAACTGTTGGGACATGCCTTTGGTCATAATATTGGCTTGTATGTGTGTGTTTGTTAGTGTTGATTGGTGGGCTTAAATGAACTGGTGGTACATGTGTGTGACTGTCATGGCTGTTGTCACTGTGAGAGGTTGCTCTTTTCCTCGGTGGTAGTCAAGGCTGCTGTTGTGTCTCTATAGCAGATGTCACAAGTCACGACTGTTGTCACGAGTCATGACTGTTGTCACCTGCTGTGACTTGTTTATGTGAGTGTTGGCTTGGTTGGTGTGCTTATATGACCTGGTGACCACCAGAGATCAGAGCAGAGGCTCATCCATCCTTCCTGGCTGTGGTAACTGTCTGTGACTGAGAGTAGACAAGTAGTCAAGGCTACTGCTGCGTGTCTCTGTAGCGGATGTGTCACGAGTCACAACTGCTGTCTCCCTGAAGGAGCCAGTCAGTCTGAGGACAAGCCAAGGGGCCACAGGACATCTCTATGTCACAGGATGTCCTCTGTCTATAACCTTGACAAGGCCACCTTGCCACACGTTTTTATGACAGGGTTGTTTACTATGTCCACAGTTCCCATCAACCCCTCCCCCCAGTCTATAGATAGTGGTACTCAGGACTTAATAAGATATCCAACCAAATCAGTTTACGTCAACAATGAGCATATTTGACACAATGGAATGAGTGCCTGATTTTCATGTTTAGTATTTGTGTGAATTACGATGCCTAGATTACTCTTGTCTTACAAATCTCAACCAGTGACTCTCTGACAATTGACAAAGTAATCTTCTTTCCCCCCCCTTTCCAGTCAGCTGTTCATCTGGCAGGCCCACAATGCCTTGTTCATGATCCGCTGCCTGCTCAAAGTCTTCATCAGGGAGATGACAGAGGAGGAGCTGCACTTACAGTTCTCCTACCAGGAGAGGGTGCCAGGCTCCTGTGGTGAGTGAGAGAAATCCCTCCATCCATCTCCAGACCTGTATTCTTTATCCATCCCTCCACACACTGACAAACACGCACACATGTCTCTCCACCTCCGAATCCATCCCCCTTTCCGATACTGAAGCACGGCCAGTACAGTGTGTCAATGCAGATGGGAGAGTGCAAGAGAGCAGTTAGTGTGGGAATTGGGAAATGCTTCTCTTTATAGTAAAACAAGTGAGGAAAAGAGTAAACATTTTGATTAAGTAAATGATGAGGAAATGATGTGATTTACTCTGAGGCAAATGGTGAATTTCACAGAACACATACAGAGACTGACGATGTCTTAAACACACCGTGTGAAGCACAGGAGGCTGCTGAGGGGAGGACAGCTCATAATAATGGCTGGAATGGAGTGAATGGAATGGAATCAAACCCATGGAAACCACATGTTTGACGTGTTCGAAAACATTCCATTTATTCCGTTCCAGCCGGGTCCTCCCCAATTAAGGTGCCATCAGCCACCTTTGGTCTGAAGGTGCCACACAGTGAACTGCGGTTATTATGGCTGCTTTTTTCTTTCATTTATCCCCTGCCAGTAAGAGTAAATTATGGGGAAAATATGGTCTTTGTTTTACTACATGCCTATGAGCGAGAAATAATTTACAGTGATCACATAGCCTAGCTAACCATCTGAGTGAATTTAGTCTGATGTGATGGTGAGGGAATCATCCTGTATAGTGGGAAATGTTTTGCTTTTCAGTAAAACCAAGGAGAGAAAGGGGGAAACATCTTAGTTGTATGGTGAATTATTGGGAAATTACATTGTGTGTTTTACTTTGACCTATGAAAAAGAAAACATTTGCACGGAGTACACGCACACACAACACGGTTTCGTGGTGCCGGGCACCGTGACCTAGAATATTTTTATTTACCGGCCATTTGAGAAATTTACCAGACCTGTATGCATTGGGTGCATAACCTATTAGGAGGGCGTCCAACCACAGTGCTCAGTATGACAGAAATCACATTTAGATTATGATAATTCATCTGAACAGAACATGCAACTCCTGTAATGAAGCAGCCAATAAAACATAATTTTCAAACATTTGCCAAAATGCAATTAGCGGGAAAACTCAATTCTAAACAGTGCACCTGATGAGAGCAGTTCCATATGTATCAGAGATAAAAAATCTCCTTTAGAAACGTAGAAAGAGGGGGAATCTAAAGATGCAACAACTAGAATGGGTTGCTAATATGACTAGGATTGTGCTTTTCGCTTCTGGACAACGAAAGAAAGTTGATATGAAAACCAATAGAACAGGAGAGTCTTTAATACATTTGCCAAATTATATAATTACTCCTGTCTATACAGAAATAAATCAAATCATTCAAATACTTCACCAGAAAGCGTGACTTAGCCACAGAGGAATCGAGGACCATTAAAAAAAATATATATATATATATACAGTGGGGAGAACAAGTATTTGATCCATCAGCAAAGCAGAACTTAATATTTGGTACAGAAACCTTTGTTTGCAATTACAGAGATCATATGTTTCCTGTAGGTCTTGACCAGGTTTGCACAGCTTGTAGGCCTATGCCTATTTGGGAATCCCGCAATTTGGGCAGAGCAAGCCTAGCTGATTACTGAGTTGCATCTGTCAGGGAAAAGCATCTCAAATATGTGTGAAGATAATGTGTCTTGAGTATAATTTAAAATGTTGCGACAAGAAGAAGGGGAGTGGTGTGTGGAGAAGATATAGGCGAGTCTCTCTCCAGAAGGACTCAGCTGTCCCCCGCCAAATTCTTGTTCATTCATTGTTTCATTGTGTGATTGTTTGCCCTTAAATTGTTAATTTTTAAAATTCCCTGTTACATATGTCACCAGTAGTAAATGTATGTAATACGGAATTGATAAAAAGAGTAGTTTAAGACGTATAGAAAGGGAGGTAGACAGGTTGAGTAGAGAGATGAGTTGACAATGGAAGTTATAGGCCTACTGCTGCATTGGCCCATAGACTATGAGTTCCATGCGCTCATTTCTTTAGCCGCCGATGGATCGCGGTGTATCAATGTATGCATAATGTGTCCATATTGCAGAGGCTGGTGCTCTCGCATTAGTTGAATTTTAACTTTTAGATTTTTACCTTTTTAATTCCGATTTTTATGTTTTACCATGTGATTTTGAGAAACAAAAACGTTATTATTGTAATGAAACTGTTCCACAAATGCGCTTATGAAAATCAAAACTGGAACGCAGATCGGTAGAAATGGTAGGATAAATTGTTAGCTTCCCCAAACTTGAAACTAACGCGCCGCCTATGAAATCTTTATAAAATAATTGCCTCCACTTTTCCATGGTCGGATTTGCCTATAGGCTACTTTGAAGCAAGGGAAGACCTGCCTCATAATATGAAGTAAAGCATTCAGGTTTCAAACAATTAAGTAGGCCTATGTTTTCAAAATGCATACTGCCTCCTGCTCATATTGTAAAGTGCTGTAAATTGTAAAATTAGGCTACCAGTTGAGAAATAAAAATAATAGGCCTAGCTCTTTTTAATTGTGGCCATGAAAACAGTTTTTAACAAGATTGCATTTAGAATTCTTGCACATGAATGGGCTTATAGAAGCACGTTTTACTTCAGCAGAAACCTGCTGAGGAGCTGCAGGAGAAATCCAGCTCTTTATGCTGTACACATGGGATAGCTGTGTTGATAAATAAGCATTATTTTGCAATAAAAAATTTCTTCTCCCGGTCATTTTGGCTGGCAACAGTTTTATTTATCGGCTTTTTTTTATTTTTATCGTCCGGTCCGATAGCTGGCTAATGGAAACCCTAACACACACACACACACACACACACAATCTGAGTGACTGATGTCTTAAACACACACACTCTGAAGCTGCCACACACTTAAGCCTATGTGAACTGCGGTTCCTTCATTCATCCCTTTGCAAGTTCAGTCACTCCATTTCCTCATCTGGTATTGTATTCAGTGGCTGCTGGGTAGGTCACCCTTCCAGAGAGAGGGGGGAGAGAGAGGGAGAAATGTGGAAAAACGGCATCACATCCCATCATCAGAGTTAATATAACATCTCTGTAGTCTAGAATGGGTTCCCATTAAGCCCTTGGTCCCCAAGGGTTGGGCTGACGTTGATGGGAAGAGAGGGGGACGTTAGTGGGAATAGAAAAGAGGGGGACGTTAGTGGGAATAGAAAAGAGGGGGACGTTAGTGGGAATAGAAAAGAGGGGGACGTTAGTGGGAATAGAAAAGAGGGACGTTAGTGGGAATAGACAAGAGGGGGACGTTAGTGGGAATAGACAAGAGGGGGACAGAGAGGAGGGCTGGAAACGCTTAATTGGAAGTTGTTGGAGACGGAGGAGGAGATGGTGCCAACAGGCTGTCTTCACCCTCCACTGTGTCTCTTTCAAACCTTCTCTCTCCCTGGAGGGAAGGAGGGAGAGTGGGAAGGGGTAGAAGGAAATGGAGAGAGAGAGGGATGGAAGAAGGAAGTGAGAGAGAGAGGGGGTTCAATGGTGTATTGCCAGGGGTTGCAGAAACCAAAACTGAGACAGAGCAGTGTTTATTCTTGTGATTTATGTTGTTTCTCTGTTGGTGTTCACAGAGTGATACTATAAATGTGTAGACAGGGAATAGTCTTGTAGTCACAGGAAATTGAACATGGAGAGAGTAACATTGAATATGTATAATACGTTATAATAGTGTTTGCAACTTGTGTCCATTACAATGGCCATTTGAAGTGTAAAGATATCTAAACATATATTATATAGCATAGGTATACAGCATATACTGTGTGATATTCAGGAACCCCTGAAGTCAACCCTATTAGGTTAACAATATATGAACATTGCCATGATAAAATTATGTACAAGAGATGTTTCATCCCTGTTGGCTTTGCCAATGAACATAGACTAGTCTAGTGTATATACACTCACTTATTAGGTACACCACCCAGTTCACAAAAATGGATCGCTCCCAAAGACAGTTAGTCACGTGGCCGTGGCTTGCTATAGAAAGCAGGCAGACCGGCATCATTTACCGTTTGATTGAAAGTTAGAATAGGCTAAAGGAGTGACTTTGGGAGTGGCGTGATGGTCGGTGCCAGGCGCGCCGGATCCAATATCTCAGAAACGGCCGCTCTCCTGGGCTTTTCACGCACGACAATGTCTAGGGTTTACCGAGAATGGCGCGACAAACAAAAACATCCAGTCAATGGCAATCCTGTGGGTGAAAACAGCTCATTGATGAGAGAGGTCGAAGGAGAATGGCAAGAATCGTGCAAGCTAACTGGCAGGCCACAAACAGACAAATAATGGCGCAGTACAACAGTGATGTGCTGAACGGAATCTTGGAACGCACAACTCGTCGATCCTTGTTACGGATGGGCTATTGCAGCAGTCGACCACACCGGGTTCCACTCATATCAGCTAAAAACAAGAAGAAGGGGCTCCAGTGGGCACGCGATCACCAACACTGGGCTATTGAGAAGTGAAAAAACATCGCCTGGTCCAATGAATCCCGCTTCCTGTTGTGTCATGCTGATGGCAGAGTCAGGATTTGGCATTTACAGCATGAGTCCATGGACCCATCCTGCCTGGTGTCAGCGGTACAGGCTGGTGGTGGTGGTGTGACCAACATCCCTGTGGAACGTTTCTGGCTTGTAGAATCCATGTCTCGAAGAATTCAGGCTGCTCTGAAGGCAAAGGGGGTCCGACCCAGTACTAGATAAACTGGCCACTTAGTGTATATTTAATCAGTATCAAGGCCATGCGTCCTATGGAGCCTTCCCACTGTGCCTTGTGTTCTTCTTATGTGCTTATTTTTGCCTGTCAGCTTGGGTCGCACTCTCCACAGCTTCCCGTTGATCCGAAATGGGCACAGTGGTCTTTTTTTACCGTGGTAGGGGAGTGATTTTAGCTACTGGCTGATCTAATTGAAAGGGGGGTGAAAGCAGAGACAGGCTAGGTAATTGGCTTAACCCCAGTCTCTCTCTCTCGCTCTCTCCAGACACAGGGAGCGAGGTACTGCTGGAAGAGCTGATGTGTAACCTGGTACACCTGGTGGTGGAGGTGCCCCTGCTGTGAGTATACCTCTCCTGGGGGAATGGGGTAAGGTGGGTAGAGGGAATGGCATAGAGGGAGGGGAGCAGAGTGAGGTGTGGTGAGTCTGGACCCCCTGTGACAACCTCCACGTGCTTTAATGAGTACACGGACAGTGAAAAATGAAAGGCCAGCTCTACACAGGACAGGTTCTCTGCACCTACTATATCATCAGTTAGACTCCTAGCATTTTATACCTCTCCCTTTTTAATATAAAACCTAAAATAATGACACCATAACCTGGTCCTAATGACACCGTCTGTTGAAGTATCAGTGGTGGCTTTGGACCCCAGACAGGGGCAGATGGGGGTAGACAGAGGTAATATGATCCTGTGTTCTGCCCAATCTCATTGAGCTCCACTATGAATGCACAAGGTCCTCTGGTGTCAAACCAAGGACACCATATTTGTTTTTGTCTTTCTATTCATTAATCATCTTGCATCTCTGACTCTGTTTGCCAGCCTCTCTCTCTCTCTCCCCCTCTCTCTTTGTGTGCCAGCCTACTTTTATATCTTTTTATTTCTGTCTCAGATAGAATAGAGGTCTCTGGCAGAGGTTCAGAGGCAGAGGGTCACTGGATCTCTGGGTTCCAATTGCAGTGCGGTCTCATGGTCCATCTGGTGGGGTGAACACACTCTCTCACACACACACATACACAGTGAGTGAGGAGGAGGCGGTTGAGAGATACTGAGGGTTGGGTAGGGAGGGTCAAAGGGAGAGGCAGGCGGTAAGGTGAGAGGAGCCCCTTGGATGGCTGAATTACAGTCCCCTGTTTGGGGGTGGGACACGGAGCCAATGCCCTGGGGAGGGAGTAGTGGGAGTGGATGGTCAGTGTGTATCACAGGCTGCATTCCAAATGGCACCTTATTCCTTATATAGTGCACTACTTTTGACCTGAGCCCTATGGGCCCTGGTCAAAAGTAGTGCACTAAATAGGGACACAGCCTCTGTCTCTGCTGTGATGATTGGGCATCTCGCTCCGGCTCAAGGGCTTTGTTGGGTTCTGTGGCGCCGGGCTGGTAGTAGTGAGTCGGCCCAGATCTGGCCCGGCATTGCTGGCGGCACTGGTGTACATTTCAAAGGCATTTCTCCGCTTCGCCTCTTGTCTTCGCTCGCTTTTGTGCTTCTCCAACACACAGCGGTGTGTGTGTGTGTGTGTGCACGCGCATGCTTGTGTCTTTGTGTGTAAATTCATCAAACAGTCAGCAGTACCCTAATTTCTATGTCTATTTCTTTTGCCTTTAGTTTTCATGGTCGACATTTCTATTACTTTTTATATAGGCCTGGCTACACCTATTATTTAGGCATGCCATTCACTTCTCAAGGTTTGTCAAAGTGCCTGTGCTGAAAGCATGAATCTCCTTCTTTGTGTGTGTCGTGAGTATGGCCATGCTCCAGGCCAAGACTGCCTCCCTCCCTCACACTCAATATGAAAGCATCGGCATGGCGATGTCAATGTTCCATGGAATGTTCTCAGGATGTCCTTGTCTTCCGTTCCTCCTCCATGTGTCCGTCATGCCTAGAACCTATGAACCAGGATGATGAGGATAGTGATTGAGGAGTGCACGACGGTCACCTTACTCTATAAGAGTGGAACACACTTTGCTATGTAAATATATTATTAAACTCTCCTTGTAGTAACACTATCAAAGACAAAAGGATGACTGACTGATGTAATTACTCTTCTTCACATGAGAGCCAAGGTCAGGCAAAGGTTGGTTGAGGTTTGAAATAAATGATTGACAGGGGTTTGAAAAAAACATCTCTCTTGCTCTCTCTCTCTCTCTCACTCGTTGTTTGACTTGGTTCAGCATTTCATTCCATTCTTCATTGTTTGGAGCTTCACAACGTCCTTGTTTTTTTTTTTCTTGCTTTGTTGTCGTCGGCTCGTTTCCTATCTACGTGCTCCGAGTAGAGAGGAGAGGGACAGAAAGTCTGACGTTTGGGAGAATTCAAGAATGTCTCCGATTTGCTTTTTTTTAAACATTCAAGAATGTTTAGAAAAATATTTTGAGAGTTGACTTTGAGGCACCAGTGATGGACTGCAGCAATCAATAAATGATTTGATTTGATTTCCTTTTGTTTAGGATCCATCACTTGTTCTCACCATTTATCCGATGAAAAAAATGTAGGCCTAACTAGAACAGTCACCTAGTACAGTAGCTAGGACAGTCACGCACCATTTGGAGATGTTTTCCATGGTAGCTTGTGTGGTAAACTGAAAAGGAAAATAAACTCCTAAAGGGCACATATGTTTTATATACAGTACAGACTGTATAATCTGTGTGTGCCAGTTAGTGTGTTTAATGCCAAGAGGAAGACTAGATCGATCCCTCCCTCCATACCTCCCACTACCTGTGTGTGTGTGGGGACACCACAATGGTGTTGGTTGTGTCAGTTGAGTAGCCCCCCACTCTTAAGCGAGAAGAGTGGTAAAAATAGAACCCTGAAAGTGGAAGGCATCTGTGACGTGACATCACAGGCTGCGGAACGGAGGAGAGGCGGAACTGGAAGAGCTGGGGGATAGGAAGGAGAGGAACAATGGGGGGTTAAGAGTGGGAGAGAGGGGGATCGAGAAAGAGAGAGTAGGAGAGTGAGCGAGTAGGAGGGACAGAAAAAGAGAGCGAGCGGGGAAAGACTGGTGGTGACACTGATGCTCAAAGACCATGGGGCTCACTGTGTCACGACCAGTGTCACTATAGACAAATGAATCATGTCACACAGAGATGCTCAATCTGTTAGTCACTGCATGTGGGCCAACTCATGAGATGAGCGAGAGCAGTTTATTGTTACCTAATGTCCTCCTCAGTACTCCCCAGTTCCATTCAGAATACTATGTTCCCTGTGTGTTTCCTGTGAACTGTACAGGCTTGAGCACAAGATGTTGACATTTTGTGCTCATAGGCTTTGTGCAGCACGGTCACCAAATCATGTCTCTATAACACACTGTGTGTTTGTCTCCCTCTCTGTGTTATAGGGACATCACGTACAGTATCCTGTTTGAGGCTGTGACCACCATGCTGGTGCTGCTTTCCTACCAACTCTTCCACAAGGAGATCCTGAGAGACGGACTCATCTACCAGTACCTGATGAAGGGGCAATGGTGAGTGGAGAGATGGTTACACACACACAGGACCATGGTGAGTGGAGGCATGAAATCAAGTACTATTTGAATCCAGGTCTGCTACATACCTAAACACACAGATTGTGAAGATTGTGTAATGGCACCGGAGGGGATGATGAAGCAGATGCTAAGCTACAGGACTGCTTTGCTTGCACAGACTGGAATATGTTCCGGGATTCTTCCGATGGTATTGAGGAGTACACCACATCAGTCACTGGCTTCGATGACGTCGTGCATCGATGATGTCGTCCCCACAGTGACTGTACATACATACTCCAACCAGAAGCCATGGATTACAGGCAACATCCGCACTGAGCTAAAGGGTAGAGCTGCCGCTTTCAAGGAGCGGGACTCTAATCCGGAAGCTTATAAGAAATCCCGCTATGTCCTCCGACGAACCATCAAACAGGCAAAGCGTCAATACAGGACTAAGATCTAATTGTACTACATCGGCTCTGACGCTCGTCGGATGTGGCAGGGCTTGCAAACTATTATAGACTACAAAGGGAAGCACAGCTGCGAGCTGCCCAGTGACACAAGCCTACCAGACGAGCTAAATTACTTCTATGCTCGCTTCGAGGCAAGTAACACTGAAACATGCATTAGAGCATCAGCTGTTCCGGATGACTGTGTGATCACACATTCCGTAGCCGATGTGAGTAAGACCTTTTAAACAGGTCAACATTCACAAGGCCGCAGGGCCTGACGGATTACCAGGACATGTACTCCGAGCATGCGCTGACCTACTGACAAGTGTCTTCACTGACATTTTCAACCTCTCCCTGTCTGAGTCTGTAATACCAACATGTTTCAAGCAGACCACCATAGTCCCTGTGCCCAAGAACACTAAGGTAACCTGCCTAAATGACTACCGACCCGTAGCACTCACGTCTGTAGCCATGAAGTGCTTTGAAAGGCTGGTCATGGCTCACACCAACACCATTATCCCAGAAACCATAGACCCACTCCAATTTGCATACCGCCCCAACAGATCCACAGATGATGCAATCTCTATTGCACTCCACACTTCCCTTTCACACCTGGACAAAAGGAACACCTATGTGAGAATGCTGTTCATTGACTACAGCTCAGCGTTCAACACCATAGTGCCCTCCAATGCTCATCACCAAGCTAAGGACCCTAGGACTAAACACCTCCCTCTGCAACTGGATCCTGGACTTCCTGACGGGCCGCCCCCAGGTGATAAGGATAGGTAACAACACATCCGCTACGCTGATCCTCAACATGGGGGGCCCTCAGGGGTGTGTGCTCAGTACCCTCCTGTACTCCCTATTCACTCATGACTGCATGGCCAGGCACAACTCCAACACCATCATTAAGTTTGCCGATGACACAACAGTGGTAGGCTTGATCACCGACAATGACGAGACAGCCTATAGGAAGGAGGTCAGAGACCTGGCCGTGTGGTGCCAGGACAACAACCTCTCCCGCAACGTGATCAAGACAAAGGAGATGATTGTGGACTACAGGAAAAAGAATAGGACTGAGCACGCCCCCATTCTCATCGACGGGTCTGTAGTGGAGCAGGTTGAGAACTTCAAGTTCCTTGGTGTCCACATTACCAACAAACTATCATGGTCCAAACACACCAAGACAGTCATGAAGAGGGCACGACAAAACCTATTCCCCCTCAGGAGACTGAAGAGATTTGGCATGTGTCCTCAGATCCTCAACAGGTTCTACAGCTGCACCATCGAGAGCATTCTGACTGGTTGCATCACTGCCTGGTATGGCAACTGCTCGGCCTCCGATCGCAAGGCACTATAGAGGGTAGTGCGTACGGCCCAGTACGTCACTGGGGCCAGGCTTCCTGCCATCCAGGACCTCTATACCAGGCGGTGTCAGAGGAAGGCCCTAAAAATTGTCAAAGGCTCCAGCCACCCTAGTCATAGACTGTTCTCTCTGCTAGTGCACGGCAAGTGGTACCGGAGTGCCAAGTCTAGGTCCAAAAGGCTTCTTAACAGCTTCTACCCCCAAGCCATAAGACTCCTGAACATCTAATCAAATGGCTACCCAGACTATTTGCATCACCCCACCCCCCCCCCACCCCCCCTTTGCGCGGCTGCTACTCTCTGTTTATCTATTTGCATAGTCACTTTAATAACTCTACCTACATGCACATATTACCTAAATTATCTTGACTAACAAGTGCCCCCGCACATTGACTCTGTGCTGTTACCCTCTGTATATAGCCTTGCTATTGTTATTTTACTATTGTTATATTACTGCTGCTCTTTAATTATTTGTTACTTTTATTTCTTATTTTTTTTAGGGTATTCTTTCTTAAAACTGCAAAGTTGGTTAAGGGCTTGTAAGTAAGCATGTCACTGAAATGTCTACACCTGTTGTATTCGGCACATGTGACAAATAAAATGTGATTTGATTTGAACTAACATGGTGTGACTGTAGTCTCAATGCTTTCCCCATTCACTCTTATTCTGCATAATCACATGACCTAAAAGTAACCTTGGCAAGCGAGTCTCTACAATGACACAATCACATGATCCTAACTAAGAAACTTTAGCAGGAGTCTCCATGAGTCCTTGAAAACAGATAGCTACATGTTACAGATTCTGATTCAGATTGTTCCAGACAGGGTTCCGAGGAACATTATCAAGTTCCGAGTAATGGCCACGGAAAGTGGTCCAGCCAAGACTTCGGTCTCTGCCACTAAGGAGCCAGTCATCTCCCTGGTGGGTCTGGAGGAGTGCGTCCCAAATGTTACCCTATACCCAATATAGTGTACTACTTTTGACCAGGGCCCTACTGTCTGAGGTTCAGTGGGAGTCTGGCGAGGGCACACAAGAAAGCTCTGCCTCAGCCAAAAACAAGGCCCACAAAAACAAACACAAGCTGTTTCTCTAAGCGCTCCACTTCTCTTGGGTCTCGCACACACGCGCAACACACACGCAGCACACACAGTCTCTCACGCACGCACACACACGCATATATAGCCACTCACAATAGAGTTTGTTTCTCTCCTCACATTCAAACACAAACGGAAGCCCACCGCTGCTTTTCTTGGGCAGTTTTCCAGTATCTGTCTAACTTTAAAACAAGAAAATAGCTTGGTTTCCCACAAAAACTTCTAAAAACAGTAAATACTTATTAACCACAGAAAGGCCAGTCATCCTCTCTCCTGAGTCCTGACATATTTTATTGTTTGTTTTCTGTTGTATTAGTCTTTTCATTGTTTCTGCAAATAAATGGCATGGAAGTGATGCAGACAATTACACTGATGGAAGTTACAATCTATCTGCAATATTAAAGCTGATCTACACCTAAAAAAATTATAAATAAATAATAATAATTAATGGCATAGGTCAGGAATATGCCATATTTTATACGACGGGTGGGTCTAATCCTGAATGCTGATTGGTTAAAACTGCATTCCAGCCGGTGTCTATTCCACAAGTTACCACCGGCTAAATCTATGATGTTAAAATGCCTATTTACTCTGTTCCATCTGACTGCACAATCCACTGTCTCATCAGCCCAGCCAAGCAATTTTTAACTTGATCTCCACTATAAAAGCAATCTAGACATCATCTCACTATTCTTTTAGACTAACATTTAGTTTTCAACAGCGGAGATTTGTATAAACCTTGCTGTCTGTCTCTCCGACATTTGCAACATTGTTTCAATATTCAAATTCGATCTCCAGCTGTCCCATAGTAATGAACGTGTAGGGATGAGACCGGCAGGCAGCGTTTCTCAACCAAAAAAATCGAAGTCATGAATTGGCTGGCATAATTTTTATGGATATATACAAAGAAATGTCAATTGAAAAAAAGGTACAACGAAACGAGTTGCATCTAGTTTGCAGTCTATACAGCTTCAGTTTGAAGTGATTGTGTTAGCTGTGTTATTGGCTAGCTTCCCTGAACAACAGTGTCCTGACGAGAGAGCACATTTTCTATGCCAGGCAAAATCGCGCCTCATTAGCTCATTGTTATGGATGTATCCAAATAAATGTCTCTAGAAAACAGCTTAAACAAATGCAAATGCAGCTACTTTGTAATTCTGGCTGCACTTTTTGATGTGACTGTAAGTTAGCCGTAGTTGGCTAACTAGAAAGCAAGGGATAAGAACGTTGCCAGCCAGTATGGCAATGGAACATTAAGAATGAACGACTGGGTCGCGTCCATAGATACAGAACAAAAAGACTGAACGACTGGGTCGTGTCTCTAGCAACCGAACCGATAGAACGAATGACCAGCCGGCTTGGGTAGCAACCCTAGATTTGTGTCGGGACTATATCTTGTGGAAGGATGAAATAATAGTATGAATAAATTCATCAAAATAACTTTGTAATGAAAATATGTCAATCGTTATTTGAATATGTTGGTAACTCGACTTCACCTCGGGCCTAACAACACCCGTGCCAATATATCCTCCAAACGCCGGCTTCGAGGGCATTATCACTTAGATGATAGTGATAATGTGATAGATAACATGTAATAACATATGATAACCTGTGATAAGATATGATAACATGAAACACTGTCATGCCCATCTATTGCTAGCAGGTCTACTGGGTCTCTGTGTCAGTAGCGGTGAGTGGGTAAAATCACTAGGGAAGCCAGAAAAAATGCCATATTACAACCGAAGTGTTCTGATAATTGTGTTTTCTCTATAACCTGTTAGTTCATATGCCTTGCGACCGTGATATATAGGCCTAAAGGCCGAGACCATAAGAAGACAGTGGCAGAATAAATTCAACCACACCTTTGTTTCGTCACAAAACCGGAAAGCAACCTCTTTCTGTTGAAGTCCACAAAGCATATTGCATGTAACAAACAGTTACATGACCTACAGCATGGTCAAGCAAGTTTCCGACATTTTCGGACCACTAAACAACTATTGATTTAGAACCACAGATAGTTACCGCAAGTTGCAAAGAAAACAGGCGCTGCCTCCACTATTCCAGCACCATTTCAATTTCAACATCATCATATCACCTCTGCTTAGTCTAATACAGTGACAACTAAAAGATACCAAAAACGATTTAGTCCATTCAACTTAAGCTAAATATGATGTGGCTGTCCATGGTTTTGATTTCTGTGTGTGTGTTGAACTTCCATCTTGGATCAGAATCACCGTTATGTTCATTGACCAGTACTGAGAATTAAGTAAAACCGCAAGCCCAAATCCCTATCGCCATCCATGGCTAATTTAGGAAAGGGCCTATTTTAGCTAGCTAGCCACCGGAGGACAACAACACAACGAGATGCAACAATTCAAGTTGTTTCTGTCAATGATAGTCCCCTGTAGCTCAGTTGGTAGAGCATGGCGCTTGCAACGCCAGGGTTGTGGGTTCGTTTGCCATGGGGGGCCAGTATGAAAATGTATGCACTCACTAACTGTAACTCGCTCTGGATAAGAGCGTCTGCTAAATGACTAAAATGTAAATGTATGCTCTCGATGCGATTTGAGAGGAGTGACGCCAAATCCAAACAGGCTTCCCTTCACACTTTTCTTTGGTGCGCCAGGACCATTCACAGTTGAGCTCACTCAGTTTAGCTTAACGCTGATTGGCAATTATTTTATACTTATTTTGTCAAGGGAGGCCAAATGCTCGCTGGCTTCCCTTGCATTCAATGCTACAGGCGGCAACCATGTCATAGACTTTTTGACCAGACAGCATCAGATAGATGGCTTACAGAGACAGAGGTGTGCTGTTTTGCTCGTTCGGATGTGTTCTTCAGTGAGACACATTCAGCCTCTTGCGAATTGAAGGAAGCCTGGCTTCCCTTGGCATCCATGAATACACGCCACTGGCTTGTGTGTTGACTTAGTGTCACTAATTGTCTCGTTGTCTTTGTCTCGTCTCCCCCAGTCTATCCCTGACCAGTCGGTTGGTGAAGACTCTGCTGTATAACTTCATCAGACAGGAGAAATGTCAGTGAGTGTGTGTGTGAACCTTTCCCACAGGAGGGCAGCACTGTGCAGGCAGCTCCAATGGAGGCTGGCTGCTCTGTGCCCATGTATTATTTGTTCTCTCTCTCTCTCTCTCTCCCCTTTCTTCTGGCCTGCTGGGTCACTTTTAGTTTTAGAACACCTACTCATTCAAGGGTTTTTATTTTATTTTTACTATTTTCTACATTGTAGAATAATAGTGAAGACATCAAAACTATGAAATAACACATATGGAATCATGTAGTAACCAAAAAAGTGTTAAACAAATCAAAATATATGTTATATTTGAGATTCTTCAAATAGCCACCCTTTGCCTTGATGACAGCTTTGCACACTCTTTGCATTCTCTCAACCAGCTTCATGAGGTAGTCACCTGGAATGTATTTCAATTAACAGGTGTGCCTTCTTAAAAGTTAATATGTGGAATTTCTTTCCTCCTTTCAGTTGTCTTGTGACATGGTAGGGGGGGGGGGGGTATACAGAAGATAGCCCTGTTTGGTAAAAGACCAAGTCCATATTATGGCAAGAACAGCTCAAATAAGCAAAGAGAAACGACAGTCCATTACTTTAAGACATGGTCAGTCAATACGGAACATTTCAAGAACTTTGAAAGTTTCTTCAAGTGCAGTCGCAAAAAACATCAATACCCAGAGTTACCTCTGCTGCAGAGGATAAGTTCATTAGATTTACCAGCCTCAGAAATTGCAGCCCAAATAAATGCTTCAGAGTTGAAGTCACAGACACATCTCAACATCAGCTGTTCAGAGGGGACTGTGCGAATCAGGCCTTCATGGTTGAATTGATGCAAAGAAACCACTACTAAAGGACACCAATAAGAAGAAGAGACCTGCTTGGGCACGAGCAATGGACATTAGACCAGTGGAAATGTGTCCTTTGGTCTGGAGTCCAAATTGGAGATTTTTGGTTCAAACTGCCGTGTCTTTGTGAGACGCGGTGTGGGTGAACAGATGATCTCCGCATGTGTATTTCCCACTGTGAAGCATGGAGGAGGAGGTGTTATGGTGTGGGGGTGCTTTGCTGGTGACACTGTCTGTGATTTATTTAGAATTCAAGGCACACTTAACCAGCATGGCTACCACAGCATTCTGCTGCGATACGCCATCCCATCTGGTTTGGGCTTAGTGGGACTATCATTTGTTTTTCAACAGGGCTATTTTACCAAGAAGGAGAGTGATGGAGTGCTGCATCAGATGACCTGGCCACCACAATCCCCCGACCTCAAGCCAATTGAGATGGTTTGGGATGAGTCGGATGGCGGAGTGAAGGAAAAGCAGCCAACAAGTGCTCAGCATATGTGGGAACTCCTTCAAGACTGTTGGAAAAGCATTCCAGATGAAGCTGGTTGAGAGAATGCCAAGAGTGTGCAAAGCTGTCATCAAGGCAAAGGGTGGCTATTTGAAGAATCTCGAATATAAAATATATTTTGATTTGTTTAACACTCAAACTTTTATCTGGTACTGTGTGTGTATATATACACACACACACACACACACACACACACACACACACACACACACACAGATATTTGATGGGATGCAATTATAAGTAAGGGTTGATCTGAGAGCGCCAGGAAATGACATCATCTAAAAATAAATGTGTCATCTTATACGTTGCATCGTCTCGTCTGAACAGAAATCGCATAAATCACAGGATTAGTTTACATCCCATCATTTCAACATTTAAAATGTAATTGTACTAATGTAAGCCAAGACTCTCTCAGACATATTAGTAGAGGACAGACAGCGCCGGTATGACTGTACTGAATCTGTGTCTCCGTCATCCAGAGAGCAAGGATGCATTTCACTTTAATGAACAGCTCTGAGACTCTGTCAGACTCTGTGTTGCCTGTTGTACTTCCTGATTTTCCAGGAACAGACCGAGACAGTGATGTCAGACCTCTTGTCTCTCTCTGGGTCAATTTATCATCTTTGGTTGGAATCTGAATTGGCACTTTGTGTTGAAATCATTGATGGCCGAAAATGACACTGCAATGGTATTTTGTAACAATTTCCAATCATAGCCAGTAGTCCCTGATGAATAAGGGGTAATTTGTGCATTGAATAACAACACGCTGTAACTCCCCTACACACTCACTCCCTCTCTATGTGTAAGGTATTGTCCGACTGATCCCCACCATCATTGTCATCATTGTCATTGCTATAGTCTGCCATTCTGAACGCTGCCCACACACACAGGAGACAGGGTTGCTAGGGCAACCAAGACACTCGACAACCCTCTCGTATTTTACTCTCTAGAAGCCTTCTCCCACTGTGATAGAACAATATATCTGTTTTAGAGACCTCTTTGATCGATGGAGATTCATTGATAAAATATATAATTTATTTAATGACTGTGGTATAGCTGCCTTTGTTTTGAATTGGGGTTTTCCTGTTTATAGTTAGTTCGTAGAGTCCTCACTCTCTGTGATACCAGGGCTCTGTCCCAAATGGCACCCTATTCCCTACATAGGTCTGTGGTAAAAAATAGTGCACCATGGGCCCTGGTCAAAAGTAGTGCACTGAATAGGGTGCCATTTGTGACACATCCTGTTTTAATGGGAGGTAGTGAAGTACTATAGCGGAGTAAACAATGGTCCCTTAGAGTCAATGACTGCCTGTTGTGTTTTAACTGTGGGAATCTCTCAGTGCCAGGGATGTGGCTGGTTAGGTCTCTGACACACACACACACACACACACACACACACATAGCTACAGGACCTTCTCTTCCTCTAATGCTGGATGGAGCCTGTGATAAAAAGATAACCAGTCATAATAAATGTTTTGCTGGCCTGGCCAGGAACAGCCAGGGGAAGCCAGAAAGCCTGTCCTGGCCAAATCACAGCCTGGATGTCCAGGGCCCTCTCTGGCTCTCTGTCTTTCTGTTTATTTGGGATGGGGGCTGTGGGTCACGGCCTAGAGCTCAATGCTACTTGGAGAGATAAGAGATGTATCTATAATTTACTGATAGTAAAAATAAATAAAAAATAGATCACATAAAGAGAGACAGGAGAGCATTGCTGAGTGGAAGAAATGGGTTTACTCCAAAGTGCAGAGTGTGTTAGCAAAGTGGATGTTTTTCTTTGTCGCTTTGTTTCCCACTGCTCTGATTCTCCACTTCTGTATTTCCCATAAATTTCCCTCTTCTCTCTTCAGCCCCACTCAGTACACAAGGCCCTTCACAGGCCACTAAAGGCTGCTGGGTAGGGTTCAGCGGGAGGTTAGACGTCTGTTTTACTACTACTGTGATGTGGTTGTCTCACCTAGCTATCTTAAGATAAATGCACTAACTGTATGTCGCTCTGGATAACAGATACTGCTAAATTAATAAAATGTAAAAAATGTGTGTCTATCCATCTGTGCGCCAGAATTAGGGCCTTGAGATTGCTCCATAATATCTCCCATTCTCAGAATGACAGTACGACAGAGGGCTGTGTGCTCATAGATAGGACAGGGCAGCTCCCCTCTATCTATCAGACAGTCCACTCTGTAGTCTGACCTGTACAGATCAGACATGACACATAAGGAAGGCTGTGTGCTCAAAGATAGATTTAGAGACCGAGAAAGAGCCCTGTTCTACCAACCAGACTATACAGGTGTTTGTACTTTATGGTGTTAGTGTCTTCGTTACTTAGTTCCTCTGTCAGCTTTTTATGCTTCGTCATACACATCCTCCTCTCCCATTCTACCGTAGAATGGCGTCATTCTACAATGGCAGCTAGCTACTGTCTGTCTGCATGCCAAGGCTACAGCTAACTACAGTCTACAATGCACCCTGATTGTAAATCAAACTTTAGTACCCTACTCACACTAATGTCTTTATATAGGACAACGAGCCTGTTCTGTCCAACAGCCAAGCCGAAGAATGATTGGTATTTGTATAACAGTGTGCAGCATAAAGTCCCCTGGACAATCACAGAGGATGTGGAGGTGGTAACACTAACGGGACTGGGCTGGCTCACCCCCCCTAGAGACGATGCCCGAGGGGAAATCTATTTGGCATAATAAAACAATTTCCATCAAAATCCATCTGTTTAAGCTAGACTTCCAGGTCCCAGATTCAAATGTCTAAAATACGAGTGCGTCGGTCCGCGGACCCCAAACCGATCCAAATGTAGCATGCATTGGTCAGAAAATTTATAAAAATGTTATGAATCGCCGGTTCACTTTTTTTTGTTGTTGCTCATATTACATTCTTTCTACCTTCCGAAAATACCTAATATTTTGTGACAACTGATGCATCCTCTCCTTCAGTTTTGAGCTGCATATATTTGTCTTCAGAGTCATATATCTATAAGTAATTTTACATGTTGAACAGGCAATATCAGTAGCCTAGTCAAACTGCGCACTGTGCCCATCTTCGCACGCTGACCACCGTGATGTAGGTGGCAGTTTCCTGATCTTGCATAGCTGCGCGGCACCTTCAGCATTCAAATGCTAAAATGGCTTGCATGATATTAGGCTTTATTAGTTGAGAGACTAGCTAGGTTATTATCTATGCACTGTTGAAAAATGTATTTTACCTGAATAAAAGAAAGCTACTGGAGACAATGCTCATCTGACTATACCTTCTGAACGGGGCTTACAATAGATAGTTCAAGTAATGTTGATAATTTCATAACGAGGACATCTATCACTTTTTTGCGAGGATCACTGCATGGCCGAAGCGTGAGGAGAAAAGATCACTCCGTGAAATCCAAAGTTGTGCTATACTGTACACAGTGTACAAAACATTAAGAACACCTGCTCTTTCCATGAGGCTGACCAGGTGAAAGCTATGATCCCTTATTGATGTCACTGGATACATCCACTTAAATCAGTGTAGATGAAGGAGAGGAGACAGGTTAAAATAAGGATTTTTAAGGTTTGAGACAATTGAGACATGGATTGCGTATGTGTGTCATTCAGATGGTGAATGGTCAAGACAAAATATTTAAGTGCCTTTGAACGGGGTATGGTAGTAGGTGCCAGGCACACTGGTTTGACCGATTCAAGACCGGAGCAAATCTAGTCCTAGTCTAGACCAAGACCGGAGGGGGGAGGGGGGCAAGACCAAGTCTAGACCGAGACTGGGAGGGGGAAAAGGGGTCCGTGACCGAGTCAAGACCAGGGCCAGAAAAATGTGAGTCCAATTCAAGACCATGATTGCAATTTTGTCAAATCACCACCATAACAAGAGTTCAAAATGTCCATTATTTATGTGTTCATATTTGAGAACAACATATGGATTCTTTAAATAGTGAAAAAAAGCATGCTGTGGGAAAATAGAGCCACTCTACAAATAATTACTAACCCAAACACAGTGGGGAACAATGGGCCTTGTACCCCTTCAGAAAAATAATGATTATAATGATAATTATACAATTATTTTCAATAATGTTCTGATTTAATCTTTTCAGTTTTTGATGGAAAGGAAAGGGTTAACACTGAAGAGAGAAATAGATCAAATCAGGTTGTTTCTTTGCTGGTCCCTGGGGAGACAAATCTAGCTAGCTAAGTCAGCCATTGGCTAGGCCATCAGAAGCTAGATAAAGGCATCTGCCATTCAACTGTATTACGGCCAAATTTTGGAATGACCGTGGAATCAACCAATTACAGTTTGACTTAATGTGTGGGACTGTTTTTACAAAAACGTATAGAAACTTCTGCCTTCTTGAATGCGAACAGGTCACTGCGCAATAGCGAGCAGTAGTTTTCTAGATAGTTAGCTAGATAGCTTTTGTTGTCGGCTAGTTTTCAGCGGCTGCAGCAGGTGTTATCAAAAAGGATGTTGTTGCTAATTTGTTAGCTTCTCCCTTTTCAAGAATAACTTTCAGCAAGAAGTTACATTTCGAATTATCATTATCTGGTGAGTGGAACTGTGTTTTTATTGCAGCTCGCTTGCTGTTGTTAGCCATCTCTTGTTAGCCATCTTGTTTTAATTTAAAGTGGAACTGACAGTGGAACCCCCAGGAAGAATGACACTTAAAAAAAAAAAAAAATACATCTGAAAAGTGACCCCTGAGAAATGGTATTTTTCATGAATTCTTAGAATGACCCGGGGGAAGACTTGCGGGGAAGTTGCATGGGGAGAGGAGAAGAGAAGAATGTGCCTATTTGAAAGCTAGAAAACAATGTGTAGCTGGCGACACGTTTCATTTAAAAAAAGTAGCTTTCATGCTGGAAAATGTTGGAGACCCCTGGTTTAGTTAGTATTGGCATGTTGTGCTTTCCTGCCACCCCTGTACCTCCTGCTCTTCATGGTGCCACACACACACACCACACACACACACACACACCAGACGCACACCACGCACACGCCACACCACACACACAGAGTCCTCCTGCTCCATGGGAAAGCTAGGCCTATGTGATTGTAGCGGAGGAGCAGGAAGGAAATACTTTCAGGGAACAGGAAGAGGCCAGTTGGAAACGCTCCTCATCAGACGAGATGGGACCGCTACTCAGCGCTCTCTCAGTGGAGGACTGGAGAATTCTTCCTACTCCCAAATGCACTTTGTGAAGATGAAAGATCCCATTTCATAATGAAAGGAAGACACAGCAAACCGTGAGAAGCAAAATCAAGCAAAGGGAAATGAAATAAATGTAGTGCTTATAACGTTGTTGTGATCATAAGGACGCAACAATGGTCTTATTTATCTCTAGACCTACCAGGACACAGGGCCCTGTTGGAGAGCATGACCGAGAGCTAGAGTGATAGGAGAAGAGGGGGATGAAACCAACTAGAGGGAAATATATTAAAGAAAGAGATGAGATACAACCATGGTCAATCATAGAAGAGAAAGAGGGTGAGCGGCCGTGTCATGGCCAAAGTGAGACTGAGGGAGAGAAAGGGAGTGAGAGGCTGTCTGAATAGGGGGAAAAAGAAGAGCCCATTGTCAAACAAAACAAGATAAAGAGAGCCCTTGACCAGAGAGAGAGGGAGAGTCTGTGTGTGTGTCTGAATGGAACGGCGGTCATCGGTTTCCCACAGATAAGTGCTCTTTGTTGGTGGCAGACGCCTATCAGCGGGCCATCAGCAGCCGGCTTGTCTCTGTCTGTGTCTCTGACGTGTGTGTGTGTTTCTGTGTGTAGCGAGCTACTGCCTGACTGTGTGATCAGAGGTCTGAGTTATGCCCTGACCTCTCTGTAATCCCCAAGAGCCTCAGTGTCTGCTACTGCCTCATCTCCCCCCCCCCCCCCCACACACACATAGACAGACGCCATATCGGATGTTGGCTTACTAGTCACGTCCACAACTGGGACAGATCGTCCCCTCACTGGATGAGCACAGACTAGAGACTGCCTGGGGTTTCCATACTGGAACAAAGTGTGTAATGTGGCAGAAACAGCCAACATGCCTGGGCAGACAGACAGACGGGTTTGGTCAAGGCTCTCTATCGAATCGTTGTGATCACACGTGTGACTCGGCGACGTGGTGAATCTGAATGAATGGGAGGGAACTGTGGAATCCTGACTGTCACTATGCACCCTTCGTCTCTGGTCTCTAGATGGGATGGGGCCTGGATGGATGGACAGACACTCACTGCTTTATTTCTGTTTGATGCATTGTTTCCTCTCTTCAAGGCAGGGCCTCACAATTTCCCCTCTACTGATTCTCTCCCAGTCCCAGCATGATAATATGATCCTGTTTCACATGGCACCACAGAACAGAGTACGTGTGGAGTCTTACTCATAGCCCTGTGTCTATGTGATCTTTAGTGGGGTATTCCCGGGAAGTCTGTCAGCCATCCAACCAGTCAGTCAGTCAATCACTTAGCCTGCTACAGCCAGTCAGTCAGGCTGTGTCTGTAGGCAGGGCGGTAGCCAACATATTCGTCTCCATTCATCTATTCATCAAACCAGTTTTATATCAGCCCTCTTATTTGTCTCTATGGAGAGGAAAGAGAGCTTTGAAGCCACCCAACCAACTGGATTGTAATTTCCCTTTTACTGTACTGTCATTATCATTATGCTCTAACGCTCTGGGCAAAATTACAATCTAAGGTGATTCCAGACAGACATATGGCTTAGTTTCCAGTGAAAACCGTTGCAAACTCTTACAAACAGCAGTTGGAAAACAGTTAGGCTAAATCTATGCACAGTAACATACAATGGCATTGATACCATTGAGTCGTCGTCATCACTTGTGGCAGGCAGTAGCCTTTGTAATTTGTTAAACATGCCGTCCTGTATGCTTTCTGTTGTAGTTCATCTGTACCCAAACGTATGTCTCCCCACATACCAGTGGTAGCAGTTGCTCCAGTTCTTTTGTGTTTGAGTTACTACCAGTGGTGCCAGTAGGGCTTTGTAATCTGTTGAGCATAACATGCCTCCTGTACAGTATGTTTCCTGTCCAGTATCCCAAAAGCTACCACCCCCCCACACACAAACACACACACACACCCACCCACACCCCTCGGCCCACCCCGTCCTGGCAGCCTGCCTGGGTCTTCCCAAAACAGACCATGGCTCCGATAAAGCGGTGCTCGAGTATACCACAATTTCTCAAGATAGTTTTTCTGGCTGTCTTTTGCATTTGCTGTGGGGATTAGCACCCTGTCTACAGTAGGCATGGGTCTGTCTGCCCCGACCCATCCCCACTCCCTTTGCTAGTCCCTGTCTGGGCCTGCTGTCTGTCTATCTGCCTCTCTTTCTCTCTTTCGCCCTGGCCCCTGCTTCCTCGCCCAGCTCCTGCCTCCTGGACAGGGGACCATAACTTGGCCTGGATTAGTCAGTTTAAGTGCCCGGAGTACTACCAGATGGGGCATGCTCTGGGCTGGAGTATGGGGGGCTGGAAAGGGAGTGGACGTTATTAAGACATCAACATGGAGGATACAGCATGTCAGGATTAGGACCAGGAGTTATGTGGAAACTCATGTTCAGATCACATTGTCAGGAGAAAAACTCCTGGCCCTAGTTGTGAGGTGTGTACTGGTATGTTTGTTTGGTGTGTGTGTGTGTGTGTGTAGGCAGGTAGATAATCAGACTGATTATCTGTGTTATGGCAGATAATAATGTATCAAGGATTAACTTAACTTCACATGGTTTCCTCAAACAAATGGTCTGAAAAAGCAAAACTGAAAGGAAGAAGAAAGCTTTTAAAGGCATTCAGCTTTTAGCCTGGTTATTAGTGAAGTTTAGTGGTGTCTGGCCTGCCAGCTCAGTGTTGCCCTGAGGAAGTGGAGCAGAGCATAATCATGGAGGGAGAAGGGCATGTCTATCTGTCTGTCTGGTTGTGTCCAAAATGGCAACCTGCTCCCTACATAGTGCACTAATTTTGACCAGAGCCATATGGGCCTATGTAGTCCACTACATAGTGAATAGGGTGCCATTTGGGATACACCCTGTCTGGGTGTCTGGCCCCACATTGACGTGTGTGTGTGTGTGTGTGTGTGTGTGTGTGTGTCTGGGTGCCAGTTTTGCTTCACGTCAATCCGACCAGCGCGGGGACCATGGTGTCCAACTTCCTGTACAGAACAAAGCAGCTGACAATGTAGAGACACCAGAAGTGGTGCTTTGTGTGTGAGTGTGCATGTCCGTGCGCATACAATTAAACTTAGCAAAAATATAAATGCAACATGCAACAATTTCAAAGTTTTACTGAGTTAAAGTTCATATAAGGAAATCAGTCAATTGAAATAAATTCATTAGGCCCTAATCTATGGATTTCATATTACTGGGAATACAAAAGATGCATCTGTTGGTCACAGATACCTTAAAAATGAAAAGTAGGGGTGTGGATCAGAAAACCAGTCAGTATTTGGTGTGACCACCATTTGCCTCATGCAGCGCGACATCTCCTTCGCATAGAGTTGATCAGGCTTGATTGTGGCCTGTGGAATGTTGTCCCACTCTTCAATGGCTGTGCGAAGTTGCTGGATATTAGCGGGAACTGGAACACGCTGTCGTACACGTCCATCCAGAGCATCCTAAACATGCTCAATCAGTGACATGTCTGGTGAGTAGGCAGGCCATGGAAGAACTGGGACATTTTCAGCTTCCAGGAATTGTGTACAGATCCTTGCGACATGGGGCCGTGCATTATGCTGAAACATGACGTGATGGCGGCGGATGAATGGGACGACAATGGGCTTCAGGATCTCGTCATGGTATCTCTGTGCATTCAAATTGCCATCAATAAAATGCAATTGTGTTTGTTGTCCGTAGCTTATGCCTGACCATACCATAACCCAAACAGAAGCCCAAAAATATATAATACAGTGCATTCGGAAAGCATTCAGACCCCTTTACTTTTTCCAAATTTTGTCACGTTACAGCCTTATTTGAAAATTGATTGAATAACTTTTTTTCCTCACCAATCTACACACAATACCCCATAATGACAAAGCGAAAACAGGTGTTTATAAATGTTTGCAAATTTATTAAAAAGAAAAACATATTTACATAAGTATTCAGACCCTTTGCTATAAGACTCGAGATTTGAGCTCAAGTGCATCCTGTTTACTATGATTATCCTTGATGTTTTTACAACTTGATTAGAGTCCACCTGTGGTAAATTCAATTGATTGGACAAGATTTGGAAAGGCACACACCTGTCTATATAAGGTCCCACAGTTGACAGTGCATGTCAGAGAAAAAACCAAGCCATGAGGTGGAAGGAATTGTCCGTAGAGCTCAGAGACCAGATTATGTCGAGGCACAGATCTAGGGAGGGGTACCAATTCTGCAGCATTGAAGGTCCCCAAGAACACAGTGGCCTCCATCATTCTTAAATTGAAGAAGTTTGGAACCACCAAGACTCTTTCTAGAGCTGGCCGCCCGGCCAAACTGAGCAATCGGGGAGAAGGGCCTTGGTCAGGGAGGTGACCAAGAACCCGATGGTCACTCTGACAGAGCTCCAGAGTTCCTCTGTGGAGATGGGTGAACCTTCCAGAAGGACAACCATCTCTGCAGCACTTCACCAATCAGGCTTTTATGGTAGAGTGGCAGACGTTAGCCATTCCTCAGTAAAAGGCACATGACAGCCCGCTTGGAGTTTGCCAAAAGGCACCTAAAGGACTCTCAGACCATGAGAAGCAAGATTCTCTGGTCTGATGAAACCAAGATTGAACTCTTTGGCCTGAATGCCAAGCGTCATGTCTGGAGGAAACCTGGTACCATCCCTACGGTCAAGCATGGTGGTGGCAGCATCATGCTGTGGGGTTGTTTTTTAGCAACAGGGACTGGAAGACTAGTCATGATCAAGGGAAAGATGAACGGAGCAAAGTACAGAGAGATCCTTGATGAAAACCTGCTCCAGAGCACTCAGGACCTCAGACTGCGGTGTGAAGGTTCACCTTCCAACAGGACAATGACCCTAAGCAAACAGCCAAGACAACGCAGGAGTGGCTTCGGGTAAAGTCTCCTTGAGTGGCCCAGCAAGAGTCTGGATTTGAACCTGATCAAGCATATCTGGAGAGACCTGAAAATAGTTGTGCGCGGACACTCCCCATCCAACCTGACAGAGCTTGAGAGGATCTGCAGAGTAGAATGGGAGAAATTCCCCAAATACAGGTGTGGCAAGCTTGTAGCGTCGTACCCAAGAAGATTTGAGGCTGTAATCGCTGCCAAAGGTGCTTCAACAAAGTACTGCATAATGGGTCTGAATACTTATGTAAATGTAATATTTCTAAAAACTAGTTTTTGCTTTGTCATTATGGGTTATTGTGTGTAGATTGATGTGGGGAAAAAACAATTTGTTCCATTTTAGAATAAGGCTGTAACGTAACAAAATGTGGAAAAAGTCAAGGGGTCTGAATACTTTCCAAATGCAGTGCCTTCGCAAAGTAGTCATAGCCCTTGACTTATTCCACTTTTTGTTACATTACAGCCTGAATTCAAAATGGATTAAGTCGATTTTTTTTCTCACCCTCAAAGGGATATTCAATGTCTGCTTTTTTAGTTTTACCCATCTACCAATAATTGCCCTTCTTTACAAATCATTAGACAACCTCCCTGGTCTTTCTGGTTGAATCTGTGTTTGAAATTCAGTGCTCGACTAGGGGACCTTACAGATAATTGTATGTGTGGGGTACAGAGATGAGGTAGTCATTAAAATATCATGTTAAACACTATTAGTGAGTGAGTCCATGCAACTTATTATTTGAGTTTTTAAGCAAAGTTTTACTCCTGAATTCATTTAGGCTTGCCATAACAAAGGGGTTGACGTTTCAGCTTTTTATTTTTAAATAATTTGTAAAAATGTCAAAACACATTGTGTAGGCCAGTGACAAAACATATCAATTGAAATTCAGGCTGTAACAGAACAACATGTGGAAAAAGTCAAGGGGTGGTGTGAATACTTTCTGAAGGCATTGTATAGATGTATATACAGTCGTGGTCAAAAGGTTTGAGATTGACACAAGTATTGGTCTTCACAATGTTTGCTGCTTCAGTGTTTTTAGATATTTTTGTCAGATGTTACTATGGTATACTGAAGTATAATTACAAGCATTCCATAAGTGTCAAAGGATTTTATTGACAATTACATTAAGTTTATGCGAAGAGTCAATATTTGCAGTGTTGACCCTTCTTTTTCAAGACCTCTGCAATCCGCTCTGGCATGCTGTCAATTAACTTATTGGACACATCCTGACTGATGGCAGCCCATTCTTGCATAATCAATGCTTGGAGTTTGGCAGAATTTGTGGGTTTTTGTTTGTCCACCCACCTCTTGAGGATTGACCACAAGTTCTCAATGGGATTAAGGTCTGGGGAGTTTCCTGGCCATGGACCCAAAATGTCGATGTTTTGTTCCCCGAGCCACTTAGTTATCACTTTTGCCTTATGGCAAGGTGCTCCATCATGCTGGAAAAGGCATTGTTCGTCACCAAACTGTTCTTGGATGGTTGGGAGAAGTTGCTCTCGGAGGATGTGTTGGTACCATTCTTTATTCATGGCTGTGTTCTTAGGTAAAATTGTGAGTGAGCCCACTCCCTTGGCTGAGAAGCAACCCCACACATGAATGGTCTCAGGATGCTTTACTGTTGGCATGACACAGGACTGATGGTAGCGCTCACCTTGTCTTCTCCGGACAAGCTTTTTTCCGGATGCCCCAAACAATCGGAAAGGGGATTCATCAGAGAAAATGACTTTACCCCAGTCCTCAGCAGTCCAATCCCTGTACCTTTTGCAGAATATCAGTCTGTCCCTGATGTTTTTCCTGGAGAGAAGTGGCTTCCTCGCTGCCCTTCTTGACACCAGGTCATCTTCCAAAAGTCTTCGCCTCACTGTGCGTGCAGATGCACTCACCTGCCTGCTGCCGTTCCTGAGCAAGCTCTGCACTGGTGGTGCCCCGATCCCGCAGCTGAATCAACTTTAGGAAACGGTCCTGGCGCTTGCTGGACTTTCTTGGGCGCCCTTAAGCCTTCACAACAATTGAACCTCTCTCCTTGAAGTTCTTGATGATCCGATAAATGGTTGATTTAGGTGCAATCGTACTAGCAGCAATATCCTTGCCTGTGAAGCCCTTTTTGTGCAAAGCAATGATGACGGCACGTGTTTCCTTTCAGGTAACCATTGTTAACAGAGGAAGAACAATGATTTCAAGCACCATCCTCCTTTTAAAGCTTCCAGTCTGTTATTCTAACTCAATCAGCATGACAGAGTGATCTCCAGCCTTGTCCTCGTCAACACTCTCACCTGTGTTAACGAGAGAATCACTGACATGATGTCAGCTGGTCCTTTTGTGGCAGGGCTGAAATGCAGTGGAAATGTTTTTTGGGGATTAAGTTCATTTTCATGGCAAAGAGGGACTTTGCAATCATTTACAATTTGTCTGATCACTCTTCATAACATTCTGGAGTATATGCAAATTGCTATCATAACTGAGGCAGCAGACTTTGTGAAAATTAATATTTGTGTAATTCTCAACTTTTGACCACGACTGTACAGTACCAGTCAAAGGTTTGGACACACATGTTTTTTCTTTATTTTTACTATTTTCTACATTGTAGAATAATAGTGAAGACACCAAAAAAGTGTTAAACAAATCAAAATATTTTTTAGATTTGAGATTCTTCAAATAGCCACCCTTTGCCTTGATGGCAGCTTTGCACACTCTTGGCATTCTCTCAACCAGCTTCACCTGGAATTATTTTCCAACAGTATTGAAGGAGTTCCCACATATGCTGAGCACTTGTTGGCTGCTTTTCCTTCACTCTGCGGTCCAACTCATCCCAAACCATCTCAGTTGGGTTGAGGTCGGGCGATTGTGGAGGCCAGGTCATCTGATGCAGCACTCCCATCACTCTCCTTCTTGGTAAAATAGCCCTTACACAGCCTGTAGGTGTGTTGGGTCATTGTCCTGTTGAAAAACAAATGATAGTCCCACATTATTTTTCTACAATGTAAAAAAACGTTGAATGAGTAGGTGTGTCCAAACTTTTGACTGGTAGTGTGTGTGTCTATGTATATGTGTTATTTATATATATACAGTGGGGGGAAAAAATATTTAGTCAGCCACCAATTGTGCAAGTTTTCCCACTTAAAAAGATGAGAGAGGCCTGTAATTTTCATCATAGGTACACGTCAACTATGACAGACAAATTGTGGAGAAAAAATCCAGAAAATCACATTGTAGGATTTTTAATGAATTTATTTGCAAATTATGGTGGAAAATAAGTATTTGGTCACCTACAAACAAGCAAGATTTCTGGCTCTCACAGACCTGTAACTTATTATTTAAGAGGCTCCTCTGTCCTCCACTCGTTACCTGTATTAATGCACCTGTTTGAACTTGTTATCAGTATAAAAGACACCTGTCCACAACCTCAAACAGTCACACTCCAAACTCCACTATGGCCTGCACCAGGCTGGGAAGACTGAATCTGCAATAGGTAAGCAGCTTGGTTTGAAGAAATCAACTGTGGGAGCAATTATTAGGAAATGGAAGACATACAAGACCACTGATAATCTCCCTCGATCTGGGGCTCCACGCAAGATCTCACCCGTGGGGTCAAAATGATCACAAGAATGGTGAGCAAAAATCCCAGAACCACACGGGGGGACCTAGTGAATGACCTGCAGAGAGCTGGGACCAAAGTAACAAAGCCTACCATCAGTAACACACTACGCCGCCAGGGACTCAAATCCTGCAGTGCCAGACGTGTCCCCCTGCTTAAGCCAGTACATGTCCAGGCCCGTCTGAAGTTTGCTAGAGTGCATTTGGATGATCCAGAAGAGGGTTGGGAGAATGTCATATGGTCAGATGAAACCAAAATATAACTTTTTGGTAAAAACTCAACTCGTCGTGTTTGGAGGACAAAGAATGCTGAGTTGCATCCAAAGAACACCATACCTACTGTGAAGCATGGGGGTGGAAACATCATGCTTTGGGGCTGTTTTTCTGCAAAGGGACCAGGACGACTGATCCGTGTAAAGGAAAGAATGAATGGGGCCATGTATCATGAGATTTTGAGTGAAAACCTCCTTCCATCAGCAAGGGCATTGAAGAAGGTCTTTCAGCATGACAATGATCCCAAACACACCGCCCGGGCAACGAAGGAGTGGCTTTGTAAGAAGCATTTCAAGGTCCTGGAGTGGCCTAGCCAGTCTCCAGATCTCAACCCCATAGAAAATCTTTGGAGGGAGTGTAAAGTCCGTGTTGCCCAGCGACAGCCCCAAAACATCACTGCTCTATAGGAGATCTGCATGGAGGAATGGGCCAAAATACCAGCAACAGTGTGTGAAAACCTTGTGAAGTCTTACAGAAAACGTATGACCTGTGTCATTGCCAACAAAGGGTATATAACAAAGTATTGAGAAACGTTAGTTATTGACCAAATACTTATTTTCCACCATAATTTGCAAATAAATTCAATATAAATCCTACAATGTGATTTTCTGATTTTCTTTTCCTCATTTTGTCTGTCATAGTTGACGTGTACCTATGATGAAAATTACAGGCCTCTCTCATCTTTTTGAACTTGCACAGTTGGTGGCTGACTAAATACTTTTTTCCCCCACTGTATGTGTGTGTGTATATGTATGTGTGTGTGTATAAAATCTTAGGGCTGACCCCAATTAGTCCACGGGTCGATTGTTTGGTCGTTAGGCTATTGGTTGACCAAGATTGTAACACATTTATATACAGTTGAAGTCCGAAGTTTACATACACCTTAGCCAAATACATTTAAACTCAGTTTTTCACAATTCCTGACATTTAATCCTAGTAAAAATTCCCTGTCTTTGGTCAGTTAGGATCACCACTTTGTTTTAAGAATGTGAAATGTCAGAGTAATAGTAGAGAGAATGATTTATTTCAGCTTTTATTTATTTCATCACATTCCCAGTGGGTCAGAAGTTTATATACACTCAATTAGTATTTGGTAGCATTGCCTTTAAATTGTTTAACTTGGGTCAAACGTTTTGGGTAGCCTTCCACAAGCTTCCCACAATAAGTTGGGTGAATTTTGGCCCATTCCTCCTGACAGAGCTGGTGTAACTGAGTCAGGTTTGTAGGCCTCCTTGCTCGCACACGACTTTTCAGTTCTGCCCACAAATTTTGTATAGGTTTGAGGTCAGGGCTTTGTGATGGCCACTCCAATACCTTGACTTTGTTGTCCTTAAGCCATTTTGCCACAACTTTGGAAGTATGCTTGGGGTCATTGTCCATTTGGAAGACCCATTTGCGACCAAGCTTTAACTTCCTGACTGATGTCTTGAGATGTTGCTTCAATATATCCACATAATTTTCCTTCCTCATGATGCCATCTATTTTGTGAAGTGCACCAGTCCCTCCTGCAGCAAAGCACCCCCACAGCATGAACTGTGTTCTTCGGCTTGCAAGCAACCCCCTTTTTCCTCCAAACTTTTCCTCCAAACATAACAATGGTCATTGTGGCCAAACAGTTCTATTTTCGTTTCATCAGACCAGAAGACATTTCTCCAAAAAGTACAATCTTTGTCCCCATGTGCCGTTGCAAACCGTAGTCTGTGTTTTTTATGGCGGTTTTGGAGCAGTGGCTTCTTCCTTGCTGAGCGGCCTTTCAGGTTATGTCGATATAGGACTCGTTTTACTGTGGATATAGATACTTTTGTACCCGTTTCCTCCAGCATCTTCACAAGGTGCTTTGCTGTTGTTCTGGGATTGATTTGCACTTTTCGCACCAAAGTACGTTCATCTCTAGGAGACAGAACGCGTCTCCTTCCTGAGCGCTATGACGGCTGCGCGGTCCCATGGTGTTTATACTTGCGTACTATTGTTTGTACAGATGAACGTGGTACCTTCAGGCATTTGGAAATTGCTCCCAAGGATGAACCAGACTTGTGGAGGTCTACAATAGTTTTTTCTGAGGTCTTGGCTGATTTCCTTTGATTTTCCCATTATGTCAAGCAAAGTGGCACTGAGTTTGAAGGTAGGCCTTGAAATACATCCACAGGTACACCTCCAATTGACTCAAATGTTGTCAATTAGCCTATCAGAAGCTTCTAAAGCCATGACATCATTTTCTGGAATTTTCCAAGCTGTTTAAAGGCACAGTCAACTTAGTGTATGTAAACTTCTTACCCACTGGAATTGTGATACAGTGAATTATAAGTGAAATAATCTGTCTGTAAACAATTGTTGGAGAAATAACTTGTGTCATGCACAAAGTAGATGTCCTAACCGACTTGCCAAAACTATAGTTTGTTAACAATACATTTATGGAGTGGTTGAAAAACAAGTTTTAATGACTCCATCCTAAGTGTATGTAAACTTCCGACTTCAACTGTATATATATTTGCGCCCATCCAAGTGAACTAATCCATTGCGGAGGCGTAGACTAAAAGCCAATTTATGCTTGATCCGAAAATGTGTTTAGAGGCTCTAATGGAGGGTGTGACGCAATTGCGGAACCTCCAGAGGCCTAATTGAGCTCTGTACCGCATCGCCATGCGCCTCCCAAATGTTTTAACAATGCGGAGGGCTCTGTATAGCTCTGCATTGACATGATTGCTTGACGGAAGGTGGGGGCGGTACATCCTGTATAAACACAAACTCACTTCCTTGACAACAGCTCTGCACTGCTCCGTGAAGCACAAGAAGTATGAATTCCCTGACTTCTGCTGAGGCCAAGTCACCGTAAATGCTGCATGGCCGATGCAGACGTCGGATTGACCATTGCACCCAGATGCACAATGCAATTCTCTCTCCAGAATGTGCTCTCTTCCGCCAATTTGTGCACATTCATTGTTCATAACTTCATTGTGTAGATTGTTTGATTGTTAGTGGATATCAATTCCCCGTTACATATATCAACAGTAGTACATTCCTACATTCCTATAATTTCATTAATGCATTCAATATTATTATTCCAGTCTTCCCGTTCTCATTGTTTGCAGAGTGCACAACCTATGCTCAGTGGCGATTTTAGCATGTCAATCTTGGTGGGTCAAACTTCCCAAAAATGTTGAGATGCATGCCAGCAAAACCACAACACAACACTAAACAATACATGAATTGCACTATAATGGTGACAAACGGTTCCCACAGACTGTTGGGCCGTTCTTACAGTATTCTCCCTGTACACCAAGTTAGAACCATAGGATAAATAAAGGGGGCATATAAGCATACAATGAAAGCTCTTACAATAAAACAGGCTATAGGCTACATGTGCACCACCAAGATAGAACAGTAGGCTAAGTTATGAGGGGAAATGGTACCAAATGATTAGGGTGAGGCACATGGGCTACTAACAGCTTACTACACAACATGCACTTAGTATTACTTTCTTAGCTACAGTATCCACTGCAATGGCACCACAGTGCATACATACAGGGCATGAGGTCTGGTGGGCTGTGTGTGATCATATATGTGTGTGTGTGTGTGTGTGACTGTGTACTCGTGTCTCTGCATAGATCTCTGTGTGTGTGTGTGTCTGAGTGTATCTATGTATGTACAGTGCATTCGGAAAGTATTCAGACTCCTTGACATTTTGTTACGTTAGCCTTTTTCTAAAAGTGATTAAATAGTATTTTTTCCCTCATCAATCTACACATAATACCCCATAATGACAAAGCAAAAACTGGTTTTTAGATTTTTTTTGCTAATTCATTAAAAATAAAAAAACATAAATATCACATTTACGTAAGTATTTTTTTTGCTGAGAAAACTTGGGGGGACAAATAAAATTTGGCACACGGGCTGCCAGTTGGGGAAACCTACTGTACAGCATGTATTGTGAATAAAGTCATCAGTCTCTCTAAGTTGAATTGTTGAATCATTCTGTGAGTCTCTGGCTCCAAATGGTTGGAATAGCTGCCAGAACCCTATTGTCATAGTTGAGAGGGGACCAAACCAACCTATTAATAATCTACTGCAATGGCACCACAGAGCATACATACAGGGCATGAGGTCTGGTGGGCTGTGTGTGATCATATGTGTGTGTGTGACTGTGTACTCGTGTCTCTGCATAGATCTCTGTGTGTGTGTCTGAGTGTATCTATGTATTTGGAAAGTATTCAGACCCCTTGTCTCTTTCCACATTTTGTTACGCCTTATTCTAAAATGGATTCAATTGTTTTTTTTCTTCTCATCAATCTACACAGTACCAATACCCCATAATGACAAAGCAAAAACAGGTTTAAATTTTTTTTTCATACATTTACATAAGTATTCAGACCCTTTATTCAGTACTTTGTCGAAGCACCTTTGGCAGCGATTACAGCCTCGAGTCTTTTTGGGTATGACAGTACAAGCTTGGCACACCTGTATTTGGGGAGTTTCTCCCATTCTTCTCTGCAGATCCTCTCAAGCTCTGTCAGGTTGGATGGGGAGCGTTGCTGCACAGCCATTTTCTGGTCTCTCCAGAGATGTTCGATCGGGTTCAAGTCTGCGCTCTTGCTGGGCCACTGAAGGGCATTCAGAGACTTGTCCCGAAGCCACTCCTGCGTTGTCTTGGCTGTGTGCTTTGGGTCATTGTCCTATTGGAAGGTGAACCTTCGCCCCAGTCTGAGGTCCTGAGCACTCTGGAGCAGGTTTTCATCAAGGATCTCTCTGTACTTTGCTCCATTCATCTTTCCCTCGATCCTGACTAGTCTCCCAGTCCCTGCCGCTGAAAAACTTCCCCACAGCATGATGCTGCCACCACCATGCTTCACCGTAGGGATGGTATTGGCCAGATGATGAGCTGTGCTGGTTTCCTCCAGACGTGACGCTTGGCATTCAGGCCAAAGAGTTCAATCTTGGTTTCATCAGACCAGAGAATCTTGTTTCTCATGGTCTGAGAGTCCTTTAGGTGCCTTTTGGCAAACTCCAAGCGGGCTGTCATGTGCCTTTTACTGAGGAGTGGCTTCCGTCTGGTCACTCTACCATAAAGGCCTGGTTGGTGGAGTGCTGAAGAGATGGTTGTCCTTCTGGAAGTTTCTCCCATCTCCACAGAGGAACTCTGGAGCTCTGTCAGAGTAACCATCGGGTTCTTGGTCACCTCCCGGGCGGCCAGCTCTAGGAAGAGTATTGGTGGTTCCAAACTTCTTCCATTTAAGAATGATGGAGGCCACTGTGTTCTTGGGGACTTTCAATGCTGCAGAAATGTTTTGGCACCCTTCCCCAGATCTGTGCCTCGACACAGTCCTGTCTCTGAGCTCTACGGACAATTCCTTCATCCTCATGGCTTGGTTTTTGCTATGACATGCACTGCCAACTGTCGGACCTTATATAGACAGGTGTGCGCCTTTCCAAATCATTTTTCAATCAATTGAATTTACCACAGGTGGACTCCAATCAAGTTGTAGAAACATCTCAAGGATGATCAATGGAAACAGGATTCACCTAAGCTCAATTTCGAGTCTCATAGCAATGGGTGAATACTTATGTAAATAAGGTATTTCTGTTTTTTAGTTTTTAATACATTTGCTAAAATTGATTAATACCTGTTTTCGCTTTGTCATTATGGGGTATTGTGTGTTGATTGAGAAAATAAATAAATATCCATTTTAGAATAAGCCTGTAACGTAACAAAATGTGGAAAAGGTCAAACGGTCTGAATACTTTCCGAATGCACTGTGTGCATGTGTGTAGGCAGTTGGCACGGCGTTGTGTGTTCTGCTGTGTGTATATTTCTCCTGGTAAATTATTGGTGTGTGCGCATATTTTTCCTATTGTTGGTAAATGAGCACGCCTACAGGCCTCACGACGTCTGTCTGTAAGCTGCTGTCCCTCCGCCACAATGTCCTAATTAATTTACTCTACTGCAAATAAAACTAAGACTGGAAATAAATAACCAGCACATTCTGTCTGTTCTGTTCCCCTTAAACACACACACACACACACACACACACAGACACACATTCTGTTGCTGTCTGCTCCCCTCTCCCTCCCTTTCATGTTTCCAGTCAAAATTACTTGTTCCTGGAAGCAGAGGTTTGAGAAATTGCCCCGACCCTCTCTCATTTATCAATCGTGTGCAGAACAAATTTGTGTGTGAATGGTTCGTAGGATTTCAGCATTTGTGAAAGGTTTAGGAACTCAAATTGTTAAACAAACCATTTAGGGTGTAAGAAACGTGATAAATGTTGTGTGGGAGGGAGCTGTTAGTAAGCTGGGTTGGAAGAGAGAGTGTTGGTAGCTTGAACAACAGGTAAACAAACCACCTCCAAGGTGTCAAACATTGGATCAAATCTTGTGTGGGACTTGTGAGAGTGTAGGCTGGTGTTACTTTGCTGGTTCTGCTTTACTGACTGCCATCAATTGTTGAGTCATCGCCTATCATATCGTCCTCCGTTAGACTCACAACAGTATAGATGAGATTGAGCAGACGTACAGTTCTCAAATATGTCATGCCAGTGTCTCATCTATGATGGTGCTAGCTGTTAGTGTATGACTCATTGTTAATAGCACACATATAGAACCCTGAGAGACCAACAGCATGCTGGGTGAACAAGAATACGGTAGAAATGTTTTCCCAGAGGGAGCCTTATAGCTGGGGAGAAATGCCAAACTGGCATGAACGGATTGCAGTGTTAATTCCTGGTAGAATAGCAAGAGAAGGGCAGTGTTGTTGTTGTTGTGGGTGGTGAAGCAGACCAAGGACTAGCCTGGAGCCGGGGATGTGCCCTCATTGCACCCTGCCTGCTTCCATCCCAGGCGCCAGTCCCTGTGTCCACATTAAACCTCTCCTCCTCCTCTTCTGTAATGGCGCGACAGGGCCAGAGAGGCACATGCAATATTACATTATTGTATTTGTGTGGTGGGCAGTCAGGGGAAGCAAGCCAGATGCATAACAGTGAGGTTAAAGGAGTAGAGGGGGAGGAGAGTAAGGAGGGGGGAGAAAGAAAGCGATTGAGAGAGACGCAGAGAGAGAGACTGATAAAGAGAGTCAGTAGAGTGAGTCAGGAAGCGTTGCTGCCAGCCAGGCAGGCCCTGGCTCTGTGCTGCGTCCAAAATGGCACCCTAACCCCTATATAGAGCACTTCTAGTAGTATTATTATTATATATAAGTAGTGTGCTACATAGGGAATAGGGTATCATTTTGGACAGAGACCTGCTCTCACAGAGATGGGTGTGGTGTAGCCGGTCTGGTGCCAGTGATGAGCAGGGCTCAGTCACAAGGGCTGCTTATCTACCCCGCTCCTCCCCTCCCTCTCTCCCCCAGACTCCCCCGCTCCATTGGGTTACTGCTGCCAGCCGCCACCGCTAGACGCCATGCAAGGAATTAGCTTGGAGTGCTGGGGCAGCACTGTGGCCGCTGGGCTAGCCACAGACTGGGGGCTAGGGCGTCACTAACACACCACAGACCCAGACGGGGTACTGGGGGGGACCGGACAGAGGGGAAAGCGGGGAAGTCACCATGGTCTGTAGTTTTTTTGCTGTGGATGGTGTTTGTTTATGTCCTTTGGCTGAGACGCTGAGACGTCAAGGCAGTTTTTCCACCCACCGGATCCATACAGGCCAGCTACAGGGCATTAGGCTGAGTTGGACAGAGTCAGACACACACACACACACACACACACACACACACACACACACACACACACACACACACACACACACACACACACACACACACACACACACACACACACACACACACACACACACACACACACACACACACACACACACACACACACACACACACACACACACACACACACACACACACACACACACACACACACACACACACACACACACACACACACACACACACACACACACACACACACACACACACACACACACACACACACACACACACACACACACACACACACACACACACACACACACACACACACACACACACACACACACACACACACACACACACACACACACACACACACACACACACACACACACACACACACACACACACACACACACACACACACACACACACACACACACACACACACACACACACACACACACACACACACACACACACACACACACACACACACACACACACACACACACACACACACACACACACACACACACACACACACACACACACACACACACACACACACACACACACACACACACACACACACACACACACACACACACACACACACACACACACACACACACACACACACACACACACACACACACACACACACACACACACACACACACACACACACACACACACACACACACACACACACACACACACACACACACACACACACACACACACACACACACACACACACACACACACACACACACACACACACACACACACACACACACACACACACACACACACACACACACACACACACACACACACACACACACACACACACACACACACACACACACACACACACACACACACACACACACACACACACACACACACACACACACACACACACACACACACACACACACACACACACACACACACACACACACACACACACACACACACACACACACACACACACACACACACACACACACACACACACACACACACACACACACACACACACACACACACACACACACACACACACACACACACACACACACACACACACACACACACACACACACACACACACACACACACACACACACACACACACACACACACACACACACACACACACACACACACACACACACACACACACAAAGACTACTGCTCCCCAGTCATATTTTACATCTTACATTGACAAAATGCAATTGCTGTGCTTCAATTCTTTCTCCAAGCACACAGAGGAATATGGACCAAAGGATTAACCCAGCAGATAAAAGAAGGAACATGGTATTGACCATAGCAGAGCCATTACTGCCCATAATTGTGTAGGAAGAGCGGTCAGGCTGGGAAACAGGACTCTTGTCTGTCATGTAGTTCCTTCTATCACCTCTAGATGGAGACATATCCATTTCACTTTGATAAAGATTAGTCTTCTAACACACTGTCTGTGTTCTTTCTTCTGAGAGTGTAAGGCTTAGTAGAGCCAGAATGCACTGTGTTAAAAAAATACAATACCATGTTCAGCATCAACGCAGTGATTATTTTGAATAGCAACATCTCAATTCTTGTCCTTACATTCCTCTCTGTCCCAGGTCTTGTAGATTGCTTCTTTTCACTGTCCCATTTACTATACATTTACGTCTACAAAATATTTTAATAATATATATATTTATGAGCAGTTACTAGCGCCTATATCATGCGTTTCGCATTGCTTATAAGATGTTATAAATATGCTTATAAAGCACAGGGAAGAGGGTATTCATAGAAAGTGTTACCAATATTAATGTGGCTATGGATCCGAAGGCAGGGCCAGCACTAGCCTTTTAGGGGGCCTAAGTGGGATTTGGTTGGAGGGCCCTCCACGTCGCGGCAAAACAGTTTAATGGCCCCCCTCTTGATGGTGGAGAGAAATGTACGTTTTTAAAGTTCATTTCCTGCAATTCTACTCATTTTTGCTGTGGGGCATAGATCTTTTTCTTCTTCTGTTTTACAGCTAATTTCCTGCAATTCTGCACATTTTACCATAAGGCATATAGAAGTTTTAAAGCTTATTTCCTTATTTCGATACGCATCGGTCCCCGATTTCAAATGTTTAAGATACTACTGCATCGGTCCGCGGACCCCAAACTGATCTGAATGTACACTATATATACAAAATTATGTGGACACCCCAAATTAGTGCATTGGATTTATTTCAGCCACATCCGTTGCTGACAAGTGTATAACATCGAGCACACAGCCATGCAATCTACATAGACAAACATTGGCAGTAGAATGGTCTTTACTGCGTCATAGGATGCCACCGTTCCAACAAGTCAGTTTGTGAAATTTCTGCCCTGCTAGAGCTGCCCCGGTCAACTGTAAGTGCTGTTATTGTGAAGTGGAAACGTCTAGGAGCAACAACAGCTCAGCTGCAAGGTGGTAGGCCACACAAGCTCACCGAACGGGACCGGCGAGCACTGAAGCGAGTAAAAATGGTCTGTCCTTGGTTGCGACACTCATTACCGAGTTCCAAACTACCTCTGGAAGCAACGTCGGCACAATAACTGTTATCGGGAGCTTCAAGAAATGGTAGTTTCATTAACATGTTTTGCTCATATTACTACATACAGTACCATTCAAAAGTTTGGACACCTACTCATTCAAGGGTTTTTCTTTATTTTTACTATTTTCTACTTTGTAGAATAATGGTGAAGACATCAAAACTATGAAATAACACACATGGAATTATGTAACGAAAAAGTGTTAAACAAATCAAAATATATTTTATAGTTTAGATTCTTTAAAGTATCCACCCTTTTGCCTTGATGACAGCTATTGATACATTACTGGCTCAAACACTTAATCTGCAAAAATGACATGTTAATTTATTGGGTGATGGTGATTTCAGAACCAAAATGGGTGGACAAAAAACAGGCTACATGGGAATATGCATTTAGATCTTAGTTATGTACAGTGTGCAGATGGTGTTAAAGGGGAATAATGGCAAATTTCGAATATGTGTCTGTTCCTAAACCCTGCTGGCTCGTTGTTGGACTGTCTGTCAAAGTGCGCGCTTCTCTCACTCAGGGAGAGTGAGGTAGAGCGTGAGCTACATCACAGGGTTATACAGACCCCCATTCACTGCAGCACTAGATAGAACTTTGTGGAATAACGCAAATACAGTATACAAATGTAAATGTTCTGTCACAGCGAGAATACTAAAGTCCAATCGATTATGAGGTATGGCATATACATTTTTGTGATAATTTTGCGTCGCGGGTGCACAATTTTACTTTTTCTGAGATCTCTGCCAAGCAAGGAGGAAAGGAGCCGATCTAATCGCGCCTCCCACTTTTACCTTGCAGCCCCATTTCACCTGCCAATCAACGTTGTCCATCTTTCCTCTCTGACCGTAGGCTACATCCCTCCTTGCATGGTGTGATCAGATCATTACGGCAAAATATATCTACTAAAATGAGAGGGAAAGACAAGTGAGTGTGCAACAACGTTAACTTATGTAACAAATGTTTCATTAGATTGTAACTTTCCTACAGTAGCCAGCTGACAGTGAACATATCTTTGTAAATTAATTTATTTTGCAGATATAAAAGAAAGCCTAGGTACTAATGCATGCATCTATCGAAATGCGATTCATGCTCACTGTCCAAGTTTTCATTGGGGTAAATCAATTATGCTATTATTACATGTATGATTAGCCTACATTTACTTTTTAAATCAGTAGAATATTGACAATCATTTACAAAATTATGCAGGGGATTTAGTTTGCAAGCCAGGGCCAAATTGCCTTCCTCGAGCGAGCAAGAGAATGTGATGATGTAGGCTAATTTTATAAAATGTGAAAGTATTCTTATAGCCTGTTTGTATCAAATACACACGCGTAAATACCCTACTCCTTGAAAGTCGTGTATTGATTATACAGTGCCTTCAAAAAGTATTCATACACCTTGACTTTGTGTCATTGGCCTATGCACAATACCCCAGAATGTCAAAGCAGAATTATGTTTTTAGAAATGTTTACAAATTAATTACAATTGAAAAGCTGAAATATCTTGTCAATAAGGATTCAACCCCTTTTGTTATGGCAAGCCTAAATAAGTTCAGGAGTGAAAATGTGCTTAACAAGTCACATAATAAGTTGCATGGACTTACTGTGTGCAGAAATACGGTTTAACATGATTTTTTGAATGGCTACCTCATCTCTGTACACCACACATACAATTCTCTGTAAGGTCCCTCAGTCGAGCAGTGAATTTCAAACACAGATTCAACCACAAAGACGAGGGACGTTTTCCAAGGCCTTGCAAAGAAGGGCACCTATTGGTAGATGGCTATAAAAAATGTAAAAATTTAAAACGGACATTGAATATCCCTTTTGAGTATGGTGACGTTATTAATTGCACTTTGGATGGTGTATCAATACACCCACTCATTACAAATATACATTTGTCCTTCAGTTGCCGGAGAGGAAGGAAGCTGCTCAGGGATTTCACCATGAGGCCAATGGTTAAAACAGTTACAGAGTTGAATGGCTGTGATAGGAGGAAACTCCACAATACTAACCTAATTGACACAGTGAAAAGAAGGAAGCTTGTACAGAATAAGGCACTAAAGTAAAATTGCAAAAAATGTGGCAAAGAAATGAACTTTATGTCCTGAATAAAAAGCGTTATGTTTGGAGCAAATCCAACAGAACACATCACTGATTACCACTCTTCATATTTTCAAGCATGGTGGTGGCTGCATCACGTTATGGGTATGCTTGTCATCAGCAAGGACTGACGGAAAACCATGTTCAGTCTGCTTTCCAACATACACTGAGAGACAAATGCACCTTTCAGCAGGACAATAACCTAAAACACAAGGCCAAATATACACTGGAGTTGCTTACCAAGGCGGCAGTTAATGTTCCTGAGTAGCCTAGTTACAGTTTTTACTTAAATCGGCTTGAAAATCTATGGCAAGACTTGAAAATGGCTGTCTAGCAATGATAATCAACTTGACAGAGCTTGAAGAATTGAAATCCTTCAGTCTATTGACGCACCCGTGCGTCAATCTAAGTAACATAAAAATCCACATCAAAATCTGTCAGTTTAAGCTAGAGATATTGCATGGGTATCGTCACAATCCACCACATCCGCCTATGTCTGCCTTCCGCATCTGCTGTAGAAGGTGGCCGAGCTACTGCGGTGTTTGTCAGACCGTGAAACATCCCGAAAATCATTCTTCTCACGAAAACGTCTGTAGCGTCCAAACGGTTTGGCCTATAAACTATTATGACCACTCTATGGAAAGGGTGAGGCTCTCACAAACACGATTGTGTTCTCCGCTTTGCGCAAGTGTCATGGGACTCGTCTGAAGGTAACCCATACAAACTAATGGAAGTATGGAGGTAGTTTTGTGCCAACAAAAATAAGGGATTAAATATGTGTAAAAAATAAATATATATATATATACATACATACATACATACATACATACATACATACATACATACATACATACATACATACATACATACATACTGTGGGGAGAACAAGGATTTTATACTTAATTTGCATTTTATTGCATGTCATAAGTTTTTGATCACCTACCAACCAGTAAGAATTCCGGCTCTCACAGACCTGTTAGTTTTTCTTTAAGAAGCCCTCCTGTTCTCCACTCATTACCTGTATTAACTGCACCTGTTTGAACTTTATAAAAGACACCTGTCCACACACTCAATCAAACAGACTCCAACCTCTCCACAATGGCCAAGACCAGAGAGCTGTGTAAGGACATCAGGGATAAAATTGTAGACCTCCACAAGGCTGGGATGGGCTATAGAACAATAGGCAAGCAGCTTGGTGAGAAGGCAACAACTGTTGGCGCAATTATTAGAAAATGGAAGAAGTTCAAGATGACGGTCAATCACCCTCGGTCTGGGGCTCCATGCAAGATCTCACCTCGTGGGGCATCAATGATCATGAGGAAGGTGAGGGATCAGCCCAGAACTACACGGCAGGACCTGGTCAATGACCTGAAGAGAGGTGGGACCACAGTCTCAAAGAAAACCATTAGTAACACACTATGCCGTCATGGATTAAAATCCTGCAGCGCACACAAGGTCCCCCTCCTCAAGCCAGCGCATGTCCAGGCCTGTCTGAAGTTTGCCAAAGACCATCTGGATGATCCAGAGGAGGAATGGGAGAAGGTCATGTGGTCTGATGAGACAAAAATATAGCTTTTTGGTCTAAACTCCACTCGCCGTGTTTGGAGGAAGAAGAAGGATGAGGACAACCCCAAGAACACCATCCCAACCGTGAAGCATGGAGGTGGAAACATCATTCTTTGGGGTTGCTTTTCTGCAAAGGGGACAGGACGACTGCACCGTATTGAGGGGAGGATGGATGGGGCCATGTATCGCGAGATCTTGGCCAACAACCTCCTTCCCTCAGTAAGAGCATTGAAGATGGGTCGTGGCTGGGTCTTCCAGCATGACAACGACCCAAAACACACAGCCAGGGCAACTAAGGAGTGGCTCCGTAAGAAGCATCTCAAGGTCCTGGAGTGGCCTAGCCAGTCTCCAGACCTGAACCCAATAGAAAATCTTTGGAGGGAGCTGAAAGTCCGTATTGCCCAGCGACAGCCCCGAAAGGTCTGTATGGAGGAGTGGGCCAAAATCCCTGCTGCAGTGTGTGCAAACCTGGTCAAGACCTACAGAAAACGTATGATCTCTATAATTGCAAACAAAGGTTTCTGTACCAAATATTAAGTTCTGCTTTTCTGATGTATCAAATACTTATGTAATGCAATAAAATGCAAATTAATTACTTAAAAATCATACAATGTGATTTTCTGGATTTTTGTTTTAGATTCCGTCTCTCACAGTTGAAGTGTACCTATGATAAAAAATTACAGACCTCTACATGCTTTGTAAGTAGGAAAACCTGCAAAATCGGCAGTGTATCAAATACTTGTTCTCCCCACTGTGTGTGTGTGTGTATGTATATATATATATATATATATATATATATATATATATATATATATATATATATATATATATATATATATATATATATATATATATATATATTTCCTGAGCTTTCTTATATCACCTAGATATAGGACAGACACTTCAAAACCTTATTCCAAGGGGTGTGAATACTGTCGTGATGAATGCCCGTCACTGCAATCAACAGCTGCAGTGTTGCTCATTGATTAACCCCGGTTACCCCGCATCATGGAATAGGCTATGTGAATGTTGATAAAGACAAAAGGTGGAAAAATTTGATTATTTGATTTGGATGGATGGTTGACATGACGAAGGTAGGCAGATATTTTCTTATCTAAAATGTGGGGTAAACTTTGCTTCAGTATACCCTTCTTGAGCTTGTTGTCATGTTCGTTGTGTAAAGGATCAGACTGCAGACCGTCGCTGGAGACTCTGGACTGCAGACCGTCGCTGGAGGCTCTGGACTGCATACCGTCGCAGGAGGATCCGGGCCATGGACCATCACTGGAGTCTTCGGGCCATGGATCATCACTGGAGTCTTCGGGCCATGGATCATCACAGGAGGATTCTGCTAAATGGCATATTATTATTATTATTCGGGCCATGGATCGTCACTGGAGGCTTCGTGCCATGGATCGTCACTGGAGGCTTCGTGCCATGGATCGTCACTGGAGGCTTCGGGCCATGGATCATCACTGGAGGCTTCGGGCCATGGATCATCACTGGAGGCTTCGGGCCATGGATCATCACAGGAGGATTCTGCTAAATGGCATATTATTATTATTATTCGGACCATGGATCGTCACTGGAGGCTTCGTGCCATGGATCGTCACTGGAGGCTTCGTGCCATGGATCGTCACTGGAGGCTTCGTGCCATGGATCGTCACTGGAGGCTTCGGGCCATGGATCATCACTGGAGGCTTCGGGCCATGGATCATCACTGGAGTGCGGGGCGCTGGCACAGGACGCACTGGGCTGTGGACACGCACCACTGATTTGGTGCGAGGAGCAGGTACGGGCCGTACCAGGCTGGGGACACGCACCACTGGTTTGGTGCGAGGAGCAGGTACGGGCCGTACCAGGCTGGGGACACGCACCACTGGTTTGGTGCGAGGAGCAGGCACGGGCCGTACCGGTCTGTGAAGGCGCACTGGCGGCACAGTGCGTAAAGCCGGCGCATAGCCTGGTGCCTGCACGGTCACACGCTCCTCAAAGCGAGTACGCGGAGTTGGCTCTGCTAAACCTGGCTCCGCCAGCCTCTGCTCTAAGGACCGAGCTCTCTGCTGCTGGAGGGTTAACTCCTCTCTCAGCTCCTCCTGTTGCCTGGCCTGCTCCTCTCTCCGTGCATCCACTGATTCCTTCTCCCTGTGGGCCTCCTGCAGCTCCTGCTCCCTCTTAACTAACAGCTCCCGTAAGGCGGTGGTCTCCTCTGAGTACTGAGCTGCAGGTCTTGGAGGGCATCTATCATAGCGGCTTCTTCTATCGCTATCTTCCTCTCCACCATCAGCCCTTCCAGGGCCTCCTGCTGCTCCGCCAACCACCCCGTGTGCCCCCCAACATTTTTTTTATTGGGGCTGCCTCTCGGGCTTCCTTCGTGATCGGGACCTTTTGAGTCGCCGTTTTTTCTCTCCTGCCTGGGCTTCTTCCTTCGCCCAGGGTCCCTTACCGGCCAATGTCTCCTCCCATGTCCAGAATGTTTTCCCCACCTGTGTCCATCATGTCTGCTCCTCCTGGCCAAGCTGCTTGGTCCGTTGGTGGTGAGATCTTCTGAAACGTTCGTTGTGTAAAGGATCGGACCAAGGTGCAGCGTGGTATGCGTACATAGTCGTTTATTTTAATAAACACCGACAAAATAACAAAATCCAACAGAACGTGAAGTTCAAGAGGCTAAACATCAAACAAGCAAAAACAGAAACAATATCCCACAACTAAGGTAGGCAACATGGCTGCCTAAGTATGATCCCCAATCAGAGACAACGACCGACAGCTGCCTCTGATTGGGAACCACACCCGGCCAACATAGAAATATATAAATTAGATTTCACACCCTGACCAACTCAACTAGAGATGTCAATGTCAGGGCGTGACACTTGTTATGTCCGTTTCGCTCACGGGACTCAAGCCTGGATGGGCTTGCGCCTAGTAAAAACAGCCTATTGCGCAATATATTCCAAAATTCAAACAAAATACACCAGCGACATCATTTAGGAGATTACAATTGTGAGCACAGTGTTTCTGATTAGATCGACAATTATCTTCTAATGTATTTGTGTGGCTACAATGGCATCTTTTAGAGCACAACATGAAATAGGCTACTACCGAGGTCTGATGATGCTTCTGACAATATAGTAAAAGGCGTGTTGTGATCTGGTGATGTGCTAATGTCTGATATAGGCTATTTTCAAAACTGCCTGTGTGTTGTGTTTATGAGGAGCACCCTCGTGTGTGTGTGTGTGTGTGTGTGTGTTGCGTGAGCTGGCTGCTGTTTCATCCTTGCTTGGCAGAGATGGAAAAGGTACAATTGTGAACCCGTGACCCAAATGTATCACATATCTCACAATCGATTGGACTTCCCGAATTTAGTATTTTCACTGTGACAGAACGTTTATATTTTTCGTAGATTTGCGTTATTCCACAAAGTTCCATCTTGCGCTGCAGTGAGCGGGTGGGGGGGGGGGGGGGGGCTGTATAACCCCACATGTTTTGCTTAGTCTCGCACACTGTTGAGTTGTGACCCCATGAGAAGAATGTGATCATTCTCACAATCATCCTAAAATCTCATAAGAAATTAGGTGGTGTTTTTTGTCTTACAGTAATGTTATACTATGCTATTATATTTAGTTTTGTTATGTAGAATATTAATCATTATGTGGTCCTGCAGACATTGATTCAGCTTTGATCTAACTTTATTAAACAAACACCATTCGCCAGAGTAGCCTGTTCTCTACGAGTAAAGCAGAGACTGTGCATAAAGTAGAGAATCCTGCACATGCGTGGAAGCTTCTGAACCTTTAGCCCCCAAGAAGAAAGGTCCAGAAAAGTTGGAACCACAGCCACTCCATATTAATGTTCTCTTTCCCCGTGTTTCCTCCAGGTGGGTTGTGGAGTGTGTTCACGCTGGGTGGAGCTGGCACTAAGCCAGGATTGGACCAGGAACAGAACCCTCTGCCACTGTCCAATCAGAGTCTGTTATTGCTCCTGGTGCTAGTCAATCTGACAGATGGACCCAACGACTGTCCCAACCCCTACAGACAGGCTGTCAAATGCTTCAAAAACACACAAGGTACAGAATATGCACTAGTACCAGTAAAAGATGACGGGGAACTTTCAATGAATGGGTACTAAACATGTGTGTGTTTTCCACAGACACGTCGTCCATCCCTACAGAGCAGCATCATATGTTCCAGATCAACTTCAACAGCCTTTACACAGCTCTGTGTGAGCAGCAGAGATCCGACCAGGCTACACTGCTACTCTACACACTGCTACATCAGAACACCAACATGAGGACATACATGCTGTCACGCACAGACATGGAGAACCTGGTGAGTTGGAGTCGCTAATACACATGCGCACACACACACTACTCTCTGCACACTGCTGCGTCAAAACATGAGGACATATACTCAGTATATTAGGTACACACATCTAGTACTGGGTATAACACCCCTTTGCCTCCAGAACATCCTGCATTTTTCAGGGCATAGAAACGTTGCTCAATTAGTATCAAGTATTACTCCACCACTACGACCCTGTACTGTTGACACCAGGCAGGATGGGGCCATGGACTCATGTTGCTTACGCCAAATCCGGACTCTGCCATTAGCATGACGCAACAGGAACCGGGATTGGTCGGACCAGGCAATGTTTTTGTGAACGGAGTGGTGTACCTAATAAACTAGCCACTGAGTGTACATGCTGTCACACACAAACATGGAGAACCTGGTAGTTAACACTAGAAAGGCCTCGAGGGACCCCCCTTCATGCCAATGACACGTCTTTTGTACATCAACATTCTAACAGTCTAATAAATACATTTCATATATCATATTGGAAAAATTATCCTTTGGTTCTGTTTATGAAGGTCTCAGGTAACATTAGAATGCAAAATAAAAATGATTTCAAAGACCATAATAACATTTTCATTCGTTTGTTACTGTAGGCTATATGTAGAAATGAAAAACCACGAAAATTGAAGAGTTAAATCCAATCGCAAAGAAATCCATTAATTTTGTTTTGGCAGGTCTTTAGAAACATTATGGAAATTAGAAAATGTATTTCAAAAGAACAGAATTTTAAGTTGTATTATGTTACTAGTCTTTGCTTAGTAGCCTGAGCAATGCTGCCGCGAGTGCTCACATGTTGAACGCATGGAACAGCGGTTATTCTTGGAACAAGTGATATTTTGAAATAGAGCTCACCTCTTGAATTCTGGGAGTTATTTGACAAAGGTAAGTGTTTTAGAAACGGCAGAATCTGCTGTTTCCGATGCTATATAGAAATCAAAACATATTTCCTGCATGTAACTCTATAGGAAGACTTGAAAGAGTTTTTTTTTGGCGCTCTATTTCCCTGCCTGTGTGTCAATTCCAAGCTGCGTCCAGCTCTTCATGTACAATTTGACGATTTATAATATTGTCACACATTAGACTATTGTCAATTTAATCTTGTCTCTAGGCTAACTATTATTGTATGTGTGAAACTAGTTTCGATATAGTTTAGGTCTAGTTTGGATGGGCCATCAGCTGCACAGGCTCACTGGCGATGAATGAAGGGCAAGGGGGAATAATGACATGTCCTCTTAAAACTGCTTATAACACACATTCTGTTTGATATTAAGATTCTAACAACGACACTGTTATATAGGAACGGTCAAGAGCATGACTTTAAAAATGGCAGAGTAATCAAAAATGTAAACTCGTTCTACATCCACATGACGCTCTCAGTTTTTGTGGTGTTAATACAATAAAAAAAAATCTCCATGAAGGATTTTTGTTAATTTTTTTCACAAACACGAAACCAACAACTCATTCCCCACACAGACATTGACCTGTGTGCTTCTGTGCTCCCATACATGTCTGCTACTGTTACTGTTAATGGTCTAGGATCCAGAGGAAGCCTTCTGAAGGTGCAAACGTAGCAGGATTTCCTTTAGCTGGTAATGGGCGGGTTTTGGCAACAAAATAAATGTTGGATAAATACAATTGTTGCCGGCCAAATTGACCGGGAGAAAAAACAATCCCATTGCAAAAGAATGCTTTTTATTCATTGATGGAAATATCATTTGACCGTCATGCTTATCGGTCTATAGGTTAATTTGCTACATTTAGTGGAATTAAATTAGGGCGTGTGTATTTTAGTTAGTCGTCATGTATCTTATTTACCACACGTGCACAGCATACATACTATTGTATACTATACTAGCACACTATTTTGAGCGGCATATCACTTGTCAAACAGCACTCCTCAGCTCGTTGCTGCTGAATTGAAACATGCTTTTTTAAGCCCAATTATTGCGGAACAATTCTAAGTGCAATCGCATGTTAAAAACTGTTTATGGCCACGATTAAAAAGAGCTACTGTTTTTATTTCTCAACTGGTAATTGAAACACTCCTCCCATTCACCATTCAAGTGTATCGGTAACAGTAGGCAGGCTATCAGCACGTCACCCATCACTTTGCAATGTGAGTTGGAGGCAGTATGCATTCTGAAAACATTTACTTAATTGTTTGAAACCTGAACGTGTTACTTCATATTACAGTTTTTTACAATCACTTTGGCACTAATTTCAGAACCTTGACGTCATTTTTCAAAACTCTAGACACAAAACTCACAACCAATGATCAAAATGCACTTTTTTCAATTGCTTGGATACAATACACATAAAACTAAGATCATTTGTTCATTTAACAAAAATCACCTGTTCAATATGACACAACTTAACATCAAAGTACTACTATTTCAAAAGGCAATTCACACATTACATTTCAGATGAGTGTCTATTCATTTAATTACAATTATCCAACTATCAACTGATACAACTGCTCAAAACGATAAGTAATTGTTGCATTACTCTTAATGCATATTTGTATGGAAACAGACAAACAATATTCCATGTTTAGATCATGAAAGTTTCAAGATAACGAGATTCATTGTCACCAATTAGCGTGGAGCATGAACCAATTAGACTACATTATCTATGGATGTAATATTTCATCATCATTCTTTATCAGACACCGTTTCTATGGTCCCATGTACCACCTTTTCAGACTATTTACAGTATTGACAGTGCTGCACTGTATGGATGAAGGCCCTTGTAATTGCTTGTCCAATTCTGCCAACTCGTTACTGATGATTGAGTTCACATTGTGGAACGAGTATATAAAGAATTGATTGGGATCCACTTGCAACAACATAGCGATACGTACTGTAACATGGAGCCGGCAGGTGATCCAGGTCACAATATAGGTCAAGCAGTGGTGGGAGGAAGACGAGGAAGACATGTTGGTCAGAGGAATGGCAGGGGACAAGCACCCCTTCTGAGAGGTTGTCGTGGGCCTTGTTTGAGAGGTGTGGGGGAACGTGGTAGAGGACAAGACCACGGACCAAGACAGTGGCAGCAACAGCAAAGAGTCCAATGAAATCCGAGCAATAGTTGTAGACCATGTCATAAATCATGGTATGACAATGACTGAGGCGGCTACAATGATACAACCAAACCTCAGAAGGTCAACCGTGGCCTCAATAATCTGACAAAATTCTGACTGACCAATTAAATGATATTCGCCTTACAGAAATTCGCCAGCATATCTTGGACAATGAAGACATGTTAACAATGTGGAATCCATAAGTTTGCCGACTATTGCACGCATGCTGAAAAGGCACCAGGTGTCTTTAAAACAACTATACTGTGTGCCTTTTGAAAGAAATGCAGACAGAGTGAAGCAAATGAGGACTGAGTATGTTCAGGTATGTTCAGTTTCAAGATGGCTGTTGTAATAAAATTCCCTAATAATTCTACATTGTACAGTAATCGGTAAATCTCTTTCCAAAATGTATTTTTAGAGGGTGATGGAGCTGGATGCTGATGACAACCATCACAAATTCATATATTTGGATGAGGCAGGCTTTAACCTGGCCAAGACAAGGAGGAGAGGTCGGAATTTCATTGGCCAGCGGGCAACCATCCAAGTACCTGGACAACGTGGGGCCATCATTACCATGTGTGCGGCTATATCAGAAGATGGTGTGGTGGGACGCAGACCTCGTATTGGATCATATAATGCAGCTCTCCTTGTAACCTTCCTTGATGAGCTCGATCAGGTCTGTAGAGCTGATTGCGTGACCTATGTCATTGTGTGGGATAATGTCAGGTTCCACCAAGCTCATATGGTGCAAGCATGGTTTCAGGCCCATGCACAATTTACCACCCTGTATTTACCCCCATACTCTCCTTTCCTTAACCCGATTGAGGAATTTTTCTCCACATGGAGATGGAAGGTTTATGATAGGGCGCCCTCATGAACAAGTCACTCTTCTCCAGGCCATGGATGACGCATGCAATGACATCACGGCAGACCAGTGTCAGGCCTGGATTCGCCATGCCCAAAGGTTTTTTCCAAGATGTTTGGCTAATGAAAACATCCATTGTGATGTAGATGAGAACCAGTGGCCAAATCCACAAGATCGAGTTGATGAAAATGTAGAAGTACAGTAATCACTCCTATGTTTTGCTTTTTACAGTACAAGCAAGCAAGTTGAGGAACACCTCATTTGATGTTTTACAGTACTGTATTGTTTTTCATCAATATATTTCAGATTTTGTTCAATGATTCCACTGTGTCTGTAGTATTCTCTCTACTACTGCAGTACTTTTACAGGGATGTATTTACATGTAGTACCATAATGAAACATGTATCACCTATTTTGTACTACAATATTTAATGATTGTACGAACAATGACACAGTGAAACTATCGGTTGCTTGTGTGTGGGTGATCTAAATTAAAGTTTCATTGGTATTTCACAATAAATTTGTTTTTTGAACCAATGATTATGCAAGTGCAAGATTTCTTTAAAGATATGAATGCACAATGCAATGTTTTGAACATTGGACAGCCTGTGTTACAAGTGATGACCGTTTTGAGTTTTGAAAAATGACGTCAAGGTTCTGAAATTAGTGCCAAAGTGATTGTAAAAAACTGTATGAGCCATGTCTTACCTTGCTTCAAAGTAGCCTAGGCAGAAAGACTTATAAAGTATTCCTCATATTCCATTGAAACCAGCATTTCTCTCCTGTTCTATTGGTTTTCATATCAACTTTATTTTGTTATCCAGAATCCAAAGGCACAGTCCTAGTCATATTATCAATCAATCAAATTTTATTTATAAAGCCCTTTTTACATCAGCAGATGTCACAAAGTGCTATTCAGAAACCCAGCCTAAAACCCCAAACAGCAAGCAATGCAGATGTAGAAGCATGGTGGCTAGGAAAAACTCCCTAGAAAGGCAGAAACCTAGGAAGAAACTTAGAGAGGAACCAGGCTCTGAGGGGTGGCCAGTCCCCTTCTGATTTTTCTCCAAGATGTTCAAACGTTCATAGATGACCAGCAGGGTCAAATAATAATCACAGTGGTTGTAGAGGTTGCAACAGGTCAGTACATCAGGAGTAAATGTCACTTGGCTTTTTAGAGGTTGAAATAGCAGGTGCGGTAGAGCGAGAGAGAGTTGAAAACAGCAGGTCTGGGACAAGGTAGCACGTCCGGTGAACAGGTCAGGGTTCCATAGCCGCAGGCAGAAGAGTGGAAACTGGAGCAGCAGCACGACCAGGTGGACTGGGGACAGCAGGGAGTCATCAGGCCAGGTAGTCCTGAGGCTTGGTCCTAGGGCTCAGGTCCTCCGGGATGGGAGAGTGAGATAATTAGAGGGAGCATTCACACAGGACACCGGATAAGACAGGATAATAACACCAGATATAACAGACTGACCCTAGCCCCCCGGCACATAGACCATTGCAGCATAGATACTGGAGGCTGGGGGGGTGTCTGGAGACACTGTGGCCCCGTCCGACGATACCCCCGGTCAGGGCCAACCAGGCAGGATATAACCCCACCCACTTTGCCCAAGGACAGCCCCCACACCACCAGAGGGATATCAACAGACCACCAACCTACTACCCTGAGACAAGGCTGAGTATAGCCCACGAAGATCTCCTCAACTGCACGAGCCGGAGGGGGCGACAAACCGGACAGGAAGATCACATCAGTGACTCAACCCACTCAAATGATGCAGGGTCGGCATGGAAAGCACCAGTAAGCCAGTGACTCAGCCCCCGTAATAGGGTCAGAGGCAGAGAATCCCAATGGAGAAACAGGAACCGGCCAGGCAGAGACAGCAAGGGCGGTTTGTCGCTCCAGTGCCTTTCCGTTCACCTTGGCACCCCTGGGCCAGACTACACTCAATCATAGGACCTACAGAAGAGATGAGTCTTCAGTAAAGACTTAAAGGTTGAGACAGAGTCTGCGTCTCTCACATGGAAAGGCAGACCATTCCATAAAAATGGAGCTCTATAGGAGAAACCCCTGCCGCCAGCTGTTTGCTTAGTAATTCTAGGGACAATAAGGAGCCCTGCTACTTGTGACCGTAGCATACGTGTAGGTATGTACGGCAGGACCAAATCGGAGAGATGGGTAGGAGCAAGCCCATGTAATGCTTTGTAGGTTAGTAGTAAAACCTTAATCAGCCTTAGCCTTAACAGGAAGCCAGTGTAGAGAGGCTAGCACTGGTGTAATATGATCACATATTTAGGTTCTAGTCAAGATTCTAGCAGCCGTGTTTAGCACTAACTGAAGTTTATTTAGAGCTTTATCCGGGTAGCTGGATAGTAGAGCATTGCAGTAGTCTAATCTAGAAGTGACAAAAGCATGGATGAGCTTTTCTGCATCATTTTTGGACAAAGAGTTTTTGATTTCTGCAATGTTACGAAGATGGAGAAAAGCTGTCCTTGAAATATTCTTGATATGTTCGTCAAAAGAGAGATCCGGGTCCAGAGTAACGCCAAGGTCCTTCACAGTTTTTTTGAGACTGTACAACCATCAAGATTAATTGTCAGATCCAACAGAAGATCTCTTTGTTTCTTGGGACCTAGAACTAGCATCTCTGTTTTGTCCTAGTTTAAAAGTAAAAAAATTGCCGCCATCCACTTCCTTATGTCTGAAACACATACTTCCAGGGAAGGCAATTTTGGGGCTTCACCATGTTTCATCGAAATGTAGAGCTGTGTGTCGTCCGTATAGCAATGAAAGTTAACATTGTGTTTCCGAATGACATCACCAAGAGGTAAAATATATAGTGAAAACAATAGTGGTCCTAAAACGGAACCTTGAGGAACACCGAAAACATACAATTGATTTGTCAGAGTACAAATCATCCACAGAGACTAACTAATATCTTTCCGACAGATAAGATCTAAACCAGGAAAGAACTTGTCCGGGTAGACCAATTAAGGTTTCCAATCTCTCCAAAAGAATGTGGTGATCGATGGTGTCAAAAGCAGCACTAAGGTCTAGGAGCACGAGGACAGATGCAGAGCTTTGGTCTGATGCCATTAAAAGGTAATTTACCACCTTCACGAGTGCGGTTTCAGTGCTATGATGGGGTCTAAAACCAGACTGAAGCGTTTCGTATACATTTTTTTATTCTTCAGGAAAGCAGTGAGTTGCTGCACAACAGCTTTTTCTAAAAAAAAATTAGAGGAATGGGAGATTCGATATAGGCCGAATTTTTTAAAATATTTTTTTTATTATATTTTTTTCATTTTCTGGGTCAAGGTTTGGCTTTTTCAAGAGAGGCTTTATTACTGCCACTTTTAGTGAGTTTGGTACACATCCAGTGGATAGGGAGCCATTTATTATGTTCAACATAGGAGGGCCAAGCACAGGAAGTAGCTCTTTCAGTAGGTTAGTTGGAATAGGGTCCTGTATGCAGCTTGAAGGTTTAGAGGCCATGACTATTTTCATGAACGTGTCAAGAGATATAGGATTAAAAAACTTGAGTGTCTCCATTGATCCTCAGTCCTGGCAGTTTTGTGCAGACTCAGGACAGCTGAGCTTTGGAGAAATACACATTTTCAAAGAGAAGTCCGTAATTTGCTTTCTAATGATCATGATCTTTTCGTCAAAAAAGTTCATGAATTCATCACTGCTGAAGTGAAAGGCATCCTCTCTTGGGGAATGCTGCTTTTTAGTTAGCTTTGTGACAGTATCAAACATACATTTTGGATTGTTCTTATTCTCCTCAATTAGGTTGGAAAAATAGGATGATCGAGCAGCAGTGAGGGCTCTTCGATATTGCACTGTACTTTCTTTCCAAGCTAGTTGGAAGACGTATAGTTTGGTGGAGCGCCATTTCCGTTCCAATTTTCTGGAGGCTTGCTTCAGGGCTCGGGTATTTTCTGTATACCAGGGAGCTAGTTTCTTGTGACAAATGTTTTTTGGTTTTAGGTGTGCGACTGCATCTAGGGTATTACGCAAGGTTCAATTTAGATCCTCAGGTCATTAACTGATTTTTGTACTCCGACGTCCTTGAGTCGGTGGAGGGAGTCTGGAAGGGCCTCTAGGAATCTTTGGGTTGTCCGAGAATTTATAGCACAGCTTTTGATGGTCCTTGGTTGGTCTGAGCAGATTATTTGTTGCGATTGCAAACGTAATAAGATGGTGGTCCGATAGTCCAGGGTTATGAGGAAAAACATTTAGATCCACAATATTTATTCCACGGGACAAAACTAGATCCTGGGTATGACTGTGGCAATGAGTAGGTTTGGAGACATGTTGGACAAAACCCACTGAGTCGATGATGGCTCCGAAAGCCTTTTGGAGTGGGTCTGTGGACTTTTCCATGTGAATATTAAAGTCACCACAAATTAGAATATCTGCCATGACAGCAAGGTCCGATAGGAATTCAAAGAACTCAGTGAGGAACTCTGTATACGGCACAGGAGGCCTGTAAACAGTAGCTATAAAAAGTGATTGAGTAGGCTGCATAGATTTCATGACTAGAAGCTCAAAAGTCCGTCATTTTTGGGGGGTAAATTGACATTTGCTATAGTAAATGTTAGCCACACCTCCGCCTTTGCGGGCTGTGCGGGGGATATGTTCACTAGTGTAACCAGGAGGAGAGGCCTCATTTAACACAGTAAATTCATCAGGTTTAAGCCATGTTTCAGTCAGGCCAATCACATCAAGATTATGATCAGTGATTAGTTCATTGACCATAACTGCCTTGGAAGTGAGGGATCTAACTTTAAGTAGCCCTATTTGGGATGTGAGATATCACAATCTCTTTCAATAATGACAGGAATGGAGGAGGTCTTTTTTCCAGTGAGATTGCTAAGGCAAACACCGCCATGTTTAGTTTTGCTCAACCTAGATCGAGGCACAGACACGGTCTCACTGGGGATAGCTGAGCTGACTACACTGACTGTGCTAGTGGCAGACTCCACTAAGCTGGCATGCTGGCTAAAAGCCTGCTGCCTGGCCTGCACCCTATCTCATTGTGGAGCTAGAGGAGTTAGAGCCCTGTCTATGTTGGTAGATAAGATGAGAGCACCCCTCCAGCTAGGATGGAGTCTGTCACTCCTCAGCAGGCCAGGCTTGGTCCTGTTTGTGGGTGAGTCCCAGAAAGAGGGCCAATTATCTACAAACTGCTGTAGAGCTCATCAATTACTCGATGCCAACACATCTTTCTAGCTAATTTACATGCTGAAGCTATGTTGCTATGACTGTTTCATCCTAACATCATGGGTGTTATCCCTATACTCTCTACACTCGCCAGTTTTAGCTTTAGCCAGCACCATCTTCAGATTAGCCTTTACGACGGTAGCCCTGCCCCCTGGTAAACAAGATGATTATTTTTAAGTCTAATATTGCGGGTAATGGAGTCGCCATTGACTAGGGTTTTCAATTTGTCAGAGCTAATGGTGGGAGGCTTCGGTGGCTCAGACCCCGTAACGGGTGGAGGAGAGACCTGAGAAGGCTCGGCCTCTGACTCCGACTCGTTGCTTAATGGGGAGAACCGGTTGAAAGTTTCTGTCGGCTGAATGAGCGAGACCAGTTGAGCATGCCGACAGCATTTCTTTCCAGAAGCCTTGAGAAAATCGTCCGGCTGCGGGGACTGTGCGAGGGGATTTATACTACTATCTGTACTTACTGGTGGCGCAGACACTGTTTCATCCTTTCCTAACCATTGCGTCTTAAGCTTCGCTTGCAGCACGGCTATCCTCACCATAAGGCAATAGTTATCCTGTATATTATGAGTACAGCGACTGCAATTAGATGGCATAGTGTTAATGTTACTACTTAGCTTCGGCTGGTAGAGGTCCTGTAGAACCATGTCCAGATAAAGCGTCTGGGGTGAAAAAGTTGAATGAAAAAAGTAGAGCGAGTTAAAAATAACTAAGACGTTGGTATAAGTTCAGGAGAAAAAACAAACAAAATATAATTATTGTAAAATTGACTACACGGCAGAACCTGGTCAATGACCTGAAGAGAGCTGGGACCACAGTCTCAAAGAAAACCATTAGTAACACACTACGCCGTCATGGATTAAAATCCTGCAGCGCACGCAAGGTCCCCCTGCTCAAGCCAGCCCATGTCCAGGCCCGTCTGAAGTTTGCCAATGACCATCTGGATGATCCAGAGGAGGAATGGGAGAAGGTCATGTGGTCTGATGAGACAAAAATAGAGCTTTTTGGTCTAAACTCCACTCGCCGTGTTTGGAGGAAGAAGAAGGATGAGTACAACCCCAAGAACACCATCCCAACCGTGAAGCATGGATGTGGAAACATCATTCTTTGGGGATGCTTTTCTGCAAAGGGGACAGGACGACTGCACCGTATTGAGGGGAGGATGGATGGGGCCATGTATCGCGAGATCTTGGACAACAACCTCCTTCCCTCAGTAAGAGCATTGAAGATGGGTCGTGGCTGGGTCTTCCAGCATGACAATGACCCAAAACACACAGCCAGGGCAACTAAGGAGTGGCTCCGTAAGAAGCATCTCAAGGTCCTGGAGTGGCCTAGCCAGTCTCCAGACCTGAACCCAATAGAAAATCTTTGGAGGGAGCTGAAAGTCCGTATTGCCCAGCGACAGCCCCGAAACCTGAAGGATCTGGAGAAGGTCTGTATGGTAGTAGTGGGCCAAAATCCCTGCTGCAGTGTGTGCAAACCTGGTCAAGACCTACAGGAAACGTATGATCTCTGTAATTGCAAACAAAGGTTTCTGTACCAAATATTAAGTTCTGCTTTTCTGATGTATCAAATACTTATGTCATGCAATAAAATGCAAATTAATTACTTTAAAATCATACAATGTGACTTTCTGGATTTTTGTTTTCGATTCCGTCTCTCACAGTTGAAGTGTACCTATGATAAAAATTACAGACCTCTACATGCTTTGTAAGTAGGGAAACCTGCAAAATCAGCAGTGTATCAAATACTTGTTCTCCCCACTGTATATATATGTATATATATATATATATATATGTGTATGTATGTGTGTGTGTATATATATATATATATATGTATGTGTATATGTGTGTATATATATATAAAAACATGGGGGATTGGAAGTGATGCAGACAATTACATTGATGGAAGTTACAATCTATCTGCAATATTAAGCTGATCTACCCCCAGAAAAAAAGACGTTGGTATAAAAAAGTAAAAACCGTCAAGTTTGGCATATAGCCAATCAGCAACAAACAGCGTAGCACGGAGACAAGTGACCTGCTCAAAACGGAAGTTTAGCAATCCATTTTAGTTGTTGCATCTTTAGAAGTTTCTAATGGAGAATATTCATCTCAGAATTTTCGCTCACATCAGGTGCGTTGTTTTGAATGGTGTTTTCCTGCAAATTGCATTTTGGCAAATGTCGGAAAATGACATTTTTATTGGCTGCTTCATTACAGGAGTTGCATGTTCTGTTAAGATTAATTACCATAATATAAATGTGATTTATTTCATTCTGAGCACCGTGGGTGGACGCCCTAATGGGTTACGCACCCAAAACATATGGGTCCGGTACATTTCTGAAATGGACGGTAAATTTAAAATCTTCCTGGTCATGTTGTCCGGCACCACATTTTCCTAACGGAAACTCTGAAATGTACTCTGGGTAATCTGAGTCATCCTCTTTGTTCCCTGCTGACATAGTGGGGCGCAGTAGACAGCTGGTCCTCTGGGGTGCGCTGTGACGTCACCTCTAAGCAGGTTTTAAGTGTATTAGGGAGTTAGGGAGCGCCACAGACCATTGCTCTGCAGGACCCACCTGTGACAGAGGATCACTCCCACACACACAGTGGAACCATACTTGATCAAACACACACACATCGCTTCCCAAAGCACCCCACTGTGGAACAATGCTGGAGGCCTAAACACACACACACACACACACACACACTTTCTCTCAGTGCTGTCTGGGATGCAGTGTGTTGGGATGTCGGATGCGTGTCAGAACTTGCTCAGTGCACTCTGCCTGCTTATTCTGCAACACTGTCGGTCTGCACAGCAGGAATGCAGGATTTCACAACAGAAGTTGACACAATGGCAGTTGAACCATGGCAGTTAAACCATCAATACGGAAACACCATGCAGCCACATACCCTGGAGAAACACCATGCAGCCACATACCCTGGAGAAACACCATGCAGCCACATACCCTGGAGAAACACCATGCAGACACATACCCTGGAGAAACACCATGCAGACACATACCCTGGAGAAACACCATGCAGACACATACCCTGGAGAAACACCATGCAGCCACATACCCTGGAGAAACACCATGCAGCCACATACCCTGGAGAAACACTATGCAGACACATACCCTGGAGAAACACCATGCAGACACATACCCTGGAGAAACACCATGCAGACACATACCCTGGAGAAACACTATGCAGACACATACCCTGGAGAAACACCATGCAGACACATACCCTGGAGAAACACCATGCAGACACATACCCTGGAGAAACACCATGCAGCCACATACCCTGGAGAAACACCATGCAGACACATACCCTGGAGAAACACTATGCAGACACATACCCTGGAGAAACACCATGCAGACACATACCCTGGAGAAACACCATGCAGACACACACACAGTAGGCCAGGACATCCTGGAAAACAGTGTAATGTGTTACTGACTGGACTATCCTGGCTAAATATATAAAATAAAATACGAATATGTTCGTTCTCTAATTACTTTACCCCTTCCCCTCCTCCTTAGGTGATGCCCATCCTCGAGATCCTGTATCATGTGGAAGACAGGAACTCTCATCACGTCTACATGGCCCTCATCATCCTCCTCATCCTCACTGAGGATGATACCTTCAACAGATCCATACATGAAGTGGTGAGTAGTATCCCGGATTGATTAAGCGCTGAAAATATACTCCAGTGTCACACACAAATGATGCACATCTGTAATTGGTGTGACAGAAGAGACACAGCCCTGCAAACAACATTTATTCCCTTTCAGCACATTCTGATTATAGACGTCTGAGACATTTCTCTGTATGAAGTACGATTTCTCAAAAGTCAGGACATGTGCCATTTCAGATAAGAACACTACATTCTATGATAGGCACTGTCTATAATTTAGAAATGCTCCCCGAGTCCCCATCTCCCTCTGTCTATTTCAGTCTTCATTATTTCTTTCTTCTGAGCTTGTCAATGAATTCACCGTGTATTTGAACAGAGAGCCTTTAAACCACTTAGGATACGATGCTTGACGCCATTCCACTCTTCCATTACATTCCAGTTGTGTGAATCATTTTTGACATTTTAAATCCGTTCCCCTATCTCTATATTTCTCCGTACATGCGGAGCCTATCGAGTTTCAGTCTCCTGGCTGTGGGCTGCATATGAATGTGTCTCTGTCTCTGGCACTATATAGGGAATATTGTGTTATTTGGGACGTACCCCCTCTCTCTCAGCAGGAAATCCTAAAGCCTAGGCTGTGGCTGCCAGCAGACCTCTCTCTGAGTCTCGATATGTTTTGGATGAACATCCATTTGACATTGGTCTCTTTGCTGTTGACATGTAATTTCCAGCAGCACTAGGTTCAATGTAAACCAACCACGGTCAGGCCAGCTCTCAATATTCAGACGGGCGCTTTTCATCATGGAAATATCTATGCGGAAGTGCCTTAGTGCCGTTGTGGTGTTTTGGGGCTGTGTGTTGAGCCTGGGATTAGACTGCCATGTTGGTCCATGTTTTGTCCATCAGTTGCTGTTGGTTGTCACCCAGTGCCTAAGGTGCTGTGTCACTGTGACTCCATTTAGTGTCTGCAGAGCCAGGTAGATTGACTCGGATCATGTATTATACACATCACAGCTAGGCTTCTACAACCTAATAATAAATAATAATATGCCATTTAGCAGACGCTTTTATCCAAAGCGACTTACAGTCATGCGTGCATACATTTTTGTGTATGGGTGGTCCCGGGGATCGAACCCACTACCTTGGCGTTTCAAGCGCCGTGCTCTACCAGCTGAGCTACAGAGGACCACAACCTCTGTTGTATTTGATAGTGCAGACCTGAGCCATTGATAGAGACTCTAAAAATGACTGGTGCAGCCTAGTCAATTTCACGAATTATCTCTTTGAAGTCTAAATCTGTGAAAGTCTTTAAATTAGGGCGTTATTCTATTTCTGCATGTTAGTGACTAAGAAGGCGCAATCTCAAATTCATTATTTAATGTGTATTTGTGTGTGTGTGGATTGCTTTTTCAGAATCCATATCCTTCCCCAACATTAAGTAATGCCAAACCTTATGACATCCTGTCCTCCCAACCGTTACCAAGCCTTACTTTACTTCTGACATGAAGGGCTGTTACCGTGGGTGCTAAGCACCCTGGAAACACAAGGTTGACAACAAGATGTGATAGGCCTACTGTAGGAATGGGAAAAGAATCGAGCCGTCAAGTTGCATGAAACACTTACAGTAAATGTCTTGTTTAGGAGAGAGAGGGAAAGAAGGTATTTGTGTTTTACAGAGAAAAAAGTTATTTGTGATGAAAACGATGATAGCTGGCACTGCTGGCGGTGTTACAACTTTTCCTCTTAATTTGTACAGTACCAGTGTTTCCCCTGTATTCATTTAGAAGTATTTTATTTGAGAACTAGAAATCACCTAAATAAAAACTAAAACAATGAATTTAGGAGTACTTTTGGCATGTCTGGCTTACCGACCGGGCACGCAGGGCACATGCCCAGGGTCCCCGATTGAGGTCCCCATTGATTTTGTTATGTTTGCGCGTAAGAACACAGAATTAACATTTTCTCTCCGCTCCATGGAAAACATTTCTAGAATTGCAGGAAAGTAGTCCCTTTTTGATCCAGTTAAAAACCTTGCTTATTGCTAATAGCACACCTGCCTGATAATATGGAATGGTCCCATATATATATATATATAGGCTATGATAAAAAGTTGGCCCTAAAATATTTTTGGGGCAATATGTTATTGGGCTCATTTCTTGGGAGGATTATAGATAGATCGGAATCATTTGATTTTCATTCATTTTGGAGTATAATGTACTTTTAAAAAGTAACCCGAAATGACCTTCTCACAGTCCTACAAAAAAATATCCCGGGGGCATGCTGCTGTGGACCCTGCCCCCCCTCCACGACCTTTGCCTCCACTGCTAAAAAATATTAAATGCTGAGTAGTTACTCACGCTCCTTCTTTCTCTCTCTCTCTCCCTCCCTCCCTCTCTTTCTCTCTCTCTCTCTCCCTCCCTCTCTCTCTTTCTCCCTCTCTCCCTCCCTCCCTCTCTTTCTCCCTCTCTCCCTCCCTCCCTCTCTTTCTCCCTCTCTCCCTCCCTCCCTCTCTTTCTCCCTCTCTCCCTTCCTCCCTCCCTCTCTCCCTCTCTTTCTCCCTCCCTCCCTCTCTTTCTCCCTCTCTCTCGCTTGAACTCCCTCTCTCCCAGGTATTAAAAAACATAACGTGGTATTCAGAGCGTTCATTAACAGAAATCTCCCTGGGGAGTCTGCTCATCCTGGTGGTCATACGCACCATCCAGTTCAACATGACACGGACCAGGGTGAGTACACACACCCAAACCCACATACACTTTGTTTACCCTCTCCTAGCTTTTTTTTCACACAAGATGGTCTCAATGGAATTCCAGTTAGGTCATTACACGTCTCTCATTTCCTCTCTTCCAGGATAAGTACCTGCACACCAACTGCCTGGCTGCCCTGGCCAATATGTCTGCCCAGTTCCGCTGCCTACACCAGTATTCAGCCCAGCGCATCATCAGGTGAGGCTACAGCTACATCCTCCGTATAACTATTGCTGACTGTCAACACAGACACGGTATGGCCAATGCATGTTAATGGGTATAGATACGATCTCAACTCAAACCTAAAGCCTACTGGTAGACTGCAAATTGTAGAGGTTTAGCAGGTCTGTGCAGCACCGTCTGGTGTAGATATTCCAGGGTTGTGTTTTGTGCTGAGAGTGGGAAAGACTCCACCCATCTTCTTAGCTTCTGATGTTGCAGGGTTCCCTCACCAAGGCAGTAGAGGAGGAGAAAATCAAAGGTTGGATTGAACGTCCTCATCAGAGAGGATTTAAATTAGTCGTTTGATTAACGGTAGCTAACGCACTTTTGTACGTCGCGCTGTTCCGTACATTTGACCTTATTTTAGCGCCCCAAAAACGTAGTACTTCCAGGTCAACTGTAATATGAATACCATTGTAAAGCAGAATTTCTCCCCTTTTCAGCAAAGTCAATGACGAGACCTTCATGCTGCCCGTCTCTGCATGATTGAAAAAAGCAATGGAGCTCCGCCGGGTCTTTAAAAAAAATTGCGGGTGGGGAAGCGAAAGCTACTGCGTCATAGTGAAATGGGGAGAAATGTCGTGTGGGGAACCGGCTTTTTTCACCCGATTTGTCCAACTTATCACCTCTAAAATGTAAATAGTTTAAATATAAAGAGTTTATATAATGTCTCATTTACATACCTATTTGAAGGTTTGTGTAGAATTTGAATTGGGTTTTTAGGGCGGCACTAAATTTATCTTCACAATTAAACTGTGGGTGTCACAGTTTTTGAGAGTCATGATGGCTCGCAGTGATTACGCGGAAATTTAACAATTGATTGAATTAACTATTAATGAACTCACAAGTAATTAACTTTACACTCACTATTACACTCACCATTGATCATTTCTTGTTTTTAATCTGCGAGAGAAGCGCTACACCTGGTGGAAAGAGGCTGTACGGCACAGAATGAGTTGAATAATGCGTGCCGTACGTTACGTTGTGACATGTCACACTTTAACATACAGCGTCAGCTCGGTCAGTTTTTTCAACTTTTCTCCAATACTATTGGTCCATTATCATGTCAATCAACGCTGGATCGAAACTTAGTTCCCATTAGTTTTCATTGCAGCATCGTTTGAGTGCCGTGGTTGCCCACATATGTACGGAACGGAGTTAGCTACCGTTACGCGTTTGTTTCTTCTTTGACTCATGGCCTACAGTACCTTCTGTACTGAAGTCTGCCACTGTTCAGTCACAAACATTACCATACAAAATGTTCTTCATGTTCTAAGGTCCACCACAGATTACCAACCCTTGCCACATCACCACACCAGCATGCAAACATTAGCATGGATTGAATCACAACACATCATTTTAACATTTCCATAACCACTGTGTAAAATGACTAAGGTAGTCAATCGTTATATTGGCCGGTTATCACATTCCGATCCATTTCTTGCAGATTGACGCACTGCTTCCAGATTGAAAACAGTGTTTTTAGATTGGTGGATTGGAAGTACAGCTGGGTTAAGTCATACACATTTCCCTTTGTGCCAGTGACCATGTGGGTTTGGTGCATTACGGAATTAAAGGAAAAGGTCAGCATTTAAGGGTAATAATTGTGCGTAATTATTCTGTTTTGTAAATTATCCTGTAGGGTGGAGTGGTACTATTTTATATGGTGATTATTTGATGTATGATTTGAGTTGGTGATTTCATTTGGCTTCTCTGAATGCCTTGACGACTTGATACTCTAATAAGCACACAAACAAGACAAACACGTGTATAAGCAAACACACTCACTCACACGAACACTTACTCCACCCTGATTTTTATTTTAACCTTTCATTTAACTAGGCAAGTCAGTTAAGAACAAATTCTTATTTACAATGACGGCCTTCCCCTGGCCGAACCCTAACCCGGATGACGCTGGGCCAATTATGCGCCGCCCTATGGGACTCCCAATCACGGTTGTGATACAGCCTGGAATCTAACCAGGGTCTGTAGTGACACCCCTAGCACTGAGATGATGTGCCTTAGACCGCTGCGCCACTTGGGAGCCCCTGATGATGGAATAAAGTTGGTGGTCATAATAAGACACATAGTTAGTGGGAAAGTGCTTGGAATCACATGCTTTGTGTTTATTTAGACTTTCTTTTACTATCTTTCTATTTTTTTAAATTATGAGTTATTTCACTGGATATACAGATCAAAATTATGTCAACGTCCTCCTCAACTGCATCCTTTGTAATGCTGTAGCCTAGGTCTATTGCTCATCGCGTGGCTCATCACATATTAGACCACTAGGCTTGCTGTCATAGATCTGTGGTTGGCTCTGAATAAAGACATCATCACGTCTTGTGGTTGTGTATTCTGGCTTTGAAGCAGTCAGTCAAGGAAGGTAATGGTAATGAATCCAAGCTGTTGAGAGGGAGGAGGATTCTCCTGACTCTGTGGTTAGAAGTTAACTATATGAATGAATGTGAAGGGCTTGCCCAGTGACTCACCCAGATAATTGTTACGGATGAGCCCTGGTTAGGAACACACTCCGCTGGTCATACATACTAACACACACACACACACACGTACTCCCTTTCAATGTTCACCCAGAACGACCACACAAGTGCATGGCCTCTCCTCTTCCTCTCATCAATTCATTCAGGATCATTTAATGCTGTTAGTGACCACGGGGAAATGGAAACAGAAATGCACACACACTCCATCATGTTTTATTATTACTAAGAGAGTAGCCTAGCTGACACAGTGTGTCTTTCTTCTCTGACTGGTTTGGGATGTGGTGGTGGAGGGGAAGGTAATGTAGTACATTCATGATTTTGCGCTGGGGGGAATTTCCTCCAGGAATTTCCAAATGTCCGATTTGCACATTTGCTCTCAAGGACTTAAAAAAATATATAATTGATGCTTAAAAGAGGGACATTTTTTGGTACATATATTGAGGCAGCAGAGGGTGAAAATGCTTTCTTTCCACTACATTAGTGAACCCCCCTCCACCCCTTCATTCATCTTTCCTCTCTTCCCTGAAGAGCAGTGACATGGATGTGTCAATAGCTACACTGATTTGACTGTGCATTAGTTGGTAAGAGGCTGTGGGTTCAACTCCCTGTAGGCATCACATACAGATTCACATACCAAGAAGGTATGGACTCACTGTACTGTAAGTCACTTTGGATAAAAGCATCTGCTAAGTGGCATATATTATTAGTGTTATATAGTACTTCACACACTGGTTTTCCTGCTAAACGCTGCATCTCAGCCCCATTGCAGATGCAACCACCTCTTGCCTCCTCTCCTCTACATCATCTCTCTACACATTTACAATTTAGTAATTTAGCAGACGCTTTTATCTAGAGCGACTTACAGGAGAAATTAGGGTTAAGTACCTTGCTCAAGGGCACATCGACAGATTAGTCACCTAGTCAGCTTGGGGATTCGAACTTGCTACCTTTTGGTTACTGGCCAAGGGCTCTTAACTGCTAGGCTACCTGCCGCCCTACATGTATCTAATTTCACAAACAAAGTAGAAAATACTACTGTATTGTATAAGAGCATGTGAAGTATATCTATAACTCCAAGCCTCAGGCAAGGCATTGGTTATACATTAACATTTTATTTTAATTTAGTCATTTAGCAGACGCTCTTATTCAGAGCAACTTACAGTAGTGAGTGTATAAGTATTTTGATGCTTTTTCACAACCTACACAGGACTGCTACATGAACAGTCAATGTCGTGAAGGAGAGCTATTCCAATGATTTTACTGCATGCTCAAGGCTAAAGTCATTGTTATCTTTTCTTGAACTGTCAAGTGGGACTAGTTTGCTTGAGTCAATCACAAAAACCAATCCATCATTACCTTTGGCTATTATCAGTTATTATTCTGGGATGTCTATTGAGCTGTAATGTTAAACAAACTGACAATCAATGATGGGTGTTCTTTCGCATCTTTTTGAACTCCATTGTCACCTTTCCGACTGTAACCCTAGCATACTATACTAAAGTATTTTAGCAGAAATCAAACGCTAACCAGACATATTTTTTTTAGAAACAAAATTTTATATAATTTGTGTCCTTTTTTTCCCCTCCTCTCCCCTTGTCTTTCAGCTGCGCCAGCCACCACATGCAGAGATACTTGTATGTTTTAGACAATATGAATTTCCCCCACTCCAGTTGCAGTCGCCACTAACACTGGCTGGTCACCGCGGGCGACGCACTAGGAGAGGAGCTTGTGCACTTTACTTTCTCATTCTCAAGTCCTATGCTTCCAGGTTATAACCAGACTCTAAGACTACCCTGCTTCTTTTTCATTTTTCTATTATCTTTCCCCTTTCCGTCCTTCTGATTGCTGCATGAGCACAGCATCATTTGCATTGCGTCTTTGCATGCTGGAATGATGCCTGGATAGTGTACTCCCTGAATGGATCCAAAATGACAGCCTAATCTCTAGTACACTACCTTTGACAAAGATGCATTCGACACATGCGTGTTCTATGTGAAGTCGTGTCTGTCAATCAGTGGCGGTCGGTGCCGTTTAAGATGAGGGAGGATTATTTCTTTTTTCATGAGCATGGCCTTATTTCTATTACAGCATATTGGATGACTGTCATTCATATTCCATTCACCCAGTTCAATGTAACATCGATAGGTTTAGGCTACTACATGATACTCACATTTTCCCTATACCCATCATGATGTTGCTACAACCTAGCATATGAATGAAAGTTTACAGCGTAGGTGCACAGGTCGAGAGAGACATTTGAGGTGACGTGGACAGACAGTGACACATTCAATACCGCCTTACACACTCTTGCCTGCATCTAGCTGATCTAGGGTGTAACCATTAGTGCAACAGTTGCAAACAAGAGTTTCTATTGGACAAATTCTGGTATGTTTATCACCGTTCCGTTTGCTTCCGTTTAAGAAATGTTTTCCAACAGAATTGGTGGAATGAATACACCCCTGATCACACATAAACACAGTTCACTTTCATAGCAGCCACGTTGTATTCTTTCATGCATCTATGCTCTCTCCTCCTCCTCCTCACCTTTTATCCCTTCGCTTGTGGACTTCAATGCACAACACATCAGCTGTATGTGACCAGGTGAAAAAACCTTTCCAAGCCAAACCATATCATAATTGTTACACACAGCCTACATCATTGTCACCATATTAGCTAAAGTATCGTCTTAGTCAACATAGCTAATAGAACTAACGCGTTAGTTAACCCTCTGCAATGATGCAGTAACATTAGTGTACAGTCAGTAAGCAGTTTAGCACTTACACCGGCTGGCCCCTGTGGCAATAAATTAGTAAAACCTTGACTTGGAGGAGTTCCAATGTTGTGTTGGATAGTCATAGCCAGCTAGCTAACATAGCACCCCACTGTTTGCACAGGGTGTTTGAGTAGGCTAAACTAGCTAGCTGCATTTGCTAGCTAAGTAAGTGAAACTGAAAGTGAAGGCAAATGACAATCTATCCCTCTCTTGCTTAATTTGTTCAAAACTGTTCAACTATTGTCTTTCTCTCTCTTTGAGTCGACTACTCACCACATTTTATGCACTGCAGTGCTAGCTAGCTGTAGCTTATGTTTTCGGTACTAGATTCATCCTCTGATCCTTTGATTGGGTGGACAAAATGTCAGTTCATGCTGCTAGAGCTCTGATAGCTTGGAGGAAGTCCTCCGGAAGTTGTCATAATTACTGTTTAAGTCTATGGAAAGGGGTGAGAACCATGAGCCTCCTAGATTTTGTATTGAAGTCAATGTACCCAGAGGAGGACGGGAGCTAGCTGTCCTCCAGCTACAACATGGTGCTACCCTACAGAGTGCTGTTGAGGCTACTGTAGACCTTCATTGCAAAACAGTGTGTTTTAATCAATTATTTGGTGATGCAAATATATTTAGTATAGTTTTATCTAAAAATGATAATTTTTAATGTTTTACTAGTTTTAGTTTTATGAAATTCACTGAGGAGGATGGTCCTCCCCATCCTCCTCTGAGGAGCCTCCACTGCTGTCAGTGCTGTAGACTAGGGCTGAGTTTTGCAGTCAGTCAGTGTGGCAGAGTCTTTGTGCTGGTGGGGATCACCAGGTGTGCCTCTCAGTCTTATTAATAGCGTGGCTACAAAAGACGCCATAGAATCTTAGTTACCCTACAGACAGACCCAGTCCCAGGCCTCTTAACCAGCACTGGTAATCATATCTCTATACACCTTTCAGTAGCTCAATCACCCCACATAAAGCCAATGATAAATGGACTCCGTGACCTGCATTGGATGAATGATGCTGACATGTGGCGCAGGTGTACATCTCGGCTCAGTAATGCATTTATCTGGCTAGGTTCTTTGTGCAAATATTTGGGAGATTCTCTCCCATTTGGTCTAGCTATATGGTTTATTTTGTGGCCAAGTCTGCTGATGCAAGAGTGAGAGAGAGAGAGCGATAAAGCAAGTGTGTGTGCGTCTGTACGTGTGTGTGTGTGTAGGTGAGCATGACTGTGGGTGCAAATGTGCACGCTGCTCGCCGGTGGCAATTTGTCTCTCTCTCAGTAGGTCAACCTGACACAGCTTCCATGCGCTGTGTCTAGACTAAACATGAACAATAGAACAGGCTGCCATGCCACTGATGCCAAAACAATAGTATATGGCAGCTAGCGCCCTGCCCAGCCCTGTCAATCAATTAGTAAAAAGTGTGCCCCCTCTGTCCCATCACCTTTATAAAAAAGCTGTGACAGTGGATCTGACTTTTCCCTGACCTTTTTGCCCCCGGACTAAAGGTCCCGAAGCTTCTGCCCATGTGTGGATCACGTTCTAGGCATGTGTTTATTCTCTACTTTACACACACTCTCTGCTTTACTCGTAGAGAACAGGCTACTGTGGCGATGGTGCTTATTTAATAAAGTTAGATCAGAGGTGAATCATTGTCTGCAAGATCACATAATGATAGTATTCTACATAACAGAACCAAATATAGTAGCATAGTATAACGGTACTGTAAGACAAAAAACACCACGTAAATTCTCTCTCGTAGCCAAAACTCAACAGTGTGCACCACTAGGCAAGATACACAGGTAGGCTATGCTATAGTTTAACCCCATCTGCTCTAAAATTCGCTCACTTTACAAGATCATTCAAGTCGTGAAACTGATTGAGTTCAAATGGTTGGTATGCAGATGCTGCATGGACATTTCACCGGTAAAACTTGAAGAATTATCATTCCCGATTGACAGTGAGAAATGTGACGGGAAGGAGACCACAAAAATGTGTCCGTAAAGTAGAGGTAAAGAAACACATGGCCAGAACGTGATCTGCGCATGTGTAGAAACTTTGGGGCCTTTAGTCCAGGAAGAAACAGGTCCGGGAAAAATTGGATCCGCAGCCACTCCCATTATAAAAAACACAGAGGCCACGTAACAAAGGATGTTTGTTCCCCTTCATTTTTTCCCCTTAGGCTTTCAAAGAGAACAAAGCTTCAGAGCATGCCCAGACGTTAAATGAACTGAATGAACATTCCCAGATCTCAGTCAAAGCCAACGTAGTGTGTCTATGCTTTGGAATCAACAAAAACCAAACTGAGCATGCCCGTATCGCATTCATTCTACCAAGTGTCTGTTATATTTTGGAATCAACAAAAACACACAAGCCATATAAAAGCCCCAATTAAATATTATATTTTTTATATGACATACCCAAGTGTGTCTGTTTTAGAATCAACAAAAACACAATACAACATCATGTACAAAAGCACAATACCAGGTAAAGGCTGAATTAAATATGACTTTAATCAGATGTTATTTTAACCATGGTGGGTTATTATAAGAGGATGAATATTTAGTCAGGTCAGCTGCTGCTTAACAGCTACACCGGAAGGAATGTCTCCTTCTATTCCCATACCACACATTTCATTCAGACCAGGCTTAAAGCTATAATCTGCACTTGAAACAAAAAACATTAACAGAGCGTTACCCGCCTCTGTTTTGGTAAAAAGCTGAGGGATGCACCTGGAGAAAGGTAACCACTCTCAAATTCATAGACAGAGCTATGGATGCAAGGACTGACTATCCATGATATAAAAATTATAATTTTAACCATGTTTTGAGGCTGTAGTGTTTGTATACATTTCTGTTTACAAACATTGGAGTAAAACAAGCTTATTTTTTGGGTTCTGATGGGGTACGACAGTTGAACTACGCTCATGAGGCATTTAAGTTATATTCTTCAAGAATCAATGGGTATAATAACAGACGTAGCAACTGCAGATTCTAGCTGTAATAAGTTACTATTGTTCAGAGGGCATATATACACTGAACAAAAATATAAATGCAACATGCAACAATTTCAAAGATTTTACTGCGTTACAGTTCATATAAGGAAATCAATTCATTGGGCCCTAATTTATGGATTTCACATGACTGGGAATCCAGATATGCATCTGTTGGTCACACATACCTTTAAAAAAAAAAGGTAGAGGCATGGATCAGAAAAGCAGTCAGTATTTGGTGTGACCACCATTTGCCTCATGCAGCGTGACACATCTCCTTTGCATAGATTTGATCAGGCTGTTGATTGTGGCCTGTGGAATGTTGTCCCACGCCTCTTCAATGGCTGTGCGAAGTTGCTTGATATTGGCAGGAACTGGAACGTGAGTATGCAGGCCATGGAAGAACTGGGACATTTTCAGCTTCCAGGAATAGTGTACAGACCTTCCGACATGGGGCCGTGCATTATCATGTTGAATCATAAGGTGATGGCGGCCGATGAATGGCACAACAATGGGCCTCAGGATCTCATCACGGTATCTCTGTGCATTCAAATTGCCATCGATAAAATGCAATTGTGTTTGTTGTCCGTAGCTTATGCCTGCTTATGAAGTGCATTTGGACCCCTTGACTTTTATCACATTTTGTTACGTTACAGCCTTATTCTAAAATTGATTAAATCGTTTTTTCCCTCATCAATCTTCACACAATACCCCATAATGACAAAGCAAAAACAGGTTTTTAGAAATTTTAGCAAATGTATTAAAAATAAAAAAACAGACATAGCTTATTTACATAAGTATTCTGACCCTTTGCTATGAGATTCGAAATTGAGCTCAGGTGCATCCTGTTAACATTGATCATCCTTGAGATGTTTCTACAACTTGATTGGAGTCCACCTGTGGTAAATTAAATTGATTGGACTATATAAGGTCCCACAGTTGACAGCCATGAGGTCGAAGGAATTGTCCGTAGAGCTCCGAGACAGGATTGTGTCGGCACAGATTTGGGGAAGGGTACCAACACATTTCTGCAGCATTGAAGGTCCCCAAGAACACAGTGGCCTCCATCATTCTTAAATGGAAGAAGTTTGGAACCACCAAGACTCTTTCTAGAGCTGGCCACCAGGCCAAACTGAGCAATCGGGGGAGAAGGGCCTTGGTCAGGGAGGTGACCAATAATCTGATGGTCACTCTGACAGAGCTCCAGAGTTCCTCTGTGGAGATGGGAGAACCTTCCAGAAGGACAACCATCTCTGCAGCACTCCACCAATTAGGCCTTTATGGTAGAGTGGCTAGACGGAAGTCACTCCTCAGTAAAAGGCACTTGACATCCCGCTTGGAGTTTGCCAAAAGGCACCTAAAGGACTCTCAGACCATGAGAATCAAGATTCTCTGGTCTGATGAAACCAAGATTGAACTCTTTGGTCTGAATGCCAAGCGTCACTTCTGGAGGAAACCTGGCCCCTTCCCTACGGTCAAGCATGGTGGTGGCAGCATCATGCTGTGGGTATGTTTTTCAGCGGCAGGGACTGGGAGACTAGTCAGGGTCGAGGGAAAGATGAACGGAGCAAAGTACAGAAAGATCCTTGATGAAAACCTGCTCCAGAGCGCTCAGGACCTCAGAATGGGGTGTGAAGGTTCACCTTCCAACAGGACAACAACCCTAAGCACACAGCCAAGACAATGCAGGAGTGGCTTCGGGACAAGTCTCTGAATGTCCTTGAGTGGCCCAGACAGAGCCCGGACTTGAACCCGATCGAACATTTCTGGAGACACCTGAAAATAGCTGTGCAGCGACGCTCCCCATCCAACCTGACAGAGCTTCAGAGGATCTGCAGAGAAGAATGGGAGAAATACAGGTGTGCCAGGCTTGTAGCGTCATACCCTAGAAGACTCAAGGCTGTAATCGCTGCCAAAGGTGCTATAACAAAGTACTGAGTAAAGGGTCTGAATACCTATGTAAATGTCATATTTCATTATTATTTTAAATATATAGATTTCTAAAAACCTGTTTTTGCCTTGTCATTATATGAGGTATTGTATATAGATTGATGAGGAAATAAAACAATTGAATCCATTTTAGAATAAGGCTGTAAATTAACAAAATGTGGAAAAAGTCAAGGGGTCTCAATACTTTCCGAATGCGCTGTATGTGTGTGTCTGTGTGTGTGCCTGCCCTGCTCCTGTGTGTTATTAGGCGGTGAGCTCCCCTGTGTATTCCCAAACGGCTGTTTACTCGTCTCTGTTTGTTATTAGTGAGCATCAGCAACCATCTGCTCTGCTGTTCCTAGTGGGGATAGAGAGCGAGACTGGGCTAGGCTGTGGGTGCATGCCATTTGGGGGGGACACTCTGTACTGTATAAGGAGCCTAGGCTGAATTGATTTAATGATTTATGTTCTGTGGTCCAGGCTGAGTACTCTGTTGAGATAGAAGAGACCGATTACAGGAATGTTACTGCCTGGGCGGCAGGTAGTTTAGTGGTTGAGACCATTGTGCCAGTAACCGAAAGGTCGCTGGTTCTAATCTCCGAGCCGACTAGGTGAAAAATCTGTCTGTGCCCTTGAGCAAGGCACTTAACTCTAATTGCTCCTGTATGTCGCTCTGGATAAGAGCGTATGCTAAATGACTAAAATGTAAATGTAAAATGTAAAAGATGGTTGTTTGATTCAATAGTGGACTGGGTGCCAATAGTGTACCAGTTGAAACTGGTTACTTAGAAATTACATACAGTAATGACTGTAGCTGTACAGATTTATATATATTATTTTCTACATCATATTTTTCTGCCAAGTGACAAAAAATCTATCATATTGTTCCCCCTTGGTTCATAAAGACGATAGAGAAAGAGGATGTGTCTCCGTCTGTTTGTGTTGGCGTGTGGTCTGTAGCCTGTGTTGTCAAGTGTTGTTGTGTATACTGATGTGTGTTAATCCATGGTGGCCTATACTCAAGGTCAGTGGAGCAGACCCTGAGAGACTTGATGATGTACAGTGCCTTGCAAAAGTATTCATATGTCTTGGATTTCTTTACATTTTGTTTTACAAAGAAGGGATTAAAATTGATTTATTTTTATTTTTTTATGTCATTTTTTGTTTTGTTTTTTTGATTAATAGAAAGAAAATAAAATGTAGTTGTTGCAGAAGTATTCAGCTGCCTGAGTCAATACATGTTAGAAACACTTTTGGCAGCGATTACAGCTTTGAGTCTTCTTGGGTAAGTCTTTAAAGGTGCAATATGCAGAGATTGCTCTGCCATTTCCTGGTTGCAAAAATTCTAAAGGTTTGCCTATTTTAAGATTGTAAAAAAACACGCAGTGCCATAGTGTAGAGAATCCTTGTACTATCTAAACCGCTGTGAAATACCTTTCCAATAACCAAAAATATTGTATTTTCAGCTGTTTGAAGCTGGTGTACAAAACCAAAAGTAAAAGACGCAAAACTAAAGAACATTAAGTATAGAAATAGCACACAGAACCGATCTACCGCTTCTTAGACTTGCTGTCAATGAAAAGAGAGATCTATAACTCACATTTCTATGTGACTTTGGTCGAATCGCCCAAAAAGTTACATATTGCAGCTTTAAGACCTTTACACACCTGGATTGTGCAATATTAAACTGTTATTATTTTTCAAAGTTCTTCAAGCTCTGTCAAGATGTTGGGGAGCATGGCTAGACAGCCATTTTCAAGTCTTGCCATAGGTTTTCAAGCAGATTTAAGTCTAAACTGTAACTTGGCCTTGTGTTGTAGGTTATTATCCTGCTGAAAGGTGAATTCCTCTCCCAGTGTCTGGTGTAAAGTAGACTGAAGCAGGTTTTCCTCTAGGATTTTGCCTGTGCTTAGCTCCATCACGTTTCTTTTTATTCTGAAAAACTCCCCAGTATTTACCGATGTCAAGCATACCCATACCATGATGCAGCCACCACCATGCTTGAAAATAAGGAGTGATGTGTTGTTGGATTTGCCCCAAACATAAGGCTTTGCATTTAGGCCAAAAAGTGAATTCCTTTGCCATGTTTTTTGCAGTATTACTTTAGTGCCTTGTGGCATACAAGATGCATGTTTTGGAATATTTATATTCTGTATATTTGTGTATTCTTTTCACATTGTCATTTAAGTCATTATTGTGGAGTCACTACAATGTTGTTGATCCATCCTTAGTTTTCTGCCATCACAGCCATTGAACTCTGTAACTGTTTTAAAATCACCAATGGCCTCATGGTAACATTCCTGAGCAGTTTCATTCCTGTCCTGCAGCTCATTTCAGAAGGACAACTGTATCTTTGTGTCTGGGTGGTTTAATACATAATCCACAGCATAATTATTAACTTGACCGTGCTTAAAGATATATTCAGTGTCTTATTTGTTATTGTTACCCATCGATCTACCGATCACTGCCCTTCTTTGAGGCTTTCGAAAATCTCCCTGGTCTTTGTAGTTGAATCTGTGCTTGGTAAAAAAAAAAAAAAAAAAAAGTTATAATGGGTCTATATATTTTCAAAAACTGCCCTTTTTCTAGCCCACAAATAGATTTTAACAAACAAATCGGTCAAAAAATATATTTCCGGCCCTTCGTTGAATTTCTAGATGTGACCCTCGAGCCCAAAAGTTTGCCCACCCCTGTTATAAGTGTACCCATAGAACAAGGATTGAATGACGTCCATATTTTGTTACACAGAATCTATTTGATGATTTTGGAGAAAACTGATTTGAATAGTAACGTTAGTCTGAGGTCTGAATGATATTGGGTACCAAACATGGATTAGCTGCATGTGTAGTCAGTCTCCTTCAACAACAAACATGGTCAGGAACTCAGGATAAATCAGATTCAAGCATCCCTTGCACAGCCTTGTTGTCATGCCATTTACTTCCTAGTACTACCAGTCTCTGTGTGCGTCCCAAATGTCACCCTTTTCCCTTTATAGTGCACTTCTTTTGACCAAGGCCTATATGGCTCTCGCATAGAGTTAGAGGACTCACCTTTGTATCTGTCTCATTATGGTGTCTGTGACAGCACAGGCAGCGCCATTGAGCCCATACCCATTTTGAAGTGGTCAATTTTCTTCTAATTTTGTAGATCGAAAAAAAACATAAAGCAAATATTTGTGATTTACTGCAACATGCAGTGCTGGGGTCCTGAACCAAATCTTATGTCATTGATTTATTGTGGCCATTGATGGCAGGGATATAGCTTAAAGACATTTACAAACCATATTTTACCCACTTTGAAGAAGAGAAGGCTCTGATCATTGGCTGATATCACCCAACCCATAGGAATCCCCACCAAGTTGGCTACTTTAAAATGGTGGAAGCCCTCAATGGCATTGTCCATGCTACAGTGGATTATATCCATGAGTCCTCTAACTAACTCTATGGGCTCTCATCAAAAGTAGTGCACTATATAGGGAATAGGTTGCCATTTGGAACACATATCTGTCTTTTATGTGTGTCAATCCATCAGGATCCTCTACATCTTTCACACAACAAACATTTTCTTTGTTATTCTATTATTTTCTTTTATATTTAGCTGCACTTGTATCTGTGAGGCTTGTTTGCCTTGCTTTCATTTCATTCCCCTGGTTGCGTTGTTGTTCATGTTATGATGCCTTGTGATGATGATGCCTCTGTTTGGAATGACACACACACACTATTTGAAATGATTTGTCATGACAGCTAATGCGTAGACAGACGGATCAAAAGCATACGCCAAGCCGCCAACTCGGCAGTTGAATGAGTCATCATACAAGCCTTTATCTAAAGAATCCATTCATGAAGAATCCATAGATGTACGTAGCTGGAGCTTCTGTCTGCGTCCCAAATGGCACCCTATCCCCTATTTAGTGCACCGTAGGGCTCTGGTCAAAAGTACTGCACTATAGGGTGGCATTTGGGATGCAGACAGAAGCTCCAGCTACGTACGTCTATGGATTCTTCATGTATGGATTCTTCATGTATGGATTCTTTAGATAAAGGCTTGTATGATGCTCCTGAGAAATTGCTGTATTCTTTCTCTTCACAATAGGAATGTGTTTTCTAAATATATATTTTATAAGATATATGTGGGTCTTTCTATAAATAATGGGTCCAAAGTGTAACATTGGGATCAACATTTCAAAACGGTAAAAAAAAAAATCCCCCATAAATCCACTTAACAATAATCTAGGACTATATATCCTTTAAAATTGCAGGGTTTGTACAGACATTGGCAAGTCAAATTATTTTTAGGACTTTTTAAAGACTTTTTCAAGCACTTAATCAGAATTTTCAAGGACCTACATTTTATCTTTAATTGTTCTTATAGCCTGTAGAGAAAAACTCTCCCCAAAAAGTATGCAAAAAGTGTCAAGTATTCATTACCACTTTAAATGGTTACTTCGGAATTTTGGCAATGAACTGTTACCGACCGGCTCGATTCGGTCTTATGTAGCAACATTTGAAATTGTGTTTTTTACCTTGGATAAAAGCAGACACTACAGATGAGGAACAATGGGAAAGTAATTCTGCTTTGAAAGTTGATAAACTTGTAAAATCACTTTTGAGAAAATGGCCCTTGAATGTTTTGGTACACATACTGGAGAGCTCTTTGTCTACACCCATTCAGCATCGTTCACACCCTCTTAAGCTTTAGCCCTACCCATCTCTTTAAGGATTCACATGTAAGGCCATGTACTAAACAACCAAAGATTTCAAGACTAAAGGCTGGTTTATACTACGGGTGTGTTCGTAAATTTAATCTGGAGTGCCAGAGTGTTTTATGGGCGTTCGTAAACTGAGTGTTGTCAGATTGTGCATTCAGAGCGCACATTGGATGCTCTGGCCGAGGAGTAGGGTTGATCCGAAGTAGTCAAGCACCCAAGCTACCTGGCTAACGTTGGCTAGCTTGCAAGCTACTTCCAGACACAAATGAGAGAACAGTTCACTCTGACCATTTTACTCGCTCTAGCAGAGCTGGTTAGGCTGTTTTTATGTTATCCAGAGTGTTGGTGACTGCAACTGTGCTGCTGGCAACAATTAATTACGCTTTTTCCCCAACGTTTACTGACACCGGCCATATTCAACGGGTGTTGAGCATTCATACATTTGTCAGTTATTCTGCGCTCTGGCACACTCAGACGAGAGTGCTCTGAATTCGGAGTAGATAGCCAGAGCAAATTTACCAGTTACGTCTATCGACAATTGTCGCAGTGACATCATTAACATTCTATTGAAATGGTTACTTGCATAGTGGAGTCTTTTGTTTAGACATGTAGCTAGCTAGTTAAACAATAAATCATAATCCCAACTCATAACGTTACTACCCTGCATGAATCTGCAGGTAGCTAACCAACCAGGTTTAATGTTAGCTAGCTAACATTAGGCTATAACTAGCAATGCAAATGGTTCTGAGATACGAATGATATTACTACACAGATCATACATGTAACATTAGCTAGCGAGCCAGCCAGCTAACGTTAGCTAGCTAGTTAACAGTGCACTTTAACTTGAAATGAAAACAACTTTCTGACAAAATTAGAAACATGTAATATCTGAAAATGTAGCTAGCTAGACTATCTTACCTGTATACATGGATGGATGCTTCTCCCTCTCTGTCACGGATGCCATGGTTGCCCCAAGTTTGAAGATGTAATCTGGAGACAGGTGTTTTATACAATATTCTTCTGTGTGTTATCTTTTCGACTCCGTCTGCATATTTGCAGTCAAACGGCAGAATTTTCTCCATCTCCTTAGCTACCATACTGTAATTTCAAAACTCGGTCCTCCAGAAAGTGGAAAGCAACACTTATGCAGTTCTACTACGTGATATCTTTTTTAAAAAGTAGTGTTAGAAGGGTTTACCTACACATACTGACCAGCTCATGTTATAGACAGAAGCGTGCTACATGTCAGACCAATCCGAACTCATCTCTCGGCATGTCCAGCCCACTCATTATCTCAGCCAATCATGGCTAGCGGGAAGGTTGCTGTCTTTTTCCGTGGCTAAACCAACTAGGCTCATGATTTAACAATTGTATTCGTATTTATAGATCACATACAAGTTTGTTATTAAGGCACATAAAATTTCACATGTTCCAGAAGGCATTTCTGCATTTTGATAATAAAAATAAATACAAGTTTACCTTCAAATGGCTCTCCTGTGAAGTAGTGACTCGCGACATACGCCTAGTTTCCTGAAACGAGTCACATTTTTATGTCTCTGTGTCCAGTATGAAGGAAGTTACAGGTACAATGCCTCCGGAAAGTATTCAGACCATTGACCTTTTCCACATTTTGTTTGGTTACAGCTTTATTCTAAAATTGATTAAATCGTTTTTTTCCCTCACACAATACCCAATAATGACAAAGCAAAAACCGTTAATTTTTTTTTGTTTGCTAATTTATTAAAATAAAATAAAACTGAAATGTCACATTGACATAAGTATTCAGACCCTTTACTCAGTACTTTGTTGAAGCACCTTTGGCAGAGATTACAACCTCAAGTCTTCTCGGGTATGATGCTACAAGCTTGGCGCACCTGTATTTGGGGAGTTTCTCCCATTCTTCTCTGCAGATCCTCTCAAGCTCTGTCAGGTTGGATGGGGAGCGTTGCTGCACAGCTATTTTCAGGTCACTCCAAAAATGTTAGATCGGGTTCATGTCTGGACTCTGGCTGGGCCACTCAAGGACATTCAGAGACTTGTCCTGAAGCCACGTTGTCTTTGCTGTGTGCTTAGGGTTGTCGTCCTGTTGGAAGGTGAACCTTCACCCCAGTCTGAGGTCCAGAGAGCAGGTTTTCATCAAGGATCTCTTTGTACTTTGCTCCGTTCATCTTTGCCTTGATCCTGACTAGTCTCCCAGTCCCTGCCGCTGAAAAACATCCCCACAGCATGATGCTGCCACCACCATGCTTGACCGTAGGGATGGTGCCAGGTTTCCTCCAGACTTGACACTTGGCATTCAGGCCAAAGAGTTCAATCTTGGTTTCATCAGACCAAAGAATCTTGTTTCTCATGGTCTTAGAGTCTTTAGGTGCCTATTGGCAAACTCCAAGCGGGCTGTCATTTGCCTTTTACTGAGGAGAGGCTTCCATCTGGTCACTCTACCATAAATGCCTGATTGGTGGAGTGCTGCAGAGATGGTTGTCCTTCTGGAAGGTTCTCCCATCTCCACATTGGAACTCTAGAGCTCTGTCAGAGTGACCATTGGGTTCTTGGTCACCTCCCTGACCAAGGCCCTTCTCTCCCGATTGCTCAGTTTGGCCGGGTGGCCAGCTCTAGAAAGAGTCTTGGTGGTTCCAAACTTCTTCCATTTAAGAATGATGGAGGCCACTGTGTTCTTGGGGATCTTCAATGCTGCAGAAATGTTTTGGTACCCTTCCCCAGATCTGTACCTCGACACAATCCTATCTTGGAGCTCTACGGACAATTCCTTCGACCTCATGGCTTGATTTCTGCTCTGACATGCACTGTCAACTGTGGGACCTTATATAGACAGGTGTGTGCCTTTCCAAATCATGCCCAATCAATTGAATTTACCACAGGTGGACTCCAAGTTGTAGAAACATCTCAAGGATGATCAATTGAAACAGGATGCACTTGAGCTAAATTTCAAGTCTCTCATAACAAAGGGTCTGAATACTTATGCAAATAAGGTATTTCTGTTTTTTAATTTGAATACATTTGCAAAAAAATCTGTTTTCGCTTTGTCATTATGGGGTATTGTGTGTAGATTGCTGAGGATTTTTCTTTTTTAAATCCATTTTAGAATAAGTCTAACGTAACAGTGGAAAAAGTCAAGGGGTCTGAGTACTTTCCGAAGGCACTGTAGTTTCGTTACCCATAGACTTCCAGTCATTGCGCTAATGCTAGTTAGCAATGTCTTGCGAAATTATTTCTGACTTCCTTCATACTGGACACCGGATATAAAAATTGTATTCACAAGTTCATCTGACTCTGGGGAAGTAGATAAAGGGCCTTGTTGCCAAAATCCCGAAGTATCCCTTTAAGACTAATTCATTTTATAGGCCTCCCCAATGCATTGGCATTCAAATTATTACGTTCTATGTAAATAATATTTAAACGAAAGTGTCTACATCTGTCACAAAAACTGATTAGAAATGAAATTATTGGATATTTATATTGGATCAGGAGAGCTTATAAATCGGCTACAATAATTTCAAGGACTTTTCAAAAACCAAATTGAGGAAATGTCTGATTTCCAAGGTATTCCAGTAGATCTACTTGATTTTCTGAGCTACAAATTCATCTACTTTAAGCACTTAAAGCGCTCTGTGCGAATCCTGAAAATGTAATTGTCATATATTTTTATTACCTGATCACCAGATCATGTTGGGGGGAATTCAGACCCAAGTTACGTGTGCGTAAATGGAACTTAATTATATTTTAATGCAATTTTCTCTCTACGCATATTCAGGTATTGTGGTGGAGATCACAGAAATGGAGATGTGGCAGAAGTGTGCTGTATTCTGACCTTAGGCGTGTTCCCGTGCTCAGACAGTTCATTGCGCAGATGCAATTGCCCCTCACTCGCATGCCTGCCTCACCTGGGACAGCTTTAGAGCTCCCTGTTTTTTTTACAGTCAAAAGACTACAATAGCCACGTGGCTTTCGACAACCAAAGCAACCATTACTGTAGTTGTTTAACATAGCAGTCAACCTACAGTGGGGAAAAAAGTATTTAGTCAGCCACCAATTGTGCAAGTTCTCCCACTTAAAAAGATGAGAGAGGCCTGTAATTTTCATCATAGGTACACGTCAACTATGACAGACAAATTGAGAAAAAAAAATCCAGAAAATCACATTGTAGGATTTTTTATGAATTTATTTGCAAATTATGGTCGAAAATAAGTATTTGGTCACCTACAAACAAGCAAGATTTCTGGCTCTCACAGACCTGTAACTTCTTCTTTAAGAGGCTCCTCTGTCCTCCACTCATTACCTGTATTAATGGCACCTGTTTGAACTTGTTATCAGTATAAAAGACACCTGTCCACAACCTCAAACAGTCACACTCCAAACTCCACTATGGCCAAGACCAAAGAGCTGTCAAAGGACACCAGAAACAAAATTGTAGACCTGCACCAGGCTGGGAAGACTGAATCTGCAATAGGTAAGCAGCTTGGTTTGAAGAAATCAACTGTGGGAGCAATTATTAGGAAATGGAAGACATACAAGACCACTGATAATCTCCCTCGATCTGGGGCTCCACGCAAGATCTCACCCCGTGGGGTCAAAATGATCACAAGAACGGTGAGCAAAAATCCCAGAACCACACGGGGGGACCTAGTGAATGACCTGCAGAGTGCTGGGACCAAAGTAACAAAGCCTACCATCAGTAACACACTACGCCGCCAGGGACTCAAATCCTGCAGTGCAAGACGTGTCCCCCTGCTTAAGCCAGTACATGTCCAGGCCCGTCTGAAGTTCGCTAGAGTGCATTTGGATGATCCAGAAGAGGATTGGGAGAATTTCATATGGTCAGATGAAACCAAAATAGAACTTTTTGGTAAAAACTCAACTCGTCGTGTTTGGAGGACAAAGAATGCTGAGTTGCATCCAAAGAACACCATACCTACTGTGAAGCATGGGGGTGGAAACATCATGCTTTGGGGCTGTTTTTCTGCAAAGGGACCAGGACGACTGATCCGTGTAAAGGAAAGAATGAATGGGGCCATGTATCGTGAGATTTTGAGTGAAAACCTCCTTCCATCAGCAAGGGCATTGAAGATGAAACGTGGCTGGGTCTTTCAGCATGACAATGATCCCAAACACACCGCCCGGGCAACGAAGGAGTGGCTTCGTAAGAAGCATTTCAAGGTCCTGGAGTGGCCTAGCCAGTCTCCAGATCTCAACCCCATAGAAAATCTTTGGAGGGAGTTGAAAGTCCGTGTTGCCCAGCGACAGCCCCAAAACATCACTGCTCTAGAGGAGATCTGCATGGAGGAATGGGCCAAAATACCAGCAACAGTGTGTGAAAACCTTGTGAAGACTTACAGAAAACGTTTGACCTGTGTCATTGCCAACAAAGGGTATATAACAAAGTATTGAGAAACTTTTGTTATTGACCAAATACTTATTTTCCACCATAATTTGCAAATAAATTCATTAAAAATCCTACAATGTGATTTTCTGGATTTGTTTTTCTCATTTTGTCTGTCATAGTTGACGTGTACCTATGATGAAAATTACAGGCCTCTCATCTTTTTAAGTGGGAGAACTTGCACAATTGGTGGCTGACTAAATACTTTTTTTCCCCACTGTATTTCCTGTAGTCTCAAAAATGATTCAACATTTTGTTTCACATAATAACGTTTATTTTCTTCTTCAAATGGAGCACACTTTGTTAATAACGTATTAAATCATATGAAATAATGTCATTAAAATAAGCGCCATGCTCTACCAACTGAGCTACAGGGGACCAGTAGCCTACCAGTAGCCTAAGAGCTAGGTAAATGAGTAATCCATTTGGAAAGGGGATTGTAAATACAAATAGCAATTGTTTTAGATGATTTTTCCTTGTGATCGCTCGAGATGAAAGTGAAACCAGTCACAAAAGCAAACTAAAAAGCATATCAAGAGGACAGGTATTTCCGACCCTTTCCCACAGTGAAGTATAAAATGCTGTGGCCTTATGCATCATTTTTATTGTATGGCCTTTTAACTTGCAATGATGAAACTTGGAGACGCAAGCCAAATGGGTAGGCTACTGCAGCCTGGAGCATGTGATGACAATGAAAAGCATTGCACAATTAAGGTTACACCAAATTGAACCTTTGGGCACTCTCAAATGTGTTTATTTTATGCCAAATTTCTCTGTTTCCTACTATTTCTATCATGTTAAATATTAGCCACTATCAGTATCGACCGTCAGTAATAGCCAAACACATTTAACTTCCAATTTACTGCTAGTTCCTTCAGAATAGCCTACAGTTCGTATTATTCCATTTCATTCCATTGTTTCGTTTTGCTTCCTTTGTAAACGCTGTCATGTCCATGTGGTTGTTGTTACCTTCTAATGTTGTGCCGACCAAAATAAATGTACACAGTATTTAAAGGACTTGCTTTAGATAAATGAACAGGAAAAAAAGAATTGAAGAAAAAATCCCTGATCAAATTGGTAGGCCACCCAGTGGGTGTGTTTTCTGGGATTGAATTAAATGTATTCAGTGCTCGAAGGGAGCCACATCTGCAAACCTCATTTCTCACGTGCATAGGGTAAGTCTGAATACCAAATATTGAGAAGTGCTTAAATCAAAATGCGTAAAAATGGCATACATTTTCTAAGTCTCAATCGGCCCCATTGTGAATAGGCCCACTAGGCTACTATGTCATTTGTTGTCATTACTATGTAATTTATTATAAGTATCAAGTTAAGGTGACTCTTCCTGTTAGAAGCATTGAATTTTCCAATCGCATACATTATTTTGGATTTATGTGCCCATGAAAACTGTTTCACGCCGTAACATAAGGAGACATTACATTTTACGTAGTTACAGTGCATTTCTGAGACCTCCATACAAAAAACTGTCTGACAGCAAGATCCAGGATTCTTACAGGGTTCAAGTTCAATGTCAAATTTAACTAATTAATGTTTAAAATGTATTGTTACAACAAATAACACTGCCATAAACGCAAGGAAAGAAAAATGGTTTCATGTCAAACGACTTTGGACAAATCCGTCAAGAGACCAACCATGAGAAAGGGTTAAACAGGTTTTAAATCAACTTGTGAATTGTATTGAATGTAGCTATGTTCCCCTGTTATAAGGCAGATTATTATCAATAATTTATCAACAGCTGTAATAAATTGTCCACCGCTGGAAATCCTCAATGGTACCCTAGTTTATAGAAATACCCATGTGTAGTGAGTACCTCAATCAGCATTAGACATGACGACAGTGTTTGTGTGTTAGATCTTTTCTGTCTCGGCCTGTCTTTCTTGAGTGAGATGTGAGGAGGATGTTGTTGCTAGTCTGATTTATGCTGTTGCCTCTCTTTCTCTTTCCTTATCTCTCCTCTCTCTTCCCTTCTCTCTCTCTCTCTCTCTCTCCACCCCCTCAGCCTGTTTGCACTGCTATCCAAGAAGCACAACAAGGTTTTGGAGCAGGCTACCCAGTCTCTACGGGGCCCGCGGCGGGCAGACGACAGCTCAGTCCTGCCTGACTATGTGAGTACAGTTCCCCTACTTCCCTGGTCCCCTGGACCTCCAGCCACGTCTAGTGCAATCAGCCACACACACCTCAGCCTCCTTTGTCTGCAGCGAGGGAGCAGGCCTGGGGCTGGGGGCCCCCTGACATCTGACAACCCCCCCCCCCAAACACACAGACAAAGACACAGGCGACACGAATGCAGATGCAAACCCAGTGAGAGACAAGAGGCCAGACGCAAACCTAGACACCCAGACACACAGACCCAGACATGGCTGGAGGTGTGTGCGTGTGTCTGATTTAGGTTCCTCACACACACAGTCGGAAGGGAAGCACCCTTCACCCCCACTCTCTTTTGTTTGGATGCCACCTTCATGGCCTTTTTTCCTACCAAAACAAAAACACACACACACACACAGACTTGAAAAGACCATTGCTATGTCTAGAGTCGTTGATGCTGAATTAACTTCTGGCCAATGATATCACTTCACCCAAACATTACCCTCCCTCGTCACATTGTGTTTTGAATACGTCTGTATGAATTATATCATGTTTGCTATATGTCTGTGTGAATTAAATCATGGAAGGTCTCCAAGTTCCAACAATAAGCTGGTTGGGGTCGTGTTCATTAGGGCACACCATACCAAAACATAGTAAGTAAAATGTTTTGCAACAGAAAACAAAAACAAGACATTTCTTATTGGACCAGTTCAGGTAGTACCCTCCCTGTTTATGTTTTGTGTCTAATAAATATGACCCTGGTCTCAATGGAAGAAGTTGTGACTAGATTCCATCCAGGTCTCAGGGATATTGTTCTGTGTTCGTATCTCATGTCCAGTCTAGACCTCAAAGTTTTGTTCTGTTACTAAGTAATGTTGTTAAGTGTAGTGTGCTGCGTTGCAGGGGGGAGGATGGGAGATGAGGGGAGACTAGGCAGGACAAAGGTAGAGTGACAGGCCCCACTTTGCCGTCAGGCCTCGTGACTGATCTGCCGTGACGCAGAGCCACGAGCTCAGACACGATTTACAGAGGGGAGAGGAGGGAGGGAGAGAAGAGAAAGGCTGACGGAGAGTAAAGGGGTGAGATAGGTGAGGAGGGAGCAGGCCTTGGTCTCATGGGAGAGGAATGGGTAGGGGAGAGGCTAAGAGGGAAGGCTGAGGAGGGAGCTAGCCGTGGGAGAGGGGAGGGGGGGGTGAAAGGGATGAGGTGGCACGTGGCAGTAATTAAAGATGACTCCAGAGCGTGCGTGCATGACGGGTGAGAAGGGGGGAGAGCGAGGGTGATTGGGGGGGGGTGACAGGCCACCTCCAGCGCCACACAGGGGATCTGTCCCTCCACTTCACTGTGTCACAGCCAGGCCAGCCAGAGCCTCTCCTCACTCTCACCCCTCCTCCAGGTCCCCAGACCTCCGCCATAACATCCTCCCTCCTCTCCCGCCTCCTCCCTCCACACCCTATCCCCTAGTCTCCTTCTCCTCCACGTTACTGTCACAGCCAGGCCAGCCAGCCCCTCCTGCCTCCTCCCTCCACACCCTATCCCCTAGTCTCCTTCTCCTCCACGTTACTGTCACAGCCAGGCCAGCCAGCCCCTCCTGCCTCCTCCTCCCTATATCTCCTTCTGGCCAGCCAGGCTAGATCCCCAATCCTCCACCATAATATCACCACTCCGCTTCTACCACCTCCTCCGCTCCCCTGTTTTCCCTACTCCCCCTGTCCTCCTCTTTGGCCGGCCAGTGCCTCTTTTCCCAGTTCTCTCCATCTTTACTTCTCCCTCTGCGATCGCCCCTAGTCCTTCGTTCCTCTCCAGCCACTCCCATCCCCCTCATTCACTGCTCTCTCACTCCATCTTGCCCTTATTTTCTCTCCCACCCCATTTATCACTCTCCCCAGTCCTCTGTCACTGCAATTCTCTGTGACACACCATCTGTCCTTCTCTCTCTTTGTTAGTAGTAGATGGTGTTGTGATAAGAGGCCTCGGAGATAGTGGATCTAACTTTGGTCTGTTGTTACTGGTGATAGGAGACTGGCAAGGCCACTGTTCTCCTCTCTGTCTCTTCCTTCCCTCCCTCCCTCCCTCCCTCCCTCTCTGTAGCCTTCATCACCCCCCCCCCCCCCCTCCACGGGTGACAGGCTGCAGCGACTCTTTCAATTTAAGGGCTTTATTGGCATGGGAAACATATGTTAACATTGCCAACGCAAGTAAAGTAGATAATAAACCAAAGTGAAATAAACAATAAGAATGAACATTAAACATTACATTCACAAAAGTTCCAAAAGAATAAAGACATTTCAAATGTCAAAGGATGTGCAAATAGTTAAGTACAAGAGCGAAAATAAATACATGTAAATATGGGTTGTATTTACAATGGTGTTTGTTCTTCACTGATTGCCCTTTTCAGGTCACAAATCGTGCTGCTGTGATGGCACACTGTGGTATTTCACCCAATAGATATGGGAGTTTATCAACATTGGGTTTGTTTTCTAATTCTTTGTTGATCTCTGTAATCTGAGGGAAATATGTGTCTCTTACATGGTTATACATTTGGCAGGAGGTTAGGAAGTGCAGCTCAGTTTCCACCTCATTTTGTGGGCAGGGTGCACATAGCCTGTCTTCTCTTGAGAGCCAGGTCTGCCTACAGCGGCCTTTCTCAATAGCAAGGCTATGCTCACTGAGTCTTTACATAGTCAAAGCCTTCCTTAAGTTTGGGTCAGTCACAGTGGTCAGGTATTCTGCCACTGTGTACTCTCTGTTTAGGGCCAAATAGCATTCTAGTTTGCTCAATTTTTTTGTTAATTCTTTCCAATGTGTCAAGTAATTCTCTTTTAGTTTTTTCATGATTTGGTTGGGTCTAGATGTGTTGTTGTCCTGGGGCTCTGAGGGGTCTGTTTTTGAACAGAGCCTTAGGACCAGCTTGCTTAAGGGACTCTTCTCCAAGTTCATCTCTCTGTAGGTGATGGCTTTGTTATGGAAGGTTTAGGAATCCCTTCTTTTTAGGTGGTTGTAGAATTTAACGTCTCTTTTCTGGATTTTGATAATTAGCGGCAATGGGTTCTATAACGGACTCAAGTATTTTTAGCCAGATCCTTATTGGTATGTCGAATTTTATGTTCCTTTTGATAGCATAGAAGGCCCTTCTTGCTTTGTCTCTCAGATCGTTCACAGCTTTGTGGAAGTTACCTGTGGCAATGATGTTTAGGCCGAGGTATGTATAGTTTTTGTGTGCTCTAGATGGAATTTGTATTTGTGGTCCTGGCAACTGGATCTTTTTTGGAACACCATTATTTTAGTCTTACTGAGATTTACTCTCTCTCTCTCTATTACCTCCCTCAAGGTCCAAGGGGTACACCCCCCCCCCCCCCCCCTCTCCTGAATGACTGGGCCTGGTCACTGTGCTCCTCTCACTCTCCCTTCTTCACAGCGTCCCTCCACAAGCTTCCCACCTCCCCCCCTGTGCTTAGAGCTGTGGATGTTCTCATTAGGCTAGGCTGCAGCTCAGAGCACTGAGCTCCATATGACACCTAGATATGTTCTAATCCATGTGAGCTATATGGACCTCTCTGATGAAATCCTTCTCTGCCTCTGGAACCTAGGAGGAACCTGCCTTCTGGCCCATATTCATATTCAGTCCCACAGTCCCTTTGT